>NC_056739.1:1759632655-1759727655 GCF_019279795.1 Protopterus annectens
ATCCCCTTGTATTCTGTTCTAGTCACACCTATTAATGAATATAATGCATCCTTTGGCATCAACCTGACTAGACATATTAAAAAAAAAAAAAAAACAGAAGTTCCTGATAAAAAGGATTTCTGGACTCAAAAACATTAGTTACCAGAAGAGATGGGCATTCTTATCTTTGTACTCAGTGTCACTCATTCTGCCAAGAGAAAGCCTGTGGCTAGCTTACTGTGCACGTAGAGATTCAGTTATTTGCAACCTCCTTTTCCTCAGCAAGTCAAATTGTGCTGTCAACACCAGAACCAGACACCAAACATTCACCAAGAAATAAATAAAACTGGATGGAGTGATAGATTCATATTCCAATGCCTCCCCTTGTTCTGGAATGAATTCCTCTGGCATTGACTCCCATCATCCTTCAAATGTAGCTTGGATAGTGTGATGAATGCCCCTAGACTTACAGCAGGACTCACAGGCATTGACATCCTTGCAAAACTGATAGAGCCCAAGATTGGGTTTTGGCATGGTGCTCCTTGTCACTGGGCTGACTTACCTTTTATATCCTATCATCCTAAAACTCCTGTCATGACTCTGTGGAAAGATACCATAAAAGATGGAGTGTAACACTTGAAAAACATAACTAAATGTAACCAGATCCTGTATTTACTCCAAGGCATTTTATCTAATGTTTTTAAAGTGTATTTGGATGAAAATATGTTACGTTCAGGAATCTATTGGTCAGACCCATGTGTGGTATGTCATGTAAAAGTCTTATGTGCAGCACACTTGTTAGTGGCAATCTTATGTGTGATCACTAATGTATGAAAAACATTGTTTGCAAAATTGAGATAAAGGTGGACCAAGTATGCCTTCTTTCCTCAAGGTGCAGTCATCTTAGAGTGGGTAAATGTAAGTAGAAGGAAGGTGGGCACGTAGGGGGCTTGCCTTCAGGATAAGTACTTTTAACTGACTTTTTAATATATATTTCACAGGGTGTTACATTCAAGTGTTAACTGTTTTGTAATCACCCTAATGAGGCCTGATCAGAAATCAGTTTCATCAGGAAGCCACTGAATCCTCCACTCAGGTGACCAGACAAAGTTTAGAGTTCAGCTAGCAGTAAATAATGTCTTTGGTATCTAAGCCTAATTCAGGCATCCACTCACTCTGAGATTGTGTGGCCCAATTTTTGCATTATGTTTCACTCCATCAACAGCTATGTAGCTCAATAGGAGTGCCCAGGCCTACCTCTTTAACAAGGATTCTTACTTGTGCTTGTGTCATTATTCATTAAGTTACTTTATACAGTAAGCTCCATGGGTAGGTTCCCCTGCAGAGCTCTTACTTATATGAAAACAGCTGATTATTAGAAATAATATGGTAGCCACTGAGGACAAAGGTTGCAGGAGAATATGTCTGAAGGTGAGGGCATTACCCTTTTTGTGGGTTAAGACTTTCAGACTACAGCCAAAATATTTGAGCCACTAAACTGCATATTTTAAGTCATATGGCAGACAGATGAATGTACAACGCAATGGTAAGACAGAAGATCAAGTCTTGATCCCACATGTGAGTAGAGGGGATAGGTGAAACTGGAAATAAGAAAACTTGTTAGTATCTACACTAAGGTTGTAAGCATAGTGTTTACAAAAGCTGGAAGAAGTATTGGACATGAGGAGCAAACATCCATTGGTTATGCATTCTTCACAATTTCTTCATTAGTCAGCATCTGAACTCAGGAGAATTTTCAAAGCTGGGCAGGTCTGTGATTAAATAGAGGGTTTCTACTCTTTGATTCTATAGGTCTACAGTTATTTGCGATCTTTGGCAGGAATTTCATAGATCCAAGAACGACTTTAACATCTACTTGCATTTATAACACTTCGTGACCTCGGGAAGGAGAGAGGGGTGTTCAGGGTGAACAATTCTGTAATGCTTAAGGCTATTGCACAATCTGCATCAGGGGCAACCAAAGCCAATGGTAACGTTACCCAGGGCAGAGAAGGCACTTTATAGCATTTTAACTACCAGGTCATCTTCACACTAGTAATCATAGGGAAAATCTTTAGGAAATAATCTCAATGAGTCAGACAAAAATCAACTCATGAAGGCCCTGTAGCTGTAGGATCTTTATATGGCATTGGAATGGAATGGAATGTTTAAAACTGGAAACTGATGCACTGTTATCTGCTTAGCCCTCAGAAAAAGCAGCACACGTGTTTCTGAATGCTACTCTCCTATGTTTGATGAGTAAAGATCAGCTGTAAAAAAAATATCAAATGTATATTCTGATCTTGTGGTTAATTACACTATTTTAGTAGGAAGTTGAAGTTCTGAAAATGATTTGGGACTCTGTTTGAAGTTAAAACACACATTGATCTGTAGATCCTGCAGTAAAAATGTGCTCCCCAAAAGAGGTGGGAGATGCTGAGATTCTTTATAGCAGTTAGCCAGAAGCACATAATATGTTACTGGAAATCAATCTCCTCCTAATCAGCAACAGTGAATTTAGACACAACGGTACATGAAAACTAGTATCCACATAGTAGTGAAGAAAGGCAGAAACGTTTCCTACTTTTTGGATGTATTGGTGAAATATCAGAAGGATAAGTGACTGCGTGTCAGAGAGGCTGAATTATGTGTGAGGAGGCTTGATTTTAAAATAAAAGTTCTAATTTCGTATGACATGTGGTGAGGGGCTCTGACTGACTGACTTGAGAGGATATTCATACTGACTAGTGGCTTTTGGCCAGATCACCTGGCAAAACCACCTACTTTTTTTTCAATAAGTGCCATGGTATCTTTCACATTCGGCACAGTTACCACCAGCTTAGGCACACTGGACCTCAATTTAACATCTCAATTGAAGAACAGCTCACTCAAGAGTGCAACACCTCCTTTATGCTGCACTATAGTGCCTGTAAAGTTAAATGAATCCAAGCACTGGGGTGGGAGTAGAACCCTCACCTTTCTAATCTTCCAGCATGAAAAGCAAGTGTGCCACTTTCTACACCCCCCCCCCCCCCACACACACACACACACACACACATCTGGGCTTAAAGTACATGTTGAGTAAACACATCTATAAACATATATTTCTTAATGGACATGAGAGTGTGCTGATGTTATTCTCTGCTATTGCTGGTGGAAATCCTAAGTAGGGTAGGTGGCTTCAAGATGGAGTAGACAAGAAAGTAAGGCTAAATCAACTTTGGGGAGTGATGACAGAAGCAGAAATGCAAGCTTGACTAGCTATTTAAAAACCGACTTGGCAAATGTTAAGTCTTATCTCTACCAGTGTTACTTAACTCTTCTATGCACAAGTGCATATTATATTCATAAAAAAGAAACATGATCCACTTAAATCATTCATTTCCTCTTGCCATGTTATATTTCTTTATGGTGCCATAATTTCCAGAGTGAAAAGTTCATATATAAAAAAGGAGATAACTGCATAATTTTACAGTTGTGAAGACTGCATGAAGGATGTGAGTTCATTCTGAATAGTAGTTATGCAAACAATGAGGAATTCAAACTGCAGAACGTACATGACATATAAATTGAAATGTATGTATAATTATTCATGTTACAGTAACTGCATGGGTTTTGAAAAGCCCCTGCACTGTGGTGTTTAGTAAGAAAAAGAACTGCTCATAACCAGGGTGACTGTGCTGTGGTGAATTTGCTAAATTGCTGTTTTTGCATAAGTTTCTCTCCTGATTTTAGCTTCTGTGGAAATGTTCATGTCGGGCAAGATGCTTTATTGCAGCATGGATATACAATAGCTAGTACTAGTGTGTTAGTACTTTTTCATAAACTATCATTGGTAGATGCATTTAATATATGAGTGCTGATTTACTTTACTATTATATTATATGATTTTGTCATATCAGATATCTTTGCTTTCACTTCAGCATATTAAATGAAACTAGCACACAGTGTTCCCAGCATTAAACTGAACAATGAAAATGATTGTAACAAGCAATACTCTTTTATGAAAGAAAGAAATGCAACAACTCTACATTAAGATGTTCAGGGACAATCATCTCATATTTTAAGTACTACAAGACAAACCTCAGAGAGCTCATATCCTAAGGATATGTCGGAGACTGGAAAAGTTTATAAATGCAAATAAACAAATGAAATACACAAGCTTGGAGCCTGTCTCATCCTGGGCCATTTCCACATCAAAGGCTTCATCTTCCTCATTACTTGGATTTGACAGCATTAGCACATCATCTTGAAATTAACTGCTGCTTCATTTAATTTGCCTTCTTAAGGGTCAGTCTTCTCGGTAACACATCACTGTTAATTGCTGTTTGCACTTCTAAAAGAAAACCGTCTCTTTCAAACACAAATTTGAACTTATGAAAGTCTCACATGGAATCAACATGTTCTCTGTGTCCTGAAAAGAAAAAAGTTATACAGATAGACAAACAACCTTCTTGAATATCTACATCCAGCTTGTTTTACTGTATGTTTAATTTTTTATTTATCTTTTGTTGACCAGGAAAGTCCCACTAGGCTAGTAGCCTCTTTTCAGAGGAAACCCAAATTAGAATGTGACTGTAATGAATAATGGCCTCTGTGTGGGAGAGGCAAATAAAGCACTAATATCGATTTTTTCCATACCAAATTATGTGGAATACATATTTTTCAAATAGTTAGTTTTATTTCCTTAAGCATTTTATCCCAAAACAGAGTTTCTCATAGCAGTACAAGTAATTCATATAAAGATTATTTTTTCTGATAATTTTGTTCACCAGATTTCAGAGCAGAAAACAAATATTCTGTAACATTATTATTTATCTCTGTATTTATTTCACTTTCTTTAGTGAGCTAATCCCTAGGTCAACGGCTCTTACAAACTAAGGAATAATTTATTTTAACAACTATAGAGGCTATCATATAAAACAGTGGAAAGCATGAAGTCTATTAAGTCAAATATTTAAACCTATTTTTAGACCAGTCTTGATTAGATGGTTTTCACAACATGCTTTGACAGCATAATTTAAAAATGAGTTCTCTGTAAATGATTTGTGTCATAGATGTATAGCTGTAAGATTTCCTCTGCTACTACCATTTGGATTAACTGGTTAAGACATATGATACATTCTACAAGGAAAACAACCTGCATGCTATATATGAAGTTCATCTCCAGATCTAATGGCAACTGGCCTTGTATTCTAGGCAAAGAATAAGCATGGTGTTTAAAAGACAAATTGTAAAACTAAATTATAGAAGGCTCAACCTATAAAATCATGTAAAAAGTGAAAAGTAAATTAGGGAATCATATTAATTTGGATTGTTGGAAGAAACTGTAGTACCTGGAAAAAACATGCAAACATAAGGAAGCAGATAGTCTTCAACCAGATGCTGTCCTGAAGTCAGTACTGAACCTTGGGCCAGTGAGGCAGCAACATTGTCCAGTAAGCCATCTTGATACTCATTACTTTGATACTTTTTATCCAGTGGAAAACTACATTATTTCTAAATAATTTTCCTAAAGTTCTTTGTTTGGATATTTGCATATGTTTATGTTAGAGTGCACTGACTGCTGCCATAATCTGGCGTGACAATCATGCCAAAGTAATATAATCATTAGACTTAAATACTAACAATAAATATATTACACACAGTTAAGTCTCCCACTGACTAAAATAGTTTTAAAAATTAATTATACCCAGATTATCACCAAGATTAATATGTAAGAAACCATTTTACCTCACATAGAGTTTCACTGACAATCTGAACAAGCTGATGCCAAAATTTAGCAAAAGTATAATCCTAAACTATGAACTTATTCTGAGCAGTGAGAATGATGGATGCAGTCTTCAAAATATGTATCTAAGGATCAGTATAAAACAACCCCCATTCAGTTAACCTTCAATGGGACCTCTTCAAACATGAGGACCTCTTTCAAGTACTGACAAGTATCATCTGTCTTACATCTTTTTAGCTGGTATTTATATGTATAAATATAGTAAATCAATATTTTTCTACAGATAATTATGCCTTCCATGTATATTATATTAGAAGTCTTCCCCCAACATTGATGAAAACATTCCCTGGGATTCAATAAAGTCATTTTTCCATGCAAGAACAGTGTAGCTGCTCTTGCATGGAAAAAGACAGCTGAACAATTCAGTAAACAACTGAATTAGGGTGCATGAACCTCCCTACACTGTTCTTACAAGGAAAATCCTGCAGCATGCTAATTACCTCATTTGTTGGTGAAAACCATGCAAATGAGGTGAATTAGTGATTCAGTAAGCTGCCAGGTCTCCGTGCAAGAACAGTGTCAGTGCAGAAATGTATTCAGTTAATAACTGTACATTTTTGCAAATAACAATACGGAGGCATGACAGTTCATAAAAAAGCAAGTATTATGTTCATTAGGCATGCCAATGGCCAAATATAAGGCCATTAGCATGAAAAACATTTAATTTTTATAAAAATCTATTTTTTTTGGCCGATCTCGGATGTTTAAGTATAGGGCAGCAGTGTGCAAACAGGGTTGTGCCAAAAATAAAAAAAAATGAGAAAACCCAAACTTAAGGAAAATCTGCATTTTGCCATTATAGTGTATGGTATGCAAAATGAAAACAATGCCAGGGAACAGTGGTTGTCAAGGTAAAAGGGTCCGTTTTACTGCAGTAACTATACACTAAAACGGTGAGGTATGCAAATGAGGGGAAATTTACTGAATCACAAAATATTCTATGTCCAAAACCTGCACCTAACTGTGTAGGTGCTCTAAGACAATCGTCTAGGCAGGAGGAACAACTAACCTGAAAAGGGTGTGTGTCATGCTTGTTGTAAGCACATTGGAGCACTGCGGCCCATGTTTGCACTTAGGTAAGCACAGCTAAGCAAGGGGGTGTGTCTGAGGCTGTATATCTCTGTTTACATTGGCTAAACGGGTGTATGCAGCATGCACCGGGTCCTAAACCAAAAAAAAAAAACAAAAAAAAAAAAAAAACACACAAAATGGCAGCACTTTGTACATGTAAACAAGGGGGTGTGTCCGAGGCTGTATAGCCTTGTTTACCTTGCCTAAACAAGTGTGTGTGGTGCGCACTGGGTCCTAAACCAAAAAAAAGGAACTGGCAAGTGGAGCAAGAAAAAATAAAAGGGAAATAGTTGAATACAGCCAGTTAAATGCAAGTAATATTGCTGGCAGGTGAAATGTATTATAGTCAGCCAATTACACAGCCAGCAGCTCTAGTAGGCCATTATAAACTACGCAAACACCTTTCAGTCTGTTTTTTCCCCACAAACTCTACACCACCGTTATACACAGATGGGAGATTTTTAACTGGCAAAACTAACTAAAAATGTTAGAGGCTGCTACCACTATACTCCATCAATACATGCTAGAGGCTGACAGTGGTGAAGAGGATAATGCTGACAACTGCCCCAGACTTATGAGGAGGATTAGAAGAGTGCCCAGGGTAACCTACCAGGGGCTACATGATCTAGAGATAGTACAGCAATAGAAGGTGGACAGGGATCTACTTCAGCAAATCATTGAGCTGTGTCGGCCTCAACTCACACCCAGAGCCAACAGAGGGGAACCCATCCCAGTGGATACCAAGGTATGTGTAGCCTTAAGAATACTAGCTACAGGTACCTTCAAAAGGCCTACTGGGGATATCATGGGGGTCTCACAGGCATCCGCATCCAGGATACTCCACCAGTTCCTGGATGCCATTTGATCACATGCCGCTAAGCACATTCAATTCCCCACCTCCCATGAGGAGAGGGCTAGCAATATGCGTCTCTTCCACTATGTAGCAGACTACCTGGAGGTACTGGGTGCCATAGACTGCATGCATATCCACATCAAAGCACCACCCGGTGAGCAGGGTGGAATCTACATAAACCACAAGGGGTTCCACTCCATCAGCTGCCAGGTTATGTGCAATGCTCAGGGCATTATCATGAATGTGTGTGCTGGCAGAACTGGAAGCTACCATGACTTCCACATCTGGCATGTCTCACAGCTGTACCAGGCATTTGCCATTGGGGACATCCTGTACAGCCATCTGGTGGGGGATGCGGGCTATGCACTGGTACCATGACTGATGACACCCATCAGAAATGCACACACAGCCACACAAGAATGCCATAATGAGGCACACGCACAAACAAGGATCATTATAGATCATGTGTTTGGGATGCTCAAGTCATGGATCAGCTGCCTTGACATATCTGGTGGAGCCTTGCAGTATGCTCCAGCTACATGTGCACACATGTTCATAGTATGTGCCATGCTATGCAACATGATCCTGTGAAAACAGCTGCAGCAGGAACATAATGGGGAAGGGCCACACAGCCCCCCACCATTGCCAAGGTTACCACAGGCACAGATGGACTTGGAGAAGGAACATCCTGAGCCTGGCCCTGTAGGCAGAAGGAGGCATGCCCATTATGTTCAGGCTTTGGCAAAGAGGCAATGCATAGCACATACACTGACACTGTAAGGACCCAGGGACTGATATATCTCTCCAACTCACATAAACACTAAAATGCATGCAAAACATCACACTACCTATACCTTACCATGTATAGGCAGTGTACTGCATGCATCCAACATAGTCAGTCCTCAAGCACTATCCTCACAACTGCCTCAGGCACAAGGTAAGTCAGTTTCATTACAATAAAGGAATGGTGTACAATGTTCTGATAGCTTATCTATGGTATTGATGCAAGCATGCAAGGGAATGGGGTGGCTGCATGGGATAGCAGCAGAAAACTGACAGCTATATGGTACAGCAGGGATTATATGCACAGTACTGGCTTCGCCACACTATGCAGTACCACTGTAGTTAACAAAAAGTCCACTGCAGTAAATGTGGTGAGCCAAATAACTGGGGGTAATAGATCACATGCATGGATGTCAAAGTGGGGGACCCATACTCACCCCCAGCCTCACCCAGCAGGTCAGCTGTTGAAAGCCAGACAGAAATGTTTGGCAAAGAGCCTCAAATGCTGAAAGCCATGAAATGTCCACTCCACCTACAGACTTTTACACAGTGATATCACAGCAGGTCTGCCAGTGGCAGTATGGCTTTGAAAGTTGAGAAGCCCCCAAACTAAATGTGTATGCAACAACTATCTGACCTCTGGTCTATACCGTTATTCCATATTCTCAAAGATAGGGCACACCACTATGCTAAATGGGACCAAAATGTTAAGCAAATAGCACAGGATGTGCAAATGAATTTTGTGGGATGGTGTGCCCCCACTCATAGTCCCATAGAAATGCAGTAACATGTCCCTAGCTGTAAGCAGCATCCAGCTATCACCCATAGTGATGGCTGAATACAAACTGAAACAAGTGTCAGTAATGCTCAGTCCACTTACTGGTGCCATCCCATGGGTGTCCCCTCCCTTGTAGCCTGGGAACATATGCTCATCAGAATGCACTTCCTTGCTACAGTTGGCCTACATTTGCCACACCTGGCCTACAGGCCTGTGGCAGAGGCCCATGGCTCACACACAATGCCCTTTTAGGGAGTGTCATGGAGTCCATATCACCAATATAACATAGTCAACAAATTGCAGAGAAAGGCCATGCTGCTAAATGCTAGTAGCATACCTACCAAACTCAGAGAGACCCAGATATCTGGATAAAACCACAAATAATGGGGTGATAAAGGTCCAAATAGAAGGGCACATGTGAAACTCAGGCCTAATGATGTCATAATGTTGATTGAGTGGAAAAGTGTTGTATTACCTTGGAATGTCTGAAGGGTATAAAGTCTGAAACTGTAAATTTACTGTCACTAATATCTGACCTTGACTCTGACTGAGTTGCAAAACACTAGCTTGAAAACCACCCCTGTATGGCTAACTTAACAGATATATGAGTCATGAATTTGCACATTCTGTGAAACCCTCTACAGTCAAGAGGTATGGCTAGGAGTCTAAACACGGGGATGCACACACTGCAGGGAGTCCTAACCCTGGAAGATGGTGACCTGTCTGCACCCACAGAAACCTGGCCCACAGCCATGGGGAATAACAGAAACCTTCCCTAATCACTCATCCCATACAACAACATGACTCAAAAATGGGAGCAGACAAGCAAAATGATGTGGGGGTATACATATATGTGAGACAGACATGCACCTCCAGTCTGGTCAAACAGTGTGAGACACACAAGATCCCCAAGTGTGGTCAACCCTTGACATGACCACTATGCAAGCAGTTGGTAGCTACAGGCCGACATATCTGACCCAGCCTCCCCAAACACATATCTTACCCTCGACAAATCTATCTGGAGTCCACCTGTCACCCTGATCCTGCATGACTTGTATTACCCAACCATGTACTGGTAACCAAACCATGTCTGAACAGAAATTCACACAGATTCTCACATCCTAGTTTACCACCAAGGTGCTTGACCATTTACATGGCATCATCAGTCAATTGTCTGTAGCCACACATCTCAACAGGTTGGATTGTGCCAGAATGCCTAGCAGCTGGCCCAAAATATTCACTTGTGCATCATCCAGGCTGCATTCCTTTGGTAAATCACCGTGATGATCTGAAGATGTATGTCTGGAGGTGGTGCAATAACAAATTACAGTGTCACACATCAAATATGGCAGACAAAATCTCTGCCCAAACAAACCCTGTAACCCCAGCACCTCAGACATGAATAACAGATATAGTCACAATCACCCCTACATATGGCCTAAAGTTCCCTTATTTAAATAGGCTGTCTGCACATATCATGCACAAACAGGTGGAGATGCATGGCTGTAGCACATAAATCCCTGGAATGGAGCACAACAATCTCTGGAATGGAGTCCCACATGTACTATAGAAGGTCACACTGGGCATGCTCATACACTTAGAGAAGTGTCTGTAAGATGTGGGAAATAACAAGCCTTCTCAACTCAGTATACTACCTATTGCCCTACTTTAGCAGTCCTGCAAATGTTAGTCATGTTAGAAGTACCTTTCAGCAGCCCTGACTCTTATAAGCTCTGTGGTGTGTGCTATAACTGTAACACTGTAGCATAAATAACTAGTTAGGTAGGATTTCTAATCTCAGTCCTGGTAAATGTAACAGTGTGTGTGTGTGTGTGTGTGTGTGTGTGTGTGTGTGTGTGTGTGTGTGTGTGTGTGTGTGTGTGTGTGTGTGTGTGTGTGTGTGTGTGTGTGTGTGTGTGTGTATGTATGTGTGTGTGTGTGTGTGTGTGTGTGTGTGTGTGTGTGTGTGTGTGTGTGTGTGTTTGTAGCTTAAAAATGTTGGGCCCATTTACACTCAGTACACTTCTCAGTGCCATACTGTAGCAGTCCTGCAAATATCATTCACCTTAAAAGTACCTTTCGGCAACCCTGAGCTATGTAAGCTCAGTGGTGCATGTGATAACTGTGTAACATAAAAGTAAAAAAACTCTAGTTAGATAGAGATTCCAACCTAATTTCTGGCAAATATAAAAGTGTGTGTGTAGGGTAAAGTACTTTATGAAATCTCTCACCCAATACATCACTCATTGCCAGAATTTACAAGGGGTGGTGATGTTCCACACCTTAGAAGTACCTTGGGCAGCATCCACCCTATAAGCTCTGTGGCACATGCGATAAATGCATAATACCATAATAGCACTACATAGATAGGTAGGGGTTCTAATCTCAGTATTGGCAAGTGTTTGTGTGTATAGATGTCTATATATATATATATATATATATATATATATATATATATATATATATATATATATATATATATATATAGATATATATATGTTTGTAGCTTAACAATTTTGGGCCCATTTACACCCAGTACACTTCACAGTGCCATACTTTAGCAGTCCTGCAGATATCATTCACCTTACAAGTACCTTTCAGTAACCCTGAGTCATGTAAGCTCAGTGGTGTGTGTGGTAACTGCATAACATAAAAATACAAAACGCTAGTTAGATAGAGGTTCTAACCTCAGTTCTGTCAAATATAAAAGTGTGTGTATGTGTGTAGGGTAAAGTATTTTATGAAATCTCTCACCCACTACATCACTCATTGTCATAATTTACAAGGGCTGGTGATGTTCCACACCTTAGAAGTACCTTGGGCAGCATCAACACTATAAGCTCTGTGGTGCATGCGATAAATGCATAATACCATAGTAGCAATGCATAGATAGGTAGGCGTTCTAATCTCAGTAGTGGCAAGCGTGTATGAATGTGTTTGTGTGTTACAATAGTATCCTGTTTGGGTGATAGAGTAATAACAGGATACATTGGGGGGTGGGTTTTGCTAAATTATTATATTGATGAACTAGTATATGTCCCTACATCCACATTGCAAGGCCAACAGTTGTCAACCACTGTAGAGGTAGATGTAGGCAATCTGCAGCCCTAAAAGTGTTGTGCCATGTGCAATGACTATGTGACAGTATGGAATAGGTAACAAGATAGTCAGCCCTTCTAATACTCAAAGACCATTCTCCACTCAGGAATCATACACAAACACACTCAGCTAGGCATCACCCCTATATCAATAGTTGTCTTGCAAACTGCCTCACAGATAGAAGCCATGGTGTGAATGCAGTGGACTCCATGTCAAACTGATGACCAGACATGAGTGGAGTCCCACAGTGTGTGAACCTGTGTCCTCTCATGTTTGGGATCTATACCTCTGAGGTGCAGGCCAACACAAAGGCACCCTGGCTGACAATGTTTGCATACAACTGTAAGGTGGGTGCTATCATTACCCCACCATGTGATGTTAACATCATGCACAAAGGCCTCTCTGAGACCTATGATTATTGTCAGAACCCTGGACATTAGCACAATGCCAGGAGATGTGTCGCCATTACCTTTGGGAACACCATGGATCACATGAAGTAATACATTGCTGGTAGTCCACTGAGCAGTGACGTTGTTACAACAGAATGGGGGGTTGACAGTGAGCTGTCTGTTGACCACAACACTCTCAAGAAAGTACTTTGATGTGTTACATCTCCTAAGTGTGTGTTATCTAGCAAGTAAAAGACCATGGTCACCCTGTACCCTCCCCTCAGTAGCCCAATGTGTACAGTGGCCTTTTACACCCATCATTGCCATTCCTCACAAGGACATGTGATGTTCTTCACCGTACAGGTACCTTGTTACACTCCTCACACTAGTAGTCCTGTGCCAACAGCCATAACTGCATAACACTGTGGTGCCACAACCTGATGGGGATCCTGTTCTTGTGTGTGTGTGTGTGTGTGTGTGTGTGTGTGTGTGTGTGTGTGTGTGTGTGTGTGTGTGTGTGTGTGTGTGTGTGCGTGTGTGTGAATAGTAATCTCAGTGAGTTTGTTTGATGAATATCCCCTGGGGGTTTGGTTATTAGCAAATGGAGGTGTGTCCACCCCACTACACTTACCATTCTCCACTCTACAACAGATGATGTCTATCACCATATACCTATATACAACCCTCAGCCCTATAATCTGTGAGACATATGCAATAATTGTATACAGACCTGGGAAATCAGTGCAGATACTGCTGTGCCTTGCCTATAACATGGTTGATGTGTTGCCACACTGCCATACCCCTTGGCCTTGCTGCAGGGCCACATCCTGGTGACACACAGATGCCTACTACACAAACAGTATACAGCATGTGAGAAAACATTCACCCAGCATTACTAATAGCATTAATGCATCCTAGCTTAAACTGTACACACACTCTGATGTGTACCTCTTACAAATGCCAGATGACAGCACCTTACACAACATTACATAGCTATAATTTAGTAAGTTAACCCTGTGCACCAGAGCCATATTTGCATGTCCCTGCATCAATGGTTTGGATGGCAGGGTTCTGGCACAGGTTTCATCATATGCACAGGGTGTTGTGTGGTTTTGCCAGAGGCGTAGGCTGCGCCATTGAGTTGACATTATGGGTGTATGTTTGGGATGTGGGAATGACATGGCCTGTGCAAGTGTGGTGCATGTGTAGAGGTGACCTTTTACTGATTGTGATGTGCGTGTGTTTGCATGCATACAGTCACGCCATGTGGCTGACCTAAACAGATGTTTTTTGGGCAGGTGTGGGCCATACATGGAAGGGTGTACAGTTCACCATCTCCAGCCATGGACACGGGAACTGAACCTGCCAGAGGTATCACTGGCACCACCAGGAACAAGGCTGGAGACAGTAATGCTCCCTCATGGTGACTGACATCTGCTGGATCCGTGCCCCTGTTGGGACCAGCCAGGACCATGTGCCTATGGCCTGCCATGTCTTGGCATGGACAGCACACAACCCTCAGCAGTGCTGATGCTACTTCCTCTACTGGAGCATGATGGTGCATGGCCACATGGACCCCCAGCTGATTGTGGTGCTGAGCCATGTCCATGTGGCTGCTGCCTCTCCTCCTCCAAATGTTCGAGCACAGGTACTCCACAGTGGAGGAGTGCCACATCCTGACCCTGCCATCTATCTGTGATCTCATTGCCCTCATGCATGACTGCAATAAGTTCACACAAATTGTCACAGACACCAGGGAGATGTTCTTCCCCCAGCCTGTGCACTTGTCTGGTGTTATGTTCATTACATGCCTGTGCATCTATTACAGCCCGAAACATGTGCCTGGTTATTGCAGCAGTGGCAATTTCAACATGGGCTGGATGGGCAGCCATCCTCTTCAAAGCACCTCTGCTTGCCTACCTGTGTGGGACCTCAGCAATACTCTGGCTATGGCTAGTCCCTGGGAGCTCACTTGCCATAGTCACCACACTTGCATGTTCTGTGCCAGCAGCCAGCTGTCCTTCAATTGTGGCCACTGGTGATGGGGAATGTGTGGGCATTGTGACTGTGTATGAGGATGGGGTTGACAAAGGTTGGATGCCAACCGATGATACAGCTGCAGCACCTGACAACCCCACCTGTGTCTCAGTATGGGTGTCATCATGGTCAGAATCACCAAACAAACATCACTTACACAGCAGGGACTGCGACCACCATGTCCACCTGTGAAGAAATGACAACATATGTACAATACTATCAGCATTATAAGGTTTGCTGGTACACGCATTCAATCACACACTCACTTACTCACACACACACACACACACACACACACACACACACACACACACACACACACACACACACACACACACACACACACACTCACTCACACACTCACTCACTCGCACACACACACACACACACACACACACACACACACACACACACACACACACACACACATGAAGTGTCCCAGAGGCATTCCACAGACCTCACATTAGGCAACAGATGACAGTCATGAAACACACCAAAACAGACACACTCTAGACAGGCCCTCAACATCATGCAGTGCATACCTTTCGACTTACTGTTACTACTAATTTTCACCACTGGGATATGTGAGTGTTTTTAGTTGGTGGTGAGCCTTCACCTAGAACACACTGCAGCCATGTTAACATTACTACTCCTCACCTGTATAGCACTGTGGTTAAACCTACAGAACATACCTACCAACAGCACAGGGTTTCCAGGAATATTTAGATAGGTGAGTCATATTTCCTGTCTGCTGCTCATACCTCCTATGTTTGTCTGATACATTACTGGTTTGATCAGTGGATTGGTGAACATACTTAATGTCTTACTGTGATTTGCAGATGTCATAACCTGCAGTACATGTATGTGAAAACAAGGGTGGTTATTCAAATAACTTCCCAGCCTTACAGTGGATATAGTAAGTGTGCAAACCCTTTTTAACATGCAAGGATTTTATGACAGATCACATGAGGCACCAATGATATTGCCATAACATTTCCACCGTTTTGTATGACATATACCTTGTGCACTCCAGTTGAAGAACATACACATCAGGTAGGGATAAGATATCGTAAATGATATCAGTACAATAGCCGGGTTGCATGGGGGTGCACACACGTAAACTGATACTTTGGTAAAGCACCTGTTGATCTCATCACAGCATTCAGTCCTCTTGGGAAGGTGTGTATCAGTGTGGCACATCTTGACATGGCAATGTTTGCACACTCTTCCTTGCATTACACCTCCAAATCTGTCAGATTGCAAGGCCTTCCCTTGTGCACAGTGCTCTTCAGGTCACCACACAGATTGTGTATTGTATTCAGGTGTGGACTCAGGATTAGCCACTGCAGACTGTGGATTGTGTTCTTGTGAAGTCATACTTTTGTTCAGTTGGATGTAAGGTGTGAGCCATTGTTGTGTGCAATGTTCGAATTCCTCCCCATCCACAGCTATGTGGCAGACACCCGAAGGATTATAGCCACAAGGGACCGGTGTTTGAAACTGGTCATAATACACTCCAAATCAGCTGCAGCCCCAGTTCAAGCTTGTGAACAGCAAACCCAGAGGAGGACACTGCCCATCACCCTGCTTCACTGTGTGGGAAATGTTGTTCTGCTGTTGTGCAGTGCTGTTACTGGGTCCAACTAATATGACCAATTTGTGGACAAAGAGAGTTTAACCTTGGTCTCATAACACCTTACATTTCCACACATGCTTTTTGAAAAGCTGATGTATTGTTTTCCAGATGTTACCCAGGACTGGATGTTGTTTGTTGTGAGGAACAGATGCCATCTTCCAAACACACCCTATAGGCAAGACATGTGGAGATCACAGAAGATAGTTGTCATATATAGTACACACCTGGTACTTGCCAAAGATTTCTGAAAGTCCTTCAGTGTTGCTGTATGGCTCCTGGCAGCTTCCCTGGATATTTTTGGTATTGTATTCTCAACTTACATGTTGGGATGCCCACGTCTTCACAATGTCACTGTTGCACCATATCTTGAACACCTTTTGATGACTATCTGCACTGTGTTCCATGGCATATGCTATGCTGTAGGTATGTTTCTGTAGCCTTCTCCAGGCTGATACCTTTCTAAAATGTGATCCCTTTGCAGCATGTTAAGCTGTATGTGAACTATGGCTTTTGCTGTAGCAGGAAACTGTGGGTCTGTGTTAGGATATTCTTGTTATATGAGCTGACTATTATTTGCAGTTAATACAAGGGTCTGTAATTGATGGCAGGTGTGTATACAATATGTTGTACTGCTGTGGTTTTATCAAATGCTGCTACACCACACTATGAGCTTTACCCTGTGCACACATATGCATCTAGCTTCTTGGACAATTTTCATGTCACCTACGTGTTCCCCTAACAGATTTGTTTGTTTCACAATTGCATTGTACAGATTATAGGTCATATGAAAGGTTGGATAGATTTGGTGTTGTGTATTGTGCTCACATTGTCATATATCAAAAATACCTGGCATTCTAACAAGTGTGTACACCTATTATATACACTGCATAACACTAATGCATACAATATGTCCCCACTCTTTGCCCTTTATCCTCACATTTTGGCAATCTTTATCCAGATGTCTTGCAATGACAGGTTTGTGAGGTATGCTACAGATATGTGACATCTCATGCAAATAGGCCCCTGTGATATCCACTGTGACATTATGCAGTGAACCCCATCACAAGTGATCATGTAGATAAGGGCAAAAGGCTGTTGAGTGTAACAGTTGTGTGCATGGCCACATGCATGACATTAACATGCTTGGAGTAGTGGTGAGCCACAACAGTACCTTATGTAGACAAGAGGGACCTAGGTAGGCAGGGAGGGAGAGGTATTGTCAGCAGATTAACAATAGGCATTGGTCCAAGATTAATGCTACATTTATGCACAGGTGTAGTATAAACTATGATGTTACACAATTTGCTGTCCTTCACCATAGATGTGCATTTGCGTGCATTACTAAACCCCACCCACTATTCTATTTTGCACAGGCATATGCATCTAAAGACTCTATAGAACACAGTTGCAATGCTACCTCAGTACATTGATGTGCACGATTTCTTTACCTGGATGCTCCTCGCCTGTTGCCTGGGTGCCACCCACCTCCACGACTGATATTTCCTGTGTAGATGGTCATGTGGGGGCTATCCCAAGGTTGGCCAGGAGCTCCTCCATTCCTGAAAATGGCACCTGTCTGGCTGGCCCCCCCACCGGTAGTGGCACGGTCCCTTGCTATTTCAGCAGCCTTCTGCCGGGCACACTGAATCAGGTCAGTCGCTTTGTGCCTGACCTGATTGTACGTGTCCACAGTGGCCCAAGGTATTGACTCTTTGTATTAAATCATCCCATAGTCAGTCCTCTCCCATTGATGATGGTGACCCTGACTGAAGAGGATGTCATAGTTCTGCAGGAGTGCCTCAGTTATGGCTGCAGTCTCCTGTTCCAAATAGGCCATCTGGCGTTGCATGACACCTGGAAGACATAAACAGGGAAACACATCACAGGACCACAGACATTGCCCAGAGTTCTTTATAGAGACAGCACATGAGTAGTGGGTATCAGTAGCCACTACATAGAAACACATCATACTCCATACCTAGCATCACTGTATGAACACACATTGCACTCCTGGTCCTGTTGTATCATGTTCCCCCTATTGAGGGTCAGTACATTTCATAAATAACCATTCACATTTGTGTAGATTGGTGACAGTGTCCATGTTCCTTGCAGATGGGATGTCAATGATGCTCAGGCTCACCTTGCATACAGTGTGTAATGGAGCTGGAAGCATATGTCTGGGTTCTTGTAGGATGCAGACAGGAATGTTATCAGTCCCCAAGGGGGCTTGCTATTTTTATGTTTAAGTAGGCAGTTTGCACCTGATCCATGATTATGAGGGTGTGGGTGCATGTGATGTGTATATCCACCTATACTGATGTTGAGGCAGGGAGGTGATGTTTGGCCTAAATGTGTCTGCAGGAGGTTGGCTGTAGCTATGGTGTGTGTGTATATGTTGTGACTTGACCTCCATTACAGGGTGGGTTGGGTTTTTGCCTCTGAGACTGCAGACATATGTGAAGATGGCCTTCTGGTTGCCCTCAGTGGATGTGTCCAATTTGTACTCATAGTCAGCCTTATAGTAATCCACCTGTGACCTACTATGGTCATTCAAACAAAGGATAACATGCTAGCCAGTTGCTGCCTGCTCCTACTTTTCCCTGTACAGCCAATATAGCATCCCATTATATACTTTGTGTATTACTGCTGTCCAGCAAAGGGGTTTACTCTACTTTGTTGGAGACAGGTTGTACAAGTAAGGTATCGCTGAGGCCATACAGCTATGTGGGTGGTCATATAACTGTTTGTAGTAGACACGGACACGAGGTCATAACACAGTTGGACAACTCTAAAATGTCTACATGATACTCTTGCTTATGCTAGTACCCATGTCTGTGTTAGGGCATTGCAACAATCATTAGCTGTAGAAATGTAACTCTGTTGGATGCACAGGCACCAAGATTACACATGTGTATGACATGTACAGCTCATGTACGTGATGTTTTGCATCCTATGTCAGGTATTATGAGTCAGCCAGGTACACTTACCCATACATGCATACATCTGCACAGGTAATAAATGCTATACATTTCTGTTCTATGTAGGTATGGCACACTGTCATAACACTTTTGTTGCTCAGTAATTCCTGCCGCACATACACGGTGGTCTATGAGCCAACATTAGTGACACTGTCTTCATATTGCTGTAACACATGCACATCATTTGATAGTTGGGTAGCCTTTGCATTCATAGGTTCATAGAACATAGGTTCATAGGTTAGTACTAAGCTAACTGCCCTTGCAAGCCATTTTAAGCCTAGCCAACCATCCCTTGTGAGACTCAAAGCCTGCACCTTGTGCTTGCAAGGCAAACACCTTAATCATTAGGCACCCTTCCAACCCTTCATAAAAAATATTTGTAAAAATAGCAAGTCCCCTTGGGGACTGATAACATTCCTGTCTGCATCCTACAAGAATCCAGACATATGCTTCCAGCTCCATTACACACTGTATGCAAGCCGAGCCTGAGCAGCATTGACATACCCTAGAGGATGTGCAATGTTCCTATGGCAGGCAGAGAGGGGAAAGGTTAGGAGTGTGGTAGTGAGGGCAAGGTATTGGTACTGAGCTAGTTGATATGATGGACAGATGAAAGGTGGATATATCGTGTGTGCCACAGACCAGATGGAAGGGGGTTATGGCTGTGTGTATTATACTCGGGTACAAATAGTTCTAACATGGTCTGTATGTGAGTGGAAATGGTGTAGGTGTTAATCTAATGGAGCATTATGACAAGAGTGTGTTTGGTAGTGATAGGAGTGCTGGGTAGAGCAAGGTTTATACGGCTGGGAATTAATGGTGTAGTGATGACAGTTGTTAGTGCATATGCTCCACTAGTTGCGTGTGTGAGGGATAAGAGTGACGTACCTTGGACTGGTTGGATGAAGTGATGATGACTGTACCCAAGGGTGAGAGAGTGGTGATTGGAGCAGATTTCAATGGGCAAATTGGTGAAGGGGACAGAGGTGATGCAGAAGTGATGGATGGGTATGGTGTTAAGCAAAGGAATACAGAAGGTGAGATGGTATTACAGTTTGCAAAAGAGGTTGGACATGGCTGTGGTGAATACATATTTTTACAAGACCAAATAGGGTGACATACAAGATTGGAGGAAGATGCACACAGGGGAATTATCCCCTATGCAGGTGGGCCTGTTTGAAGGGGATTGGAAACTGTAAACTGGTGACAGGGGAAAGTGTAGTTAGGCAGCATGGAATGTTGGCCTGTGGGATGTTGTTGGTGATCACAATGAGGGGAAGGAGTGTGAGGGCAGAACCACAGATCAAATGGTGGGTACTGACAAGGGGTGATTGTGAGGTTGAGTTCAGGGAAGAGTTATGACAGGCAATGGGTGGCAGTGAACAGTTACCACATATTTGGTTAAATATATCTGAGCTAGTAAGGGAGATGAGTAGAGTGGGGCTTGGTGTAACATCTGGACAGAGGAAGGAGGATTAGGAAACCTGTTGGTGTGATGAGTAAGTACAGGGGAGTGTGCAGAGAAAGAGGTTGTTGAAGGAGAAGTGGGATTGTCAGACAGATGAAGAAATAGTCAGGAGTATAAGGGGATGGAGTGCATGGCAAAGAGAGTGGTGGCAAAGGCTAAGGATGGGGCATCTGAATGGTTGCATGTAATGTTGGAAACCAAGGATGGAGAACAGGACCTGTACCAATTGGCTAGATAGAGGCACATAGCTAGGAAGGATGTGCAGCAAACAAAGAATAATGGGGCAAACATACTCACAAGCTAGGAGATTTTGTACAGTGGATGGAAAGAGTACTTTGATGGGCTGTTGCATGAGGAGGATGAGAGAGAGAGATGAGGTTGGATGGTATGGGTATGGTGAATCAGGAAGTGCAACAGATTATCAAGGAGGAAGTAAGGATAGCTATGAAAAGGTTTTAAGAATGGAAAGGCTGTTGGTCCAGATGACATACCTGCGGATGAATGGAGGTGTTTCAGAGAAATGGCAGTGGTCTTTTCAACTGGATTGTTTACTGTAATCTTGGGAAGTGAGAAGATGAATGAGGAGTGGATAAAATGTGTTTTGGTACTGCTTTGAGAATAACGGTGGTGTGCAGAGCTGTAGTAACTACAGAGGGATATCATTAATCAGTCACAGCATGAGGTAATGGTAAAGGGTGGTGGAAGCTGGGTTAAGAAAGGTGGTGAGGATTAAAGATCAGCAGTATGGTTTCATGCCAGGAAAGATCAGTACAGATGCAATGTTTGCTCTGAGAGATTCGATGGAGACATACAGAGAAGGTCAGAATTAGCTGTGTTGTGTCTTTGAGAACTTAGAGGCAGCATATGACAGGATGATTAGAAAGGGGTTGTAGTATTGTATGGGGAGGTCAGGAGTGGCGGAGGAATCTGTAAGAATGCTAAGGAATATGTAAAAGGCTAGTGTGACAGTGGTGAGTTCTGCATTGGGAATGACAGGTGCATTTAAGGTGGAGGTGGGGGTACATCAGCTCTGAGTCCTTTCTTATTTACAGTGGTAATGGACATGTTGACAGACATGATGAGACAGGGGTCCCTGTTGACTGTACTGCTTGCAGATGACATTGTGGTCAGTAGTGGGAGTAGGAAACAGGTTGAGGAGACCCTGGAGAGGTGAAGTTATGGTTTAGATAGGGGGGGGATGATAGTCAGGAGGACTAAGACAGAATATGTCAGTGAATGGGAGGGAGGATAGAGGAATGGTGAGGATGCAGGGAGTACAGTTTGCAAAGCTGGATAAGTTTAAATACTTGGGAACAACAGTTCAGAGTAATGTGGAGTGTGAGGGAGAGGTGAAGCAGAGAGTACAGGCAGGATACGGGTGGTGGAGAGGAGTGTCAGGAGTGGATTTGTGAGAGACGGGTACCATTAAGAGTGACAATGAAGGGCTACAAGAGGGTAGTGAGACCAGCTATGTTATATGGGTTGTAAACAGTGGCAGTGACAAAAAAGGCAGGAGTCAGAGCTGGATGCAGCAGAGTTAATGACATTAAGATTTGCACTGTGTGTGTGACGAGGTTAGACAGGATTAGGAACATGTATATTAGGGGGTCAGCCCAGTATGGGTTGGTTGGGGACAGAGCCAGAGAGTGGCAGAATTCTTTTGGTTTGGACATGTGATGAGTAGGTATGCTGAGTATATCTGTGAAAGGATGAGGCTGCCAGGTAAGAGGAAAAGAGGAAGGTCTAAGATAAGGTGCATGGATGTGTTGATAGCAGACATGCAGGTGGTTTGTGTGACAGAGCAGGATGCAGAGGACAGGAAGACATGGAGACAGATCATCTGCTGTGGCAACCCCTGACTGGAACAGCCAAAAGAAAGAGTAGAAGATGTAATGCTGTAATGTCAGTACTCACAGGTTGCCAATTATTTGCCAGGCATAACACAACTCTTTGAATAAATTAGTACAAATATGAGACACACATATGGTCAGTGTGCATAACACTGGACAGTTGAATGGTGTGAGTTCAGTATATCACATGCAGTTCCATACACACAGCTGTGAAAGTATTTCACTATGCAGATATCCTGTATAGGTCCCTCACATTTCTGAGACAAGCATGTATATCATATTTAGTATTCACAACTACTATATGGATATCTATGACAACCCAGTAGCTGGCCTAGCAGTGTCACAGTCAGTATTGTTCAACACACACTCCAGTAGTAGTCATTTGTGAGCCATCCTTTCCTGGGGGGGGGGGGCTCAGGGGCCTGAGCTGTAATCTGTGTCACTGCAGACAGACGCAGATGCTATGGCCATAGTTTATGATCATCAACATATCAGTACAGCAAGTGTTGCTGAGACATATCTGTTGAACTTCATATTTACCATTATTACATACTTCCTACTACATTCCATTACATGCTTACTTGTTTGACCTACCTTTTTTTTTCATGGTATGGATGGATAGATAGATAGTTGGCTGTATCTGGATCTGGATCTGGATGTGGATCCTGATGCATCTACCTGTCTCTCTCTCTCTCACTCTCTCTCTATTTCTCTCTCTCTGTGTCTCTGTCTCTCCCAGATGTACAGTGAGGTATACATCTGTTTTGTATAGACAGCAGTTAGCCTTTTGTAGGTAATGTGCATGAGCAGCTGGTGGCCTGTGCACCAGTTGCAGTCTCCCACAGCTGTGGTAGCATTCATATAGCCAATAGCATGGGAACACACTCCTATAATTGAGTACTGCATGTGGGCATTGGCCCTTTACCTTGCCTGTGAGGTGAACGTCATGGAGATGTGTCAACAACAGCATCACAGTTGTTTGGAAATACCTCTTACAACAAAGACTGTGGAGACAACCCAACAAACATGGGGATAATGTTCCAAACATATGGACAGAATGTAAGTATTGTTGTTATGAAGTTGAATTAATGCTGGTATGACAGGGTTTGTGTGGGCATACCTTTTCTGTGTGGGTTTAAGTCTGACAGTGTTATGTGGGTAACATAACTCACAACTGTAGGACTAGCTACAGACTGCCAGAGTTTGGACACTTATGTTTGGTGTGTTAATCACACATTTAGTGTGTTATTTTGCCTGTGTAGAGAGGGGGATAGATGTATGTCTTATGGGCCCTTTTCTATCTGACTTTGCATGCTGACCCAGTTTCTGGCACTCTATCAGCTGTATATGTTTGTAGGGACAGACTGAGACATTTCCCATACCACAGTCAGGCATCATACTGTGAACTGGTCCAATATATGTAGGGTAGTGTGTGAGTAGGAAACATGATGATGGTTTTGTTCATACAGTCATTATACTCTACTGTTAATTTGACTTACCAGTATGTCACTGTGACTGTGGTGAGATTGGTTGTGGGTATGCACTTTCACACTGGTGTCTGTTTTCCAGTGATGTTACATCCCTGTAGTGCCTGATATATTTGCAAATACATGTATAATTCCCCATAGCAGACATGGGTTAGTGTTGTGTCAGTCTGACTGTAGTGTGGATGTTGTTTGGTGACATGCTTAGCAGCTCAGGTTAGTTTCCCTAATGTGATGTTATGTTCAGATATTTGTCTGATGTACTGTTGCCTGGCCCACATAAGTGTTGTGTATTTTTGACACATCAGTGGGATGATGTGAAAATTTAAGTCACTACCTAATGGGAAGTAATTGGGCTTTGGACTTGTGCTATTCCAGTCAATATATGTTAGAATAGAATGGATGGGAGGGTGTTACTGCATCAACTGTGTCAGCTTATCTACTCCAGTATTTGAGATATGTCCCCATTTTCATGGCTTTAACCCCCCTTTGTCAGGCTTGGTCCAGATTTGTTGCACTAAGGGGATCAGAGCATACCTCTCGACTGATCAGATTGTTTCAGACTGTCCAGGTTTATTGCTCATATTTATGGTGTGTTCCACAGAATCATATTATTTTCATTTCTCTATTAAATCACTGTGATGATGTGAGGATTTCTGTCAGTAAATGATGACATACATTTCAGTTTCAGAACTCACATCCTTCTGCACATGTATGCTGACACAAACCCTGTTACTGCAGCAACATTCTACATTTATAACTGCAGTACACACATTATGACCCTTGTCCTGGACCATTGCCCACCCCCATTTTGACAGCCTTTGTCCAGCATCCTTGCAGTAATAGGTGGAGAAGTATGCTGCTGAGATATGATTGCACTATATGTTATGAGCATACATATTTGTATATATATATATATATATATATATATATATATATATATATATATATATATATATAAAATAAAATAAAAAAAATATATATATATACCTTTTTATATATATATATATATATATATATATATATATATATATATATATATATATAAAAATATATATATATATATATATAAATATATATATATATATATATATATATATATACATACATACATATATATTTATATATATTTAAATATATGTACATAATTATTTTTTATATATCTACATCTATAGTTCTATATAAATATGTTGAAAAAACACACAAGTGGCAGAATGCTGACCAGAGAAACACCACCGAACACAATATCTGCACGAACAGCAAACAAAAGATTTATTTAAAAATAAGCGCTTTCGGTAGAGAGCATTCTCTCCACCTTCATCAGATAACAGTTTGGTATCAAGCACCTCCTTTTATACACAGCTAAAAATTGTTTAATTAGTTAACACAATTGATGATGAACCAATAACTTAAGCTGTGATGATCCAAAGGTGGTGAGTTTAAAATGGGCTATGCTCAATGCACATAAAAAACATTAGTAACAAACCCTTAATAAAAACATTGATGTATTGATGTATATACATAAATATAAAAACCATACATATGAAAAAGTGTTATATGAATAAATTAATGGATAACTAAATGGCTAAATAACTCCATGCTCATAATATGATACGCAAATTATGTTCTCTAACTACTGATGTCATGAGTATAAATATATATATATATATATATATGTATATATATATATATAGTGACTACATAACTTATACTTAAATGCAGCCTTGACATAAATAAATTAGTAAATTAATAAAATGATAAAGAAAATACAAACATAGGATTGTACATACATCCTTAGAATTCTGCATAAGTTGTTACTAGATAGATTATAAAATTAATATATATACACACACACAGATATTGGTGTATGTACACACACACACACCCACAAAAAGAAGAAACTTCCTTACATAGGTGCAGAAAAATCATATACATCTAAAAATAGTGTATACATTTTCTTACTGTATCTGCTTCCCTATGTTATATATTTATTGTTGTTACAATTAATTTGGTGTTATATTATTTACAAATAATTACTTGTTTCTATATTTAATAAGTATGGATGAGTATGTACAACAAATGCTACGTAACTTAATGAATTTAAAAGTAAAATACTATTCCCTACCTCCTAAGAGCTTTTAGTTTTAAAATGCATTTTATAGAAACTATCTCATTTAAGCCTGGGAAAATGTATGATGAAGTACGTACTTGCCAAAAAACCTCCTGTTCCTCTAGCTCAAGTTGCCAAGGCCCTCCCCTAATGGAGGGTTGTACTTGTTGTATGATAGAGAACAAAAAGGAATGGTCAACATGTTGGCTAACATGTTTTGCCAAAGCATTATTCATGTCCCCAATACCTATGGCATGTACATGCTCGTATATTCTTTTCTTAACTGGCCTATCGGTTTTACCGATATAAAACGCAGAACATTGTCTGCATGTTGCCACATAGACCACTCCTCTAGATAGGCAGTTAAATTTACCTTTAATTTTGTAATCTTTCCCTGCCATACATATACTGTTGCCCACTGAAACAAATTTACACTGTGGGCAACACCCACATTATTCATTCCTTTATGATGCTGTGGGACTTGTTATTAGTTCTTTCTAACATATTCTTTAAATTTAGCCCCCTCCTGTAAGTAAACTTAGGTGTTTCACCCACACATTTGGTCAACTCTTGATCTTCCAACAGAACATTCCAGTTTTTGTTAAAAATATTTTGGATGGCCCTATAATCTAAACAAAAAGTAAATAAAAAGGAAATGTTACTAAAGGAATTAACATTTGTGTTATTAGTAGTTTTAATAACTATTCTTCCGTCCCTGAGAATGGGTTGAAAATGCCCTGATTCTCTTTTAGTGATAACTTCCATCCGAATAGTATCAATAAATGAATTTGGATACCCCCTCAATGAAAACATAGAAGAAATGTGATCACATTCCCTAAGGAACTCATCTTGCTCAGAGACCATCCTTGCGGCCCTGACAAATTGTCCCTTAACCACACTCTTCTTTTGGTGGAAGGGATGTGAGCTGGTAAAATGCAGATAGGTGTTGGAGAAAGTTGTTTTCCTATAAATGGTTGATTTTAACTTGTTCTGCATTACATCCTTCCTTAGTTTTACGTCTAAAAACGTAATTTCCATTTCGTTAAAGGAATATGTGAATTCCAAAAAATTAGTTGACCTAGTGATACTATCAATAAAATTTGATATTAGGTTAGATGTACCCTTCCACAAGAAAAACATGTCATCTTGGTACCTAGTGTACCAAGAGTCATTTGTTTTAAAGAGTGGATTTATGAAAAGGTATTGGTTCTCCCATGTGCTGTTAGCAAAAGTGCAACCACAGGGAGAACCCATTGCTATACCTGTGGTTTGAAGGAAGAATGTATTGTTGAACACTAAATAGTTGTTAGTAAGAATTAAATCTAACAGGGTTTCCACTAAATGCATCTGATCTGTTGATGCCCCTTTCCTTAGCATGAAATCCACTGTCCATTCGACACCTAATTGGTGTGGAATCACTGTATAAAGGTCTTTTATACCCACAACTAAAAATATGTTAGATGGATCAAAGGGAATTTTCCCAACATCTTCCAAAAAACTCCAGGAATCCCTGCATATTTGAATCTCTGATTTTAATAGAGGTTTCAAAATGCTGTCAACTAATTTGGCACACGCAAATGTGATTGACCCCCTACCATCCACAATTGGTCTGAAAGGAGGGTCAATCAAATCCTTGTGGATCTTTGGTGTGCCGAAAATGGTGGGGATCCTGGGTGCTGACATCGTGATGTACTGTAAGGTGGCATGGTCAATAATTCCTTCTAAAAACAAATCCCTCAATACTTCTCTAATCTTACTGTAGGCCCTGTTGACCTCATTAATACTAGCCTGCACATAAGAATTAGAACTAAGTAATTGATTGATCTTGTTATCATACACGTGTTGATCCATAAAAATCAACCCCCCTCCCTTATCAGGTGCCATCACCCTGATGTTACATTCATTGAGCATTTGTATAAATGCTAATTCATCTGAACTTGCATTGGGACAAGATCTACTGTCATTCATGCTACCCACATGGTTTCTATGTGCTAAGTCCCTTAAATCAAGTTCACATGATTTTTCAAAAAAGGCTAAAATTCCTGTTAGGGGTGGGTTGAAAACACTCGACACTCTTGTGGAACTCAAGAGTGAAGGAGTGTTCCTTAGAGTGAAAGCAAGGTTCAATTTCCTAACAAAAAGTTTTAAATCTATGATTGTTTTGACCAAATCACAGTGTCTATCTGGAACAAATGATAATCCTTTGGCTAGGAAATCAACCACATATGTATTTACATTCAACACAGTGTAATTATAAATTTTAAAGTCCTTAGAAGAGTTATAAAGAATAGAAGGCCCCTGTTGTGCCAATGATAAGGAATCAGCCAGGTCCTCATCTGCCACATAGGGGGGCTCTAGCGTCTCCGCTGATTGCCCCTTTTCCTTCTCTGATTGTTCCGTCGATTGTTGTTCGTATTGTTGTTCGACGTTATATTCGCTGGATGCAAATTCCTGTGAAAATCCTGTTGGTTTTCAACAATTCCAGCCCCATCTCTTCCCTGAGGACTGTTAGAATGAACACCATTAATCTGGTTGTTCCCCCCATTATTATTTCTCAACCGTTCACTTCTTCGAAGAGGTTGATCAACCTCTCCATCAATATTACCAGGATGAGTCTGAGCAGCGTTGACAATATTATCCTCATTAGTACCCACAGTCTGTAACCTCCACTTAGCCACTTGCCCTGGAGGTGGTAGTGGATAGGCTTTGTTATTTTCATATTCTTTTAGGTCTCTATGAATTTTATGTTTTTTATTATTGAGCATCTTTGTAATTGATGCCTCAATACTGGATAATGTTCTTAAATAATCATATTTAAACCTTGGAAAATCTGTGTGTTGTAATATCACAGATTCTAATTTGCTCAGTTCATCTTGTAATACACCAATCTCAGCAGAATAAAAGTTAACAAGAGCTTCCATGAATTCCATGGCCTGTTTGTCAAAAAGGCCAAGGAGTTCTTTTGTGAAACACAGAACCAGTGATTAAACCAGCTGGGAAACGCCATTGGCGTAAGCCCTTGGGAACTATATGTTTTCCCATACATTCCTGCAAGTACGAAATTTCCAGCTGTAGTTTTCTACAGCGGAATAACTTTAAATCAAATTCATCCAAGCTAGTTTGAAAACCAGGAGCTGTTGTGCTGTTATTACTCACCCCTTGATTGTCAGTACAGTTGTTTACTTCATTTTCAGTCCGAAAAAAATCCTTCTTAGCTAAAACGGCTGCAAGACTCGGAATTGTAGTGAAATTAGTACCTCTATCCACAGTTGAAGTAGTCGGCCGTTCTACGATATTAGAAACTGCTTCCGATCAGGTTGGGAACTACCCTGGTTCGTGTCCCCCCAGTCGCTACCATTCCTGGAGTAACCGCTCCTCCTACAAGCCCAGAGTTCGTTATGTTAGTAGGAGTAGTGTTTCTTTCATTTACACCGCCGGTGCTGTATTGTTCACCGACCTTACTTCCTGCACTTGTTGTGTTAGAAATCCACTTTCTCCAGTAAGAGGTTAACCAGAATGGTTAAATCACCCTGCGAACAGTTTGTAGGAGAACACCACTCGGTTTCAAGCGGTTAGAAGGGACACCACTGTTGCTGACTTCCGTGTCCTGGGTCAAAGAGATCAATTTGCGTACCAAGCTGCTGCTCTTCTGCAGAGTGTTCCTGATTCTGCTCCATTACAGCACTGCCAGACAAACAGACTGAACGAAATATCAATAAAACTGTTGAAAAAAACACAAGTGGCAGAATGCTGACCAAACACCACCGAACACAATATCTGCACGAACAGCAAACAAAAGATTTATTTAAAAATAAGCGCTTCGGTGAGAGCATTCTCTCCACCTTCATCAGATAACAGTTTGGTATCAAGCACCTCCTTTTATACACAGCTAAAAATTGTTTAATTAGTTAACACAATTGATGATGAACCAATAACTGCTGTGATGATCCAAAGGTGGTGAGTTTAAAATGGGCTATGCTCAATGCACATAAAAACATTAGTAACAAACCCTTAATAAAACATTGATGTATTGATGTATATACATAAATATAAAAACCATACATATGAAAAAGTGTTATATGAATAAATTAATGGATAACTAAATGGCTAAATAACTCCATGCTCATAATATGATCATAAATTATGTTCTCTAACTACTGATGTCATGAGTATAAATATATATATATATATATGTATATATATATAGTGACTACATAACTTATACTTAAATGCAGCCTTGACATAAATAAATTAGTAAATTAATAAAATGATAAAGAAAATACAAACATAGGATTGTACATACATCCTTAGAATTCTGCATAAGTTGTTACTAGATAGATTATAAAATTAATATATATACACACACACAGATATTGGTGTATGTACACACACAGACCCACAAATAGAAGAAACTTCCTTACATAGGTGCAGAAAAATCATATACATCTAAAAATAGTGTATACATTTTCTTACTGTATCTGCTTCCCTATGTTATATATTTATTGTTGTTACAATTACTTTGGTGTTATATTATTTACAAATAATTACTTGTTTCTATATTTAATAAGTATGGATGAGTATGTACAACAAATGCTACGTAACTTAATGAATTTAAAAGTAAAATACTATTCCCTACCTCCTAAGAGCTTTTAGTTTTAAAATGCATTTTATAGAAACTATCTCATTTAAGCCTGGGAAAATGTATGATGAAGTACGTACTTGCCAAAAAACCTCCTGTTCCTCTAGCTCAAGTTGCCAAGGCCCTCCCCTAATGGAGGGTTGTACTTGTTGTATGATAGAGAACAAAAAGGAATGGTCAACATGCCATAGGTATTGGGGACATGAATAATGCTTTGGCAAAACATGTTAGCCAACATGTTGACCATTCCTTTTTGTTCTCTATCATACAACAAGTACAACCCTCCATTAGGGGAGGGCCTTGGCAACTTGAGCTAGAGGAACAGGAGGTTTTTTGGCAAGTACGTACTTCATCATACATTTTCCCAGGCTTAATGAGATAGTTTCTATAAAATGCATTTTAAAACTAAAAGCTCTTAGGAGGTAGGGAATAGTATTTTACTTTTAAATTCATTAAGTTACGTAGCATTTGTTGTACATACTCATCCATACTTATTAAATATAGAAACAAGTAATTATTTGTAAATAATATAACACCAAATTAATTGTAACAACAATAAATATATAACATAGGAAGCAGATACAGTAAGAAAATGTATACACTATTTTAGATGTATATGATTTTTCTGCACCTATGTAAGGAAGTTTCTTCTTTGTGTGTGTGTGTGTGTACATACACCAATATCTGTGTGTGTATATATATTAATTTTATAATCTATCTAGTAACAACTTATGCAGAATTCTAAGGATGTATGTACAATCCTATGTTTGTATTTTCTTTATCATTTTATTAATTTACTAATTTATTTATGTCAAGGCTGCATTTAAGTATAAGTTATGTAGTCACTATATATATATATATACATATATATATATATATATATTTATACTCATGACATCAGTAGTTAGAGAACATAATTTGCGTATCATATTATGAGCATGGAGTTATTTAGCCATTTAGTTATCCATTAATTTATTCATATAACACTTTTTCATATGTATGGTTTTTATATTTATGTATATACATCAATACATCAATGTTTTTATTAAGGGTTTGTTACTAATGTTTTTTATGTGCATTGAGCATAGCCCATTTTAAACTCACCACCTTTGGATCATCACAGCTTAAGTTATTGGTTCATCATCAATTGTGTTAACTAATTAAACAATTTTTAGCTGTGTATAAAAGGAGGTGCTTGATACCAAACTGTTATCTGATGAAGGTGGAGAGAATGCTCTCTACCGAAAGCGCTTATTTTTAAATAAATCTTTTGTTTGCTGTTCGTGCAGATATTGTGTTCGGTGGTGTTTCTCTGGTCAGCATTCTGCCACTTGTGTGTTTTTTCAACAGTTTTATTGATATTTCGTTCAGTCTGTTTGTCTCGTGGCAGTGCTGTAATGGAGCAGAATCAGGAACACTCTGCAGAGGAGCAGCAGCTTGGTACGCAAATTGATCTCTTTGACCCAGGACACGGAAGTCAGCAACCGAGTGGTGTCCCTTCTACTAACCGTTTGAAACCGAGTGGTGTTCTCCCTACAAACTGTTCGCAGGGTGATTTAACCATTCTGGTTAACCTCTTACTGGAGAAAGTGGATTTCCTAACACAACAAGTGCAGGAAGTAAGGTCGGTGAACAATACAGCACCGGCGGGTGTAAATGAAAGAAACACTACTCCTACTAACATAACGAACTCTGGGCTTGTAGGAGGAGCGGTTACTCCAGGAATGGTAGCGACTGGGGGAACACGAACCAGGGTAGTTCCCCAACCTGGATCGGAAGCAGTTTCTAATATCGTAGAACGGCCGACTACTTCAACTGTGGATAGAGGTACTAATTTCACTACAATTCCGAGTCTTGCAGCCGTTTTAGCTAAGAAGGATTTTTTTCGGACTGAAAATGAAGTAAACAACTGTACTGACAATCAAGGGGTGAGTAATAACAGCACAACAGCTCCTGGTTTTCAAACTAGCTTGGATGAATTTGATTTAAAGTTATTCCGCTGTAGAAAACTACAGCTGGAAATTTCGTACTTGCAGGAATGTATGGGAAAACATATAGTTCCCAAGGGCTTACGCCAATGGCGTTTCCCAGCTGGTTTAATCACTGGTTCTGTGTTTCACAAAGAACTCCTTGGCCTTTTTGACAAACAGGCCATGGAATTCATGGAAGCTCTTGTTAACTTTTATTCTGCTGAGATTGGTGTATTACAAGATGAACTGAGCAAATTAGAATCTGTGATATTACAACACACAGATTTTCCAAGGTTTAAATATGATTATTTAAGAACATTATCCAGTATTGAGGCATCAATTACAAAGATGCTCAATAATAAAAAACATAAAATTCATAGAGACCTAAAAGAATATGAAAATAACAAAGCCTATCCACTACCACCTCCAGGGCAAGTGGCTAAGTGGAGGTTACAGACTGTGGGTACTAATGAGGATAATATTGTCAACGCTGCTCAGACTCATCCTGGTAATATTGATGGAGAGGTTGATCAACCTCTTCGAAGAAGTGAACGGTTGAGAAATAATAATGGGGGGAACAACCAGATTAATGGTGTTCATTCTAACAGTCCTCAGGGAAGAGATGGGGCTGGAATTGTTGAAAACCAACAGGATTTTCACAGGAATTTGCATCCAGCTTAATATAACGCCGAACAACAATACGAACAACAATCGACGGAACAATCAGAGAAGGAAAAGGGGCAATCAGCGGAGACGCTAGAGCCCCCCTATGTGGCAGATGAGGACCTGGCTGATTCCTTATCATTGGCACAACAGGGGCCTTCTATTCTTTATAACTCTTCTAAGGACTTTAAAATTTATAATTACACTGTGTTGAATGTAAATACATATGTGGTTGATTTCCTAGCCAAAGGATTATCATTTGTTCCAGATAGACACTGTGATTTGGTCAAAACAATCATAGATTTAAAACTTTTTGTTAGGAAATTGAACCTTGCTTTCACTCTAAGGAACACTCCTTCACTCTTGAGTTCCACAAGAGTGTCGAGTGTTTTCAACCCACCCCTAACAGGAATTTTAGCCTTTTGAAAAATCATGTGAACTTGATTTAAGGGACTTAGCACATAGAAACCATGTGGGTAGCATGAATGACAGTAGATCTTGTCCCAATGCAAGTTCAGATGAATTAGCATTTATACAAATGCTCAATGAATGTAACATCAGGGTGATGGCACCTGATAAGGGAGGGGGGTTGATTTTTATGGATCAACACGTGTATGATAACAAGATCAATCAATTACTTAGTTCTAATTCTTATGTGCAGGCTAGTATTAATGAGGTCAATAGGCCTACAGTAAGATTTAAGAAGAATTGAGGGATTTGTTTTAGAAGGAATTATTGACCATGCCACCTTACAGTACATCACGATAGTCAGCACCCAGGATCCTCACCATTTTCGCACACCAAAGATCCACAAGGATTTGATTGACCCTCCTTTCAGACCAATTGTGGATGGTAGGGGTCAATCACATTTGCGTGTGCCAAATTAGTTGACAGCATTTTGAAACCTCTATTGAAATCAGAGATTCAAATATGCAGGGATTCCTGGAGTTTTTTGGAAGATGTTGGGAAAATTCCCTTTGATCCATCTAACATATTTTTAGTTGTGGATATAAAAGACCTTTATACAGTGATTCCACACCAATTAGGTGTCGAATGGACAGTGGATTTCATGCTAAGGAAAGGGGCATCAACAGATCAGATGCATTTAGTGAAAACTCTGTTAGATTTAATTCTTACTAACAACTATTTAGTGTTCAACAATACATTCTTCCTTCAAACCACAGGTATAGCAATGGGTTCTCCCTCTGGTTGCACTTTTGCTAACAGTGTGCTAGCACAATGGGAGAACCAATACCTTTTCATAAATCCACTCTTTAAAACAAATGTCTCTTGGTACACTAGGTACCAAGATGACATGTTTTTCTTGTGGAAGGGTACATCTAACCTAATATCAAATTTTATTGATAGTATCACTAGGTCAACTAATTTTTTGGAATTCACATATTCCTTTAACGAAATGGAAATTACGTTTTTAGACGTAAAACTAAGGAAGGATGTAATGCAGAACAAGTTAAAATCAACCATTTATAGGAAAACAACTTTCTCCAACACCTATCTGCATTTTACCAGCTCACATCCCTTCCACCAAAAGAAGAGTGTGGTTAAGGGACAATTTGTCAGGGCCGCAAGGATGGTCTCTGAGCAAGATGAGTTCCTTAGGGAATGTGATCACATTTCTTCTATGTTTTCATTGAGGGGGTATCCAAATTCATTTATTGATACTATTCGGATGGAAGTTATCACTAAAAGAGAATCAGGGCATTTTCAACCCATTCTCAGGGACGGAAGAATAGTTATTAAAACTACTAATAACACAAATGTTAATTCCTTTAGTAACATTTCCTTTTTATTTACTTTTTGTTTAGATTATAGGGCCATCCAAAATATTTTTAACAAAAACTGGAATGTTCTGTTGGAAGATCAAGAGTTGACCAAATGTGTGGGTGAAACACCTAAGTTTACTTACAGGAGGGGGCTAAATTTAAAGAATATGTTAGAAAGAACTAATAACAAGTCCCACAGCATCATAAAGGGAATGAATAAATGTGGGTGTTGCCCACAGTGTAAATTTGTTTCAGTGGGCAACAGTATATGTATGGCAGGGAAAGATTACAAAATTAAAGGTAAATTTAACTGCCTATCTAGAGGAGTGGTCTATGTGGCAACATGCAGACAATGTTCTGCGTTTTATATCGGTAAAACCGATAGGCCAGTTAAGAAAAGAATATACGAGCATGTACATGCCATAGGTATTGGGGACATGAATAATGCTTTGGCAAAACATGTTAGCCAACATGTTGACCATTCCTTTTTGTTCTCTATCATACAACAAGTACAACCCTCCATTAGGGGAGGGCCTTGGCAACTTGAGCTAGAGGAACAGGAGGTTTTTTGGCAAGTAATGCATTTCATCATACATTTTCCCAGGCTTAAATGAGATAGTTTCTATAAAATGCATTTTAAGACTAAAAGCTCTTAGGAGGTAGCGAATAGTATTTTACTTTTAAATTCATTAAGTTACGTAGCATTTGTTGTACATACTCATCCATACTTATTAAATATAGAAACAAGTAATTATTTGTAAATAATATAACACCAAATTAATTGTAACAACAATAAATATATAACATAGGGAAGCAGATACAGTAAGAAAATGTATACACTATTTTTAGATGTATATGATTTTTCTGCACCTATGTAAGGAAGTTTCTTCTTTTTGTGGGTGTGTGTGTGTGTACATACACCAATATCTGTGTGTGTGTATATATATTAATTTTATAATCTATCTAGTAACAACTTATGCAGAATTCTAAGGATGTATGTACAATCCTATGTTTGTATTTTCTTTATCATTTTATTAATTTACTAATTTATTTATGTCAAGGCTGCATTTAAGTATAAGTTATGTAGTCACTATATATATATATATACATATATATATATATATATTTATACTCATGACATCAGTAGTTAGAGAACATAATTTGCGTATCATATTATGAGCATGGAGTTATTTAGCCATTTAGTTATCCATTAATTTATTCATATAACACTTTTTCATATGTATGGTTTTTATATTTATGTATATACATCAATACATCAATGTTTTTATTAAGGGTTTGTTACTAATGTTTTTTATGTGCATTGAGCATAGCCCATTTTAAACTCACCACCTTTGGATCATCACAGCTTAAGTTATTGGTTCATCATCAATTGTGTTAACTAATTAAACAATTTTTAGCTGTGTATAAAAGGAGGTGCTTGATACCAAACTGTTATCTGATGAAGGTGGAGAGAATGCTCTCTACCGAAAGCGCTTATTTTTAAATAAATCTTTTGTTTGCTGTTCGTGCAGATATTGTGTTCGGTGGTGTTTCTCTGGTCAGCATTCTGCCACTTGTGTGTTTTTTCAACAGTTTTATTGATATTTCGTTCTATATAAATATATCTGTATATATTCTATATATATCTGTTTCATATGTATATCTCAATATATCTGATGTATATATATATTCATATTATCTATCACCATACACACCTATATGTGTATATCTATATATACTAAACATGACTGAGTCCAGTGTTTGTTCCCTACTATTCTATACCTGTACTGAATGATATATTTGAAACAACAGCATTCATTATTACATCTCATATGATGTATTGGTAAATTGCTCCTACTATGGTGCACAGGATCTTGGGTTCAAGTTTAGCAAGGCTGATTATTTTGTTGCTGGGCAGAACAGTGGCTCATGGAGACAGGATGATTAAGGCAGCAGACAGGGGCAGTATATGACACATGTGGGAGGTTAACGCCTTGAGCAGGGAGGGTGGTTGGGAATCGGATGCACATGAGCCCCCAAGTGGTTACAGTGGGCTGAGGTCCCCACCCATAGGCAGTCATAACTGCACCTTCACGGCACCAAAGGTGGTTGTGCTGGGGGCTGAGCAGGAGAGGCAGGATGACCCTCAAGATGCACCATGCAGCCCTCAAGCTGGCATAGCTGAGCTCCAAACCTTTTTGGAGCTCCCTATGCACCAGACCCCAGACCTGTGTATGGGTAACAGTGTCCTGTCCACGCCCACTCCCAGGGGAGGATGAGCCCCATCCCCTGAGGCAGTTCCACCTGAAGGTGGTGCAGGACCAGCAGATGAGGAGGTCCCGGGGTGGGTCCCAGACATGCTGGGGCCCAGTGTCATGGCCAGATGAGGTGAGACAGGCAGATCCGATGGGATCTGCCTTCCCAGATGTGCTATGGTGTTAAGGTTTTAGTAAACATTAGAATGGTTATAATATAAAAATATAATATGATATATAAATATTTAATATGTTTAGTCATGAACCACACATTTCATGATTATTTATAACAGCATGCATGGGTGCTCCAATTGACCCCATATAACAAGTTTGGAACAGTTGCAGAGCAAACAGAACACAGGTATATATGGAACCACAATAGACATTATAACAGCATGCAGGTTACATTGATAGCAACAGGCCAACAATGATAATATTTAAACAGGGAACATACATTTCAAACATTTAAAAATGTTTTGAACAATAGGGGGCATGTCCCAACAGTAGGTTTGGTGAAAAACATTCCTACTGATTTATGAGTATAGATTATTGGTGCAGATAGGGTGAGGGAGAGAGAAAAATGCCAATTACCAACTAAATAGGCTTTAATTGCTCACAGCTGTAATGATCATTACTCTACTCATTACTCTCCATGTATGAATTCACTTTACATCTACATATGGCCTTGGAGTTGGACAGTGGGTTTTTTACACAGTGTATAAGTACAACCTTCTTACAACACATATATACCTTTTCTTACCTGGTTCACCTGTGGAGGAAATTCTGTTAATACTACTTGACTGTTTCTACCCATATTCACATAATCACAGTTACATATGTGCACTCATACTTTGTCTTATTTCTATCATTCACCCTGGATGTTGGCAGCAATGACCACTAGGCATGACAGCATGACACTTGAGAGACATATCTTGGATGGGACTACTTGGTGTATGTACTTCTCTTGCTGTCATTTGCAGCCTTGGGGCTGGACAGTGGGTGTTATACACAGTGTATAAGTACAACCTTGTTACAGCTAATATATACCTTTTGTTGCCTGTCAGACCTGTGGAGGAAGTTTCTGTTAATAATACCTGACTGTTTATACACAAAGTCACATATTCCTGGTTGACATTATACATACAGCTTACTACCACTCCCAGGATTTGAACTGTGCCTGTTTGTGCAAAAAAGTACATGTCTGTGTTTCATCCCAATGAGCTATTGGAGGAACTGCTTGTTTGACTGTTTTCTGCCTAATACTCTCTTGGTTGTACAATTTGACCTTGTAATTCTGACATTCATGTATTGCTGATAGGTCTTATACTGGGTATTCATACCTTTTTGACATATGACACTCTGGGAAACAATGGGTAACACAACATTACTATTCAGAGATCAAATATTGGTGCATGGAACATTTCATATAGTCAATCTCCTTTTTTAACACTCCACAATCTTTGCTAAATGAGCCACATTTATTTAGTGCTTTCACAGACATAGTTGCTGTGCAGAAAATATACACATTTATAGACTGATAGCACCAAATAGGAAAGGAAATGCAACAGTCTGGGGTTTTAAGTTTTATTGACAACTACTGACACTTTTATTGATATATATGCTGTAGATCAGTTGTAATATTCTAATCTGTCATGTATTCAGTACCTACAATACATATTTTGAAATAATGACAGATGACATTCTACTCCTTTCTATTTATTTGCCCAGAATACTGCAAGCTAGATTTGTACTCGCCAGCATTTCCAATGCAGCCTTAACAACCTGTTGGCATGCACGTCCACATTTGCGGCCCTCTCATCTGCAGCTGTACAGGAGATAGAGAAACATTTATGCATACCTATCCATCACATACACAGGCTGGACTTTTCGTTAAACAGTACTTGATACTGATACTTACACACAGCTGGGACATTCTGTGTCAAGCATCTTGGATCCACTGGTCCAAGAGATCCCTCTTCCTATGTTTAAGGTCAGCAAAATGGTGCAGAACTTGCTCACCAATCTGAGGTATGCCAGTAGTACTGATGAGATCACATGTGAGATGGTCCCAAGCCTCCACTTTGCATTGGGAGCCCCTGGTACTGGCCCTGCAGCAGTCTTACTTCATGGTATTTTGCAAGGAGTCTGACCATGACACTGGACTCCTGAATACCCCAGCACTGCACCCGAAAGTGCACACCTTCACCAACTCTAACCATGGTGCCTGCAGTGATGAGCTACAATGGGTTATGGGCTGAATTTCCACCTACGGGGTTTATATAAGGCTGATTTCTCACCCTTTTCTGTCATTGGATCATTTTGAATATGCTGAGCTAAGCTAAGCACCACTTAGCTAAGGTTGGCAGTGCTTAGCACTGGTTACCAATGGGCAAATCTGCTTAGCTGAGCTACTAGTTGCTTACCATTCATTTTTATGCAATGCTTACACCTGGTAAGCATAGCTGTGCACTGCTTAGCATTACTCAAATTTTATTTTGTAGTGTATCAGCTTTATGGGATTGTTCATCATTACTTCTTCTTTCAGCTTTTCCCAGTTAGGGGTCACCACAGCAGATCACCTGTCCACTCATGACTGGCAGTGAAGTTTTACAGTGTTGAGTTGCCAGCCCAGTGCCCAACCTTCCACGGAAGGCACATGCAAGCACGCACACACTCACACCTAGGGCTAATTTAGAGTGTCCAATCCACCTACAGCATGTCTTTGGTATGTGGGGGGAAACTGGAGTACCCAGAAGAAACCCATGTGACCACAGGGAGGACATGCAGACTCCACACAGAAGGCACCCCAGCCGATGATCCAACTGGAGAACCTCTTGCTGTGAGGCGGCAACACTAACCACTGCACCACCACAGCCATCTCATTGTTCATCATTGCTGACATATTATAATTTTATGTTTACCTTCCCTGACATCCCCCTATGTGCTTTCATTACATTTATTCTTGCGTTACTATACTGTATGGGCACTTGTGATTATATGGGGGTTTCACATCTTTTCTGGACTGACACCACATTTTTGGACATGATACACTACCCTGGGTGATAAATAGGTTCATAGGTTCATAGGTTGGTACTAGGTTATTGGCCCTAGGACCTATACAAGCCTAGCTATAACAATTCCCTGGCTATTTCTTCCCACAGTATTTACTTCCCTGGACCCCTGTCTAGCAGGGCGACTGACCTGATACCCGGGGTGAAATTCCTATCTCCCATCCATTCATCAAGGTTCCTTTTGAAGAGGACCAAAGAGGCGCTCTGCTTGACATATATGGGCAGTCTGTTCCAGAGTCTGGGGACTCTCTGGGTCAGTAACCTATCCCTCCAGCATGTTTTGTTCATTGTGATGACAAGGTTTAGATCCCTAGAGCATGTGTCTCTGAGGGATTGGGTTTTCTTTAAGTGTAGCATGTACAACAGCTCTGGGTTTGACATGGCCTTGTATGTTAAGCAGAGATCGCCTCTGAGTAGATGATATGCAACAGAGTATAGGTGGAATTTTTTTAGATGGTTAGCATAGGGCATCTGCTTTAGGCCTGTGATTCTTTTAGTGAGGTATTTCTGCGGCCTTTCCATTTGTTGCAGATGTCTTGAGAGGTACATACCAAATGGGGCGTTGTATTCTATAATGGGTCTAATGAGGGATGAGCACAGTGTGACAATGACCTCCTTTTTTCTGGATGAAAAGCCCTTAGTGATGAGGTGTGCCACATAGAAGGATTTCCTGACTGTTGTGATGATGTGGTTATTGAAGGTGGGACCACTGTCCACCTGTGTCCCTTAGTCTCAACACACTTTTGGTGTTTAATGTACTGCCACCTATGTGGTAATTCATGGGTACATGTTTTTCCCAAAGGGGATAACTATACATATACCCATGGCTCTGGCACCAAGCATCTGTTTCTGTAAGGCCCTTTTGTGGAATATCCACATCATTTGGGGATTCAGTAATGGCTCCCAGTTTGCAGTCATCTGCAAACTTTGTTAGCCAGAGTCCCTTAGTGTTGGCCTGTACTTCAGAGAAGTAGATGCCAAACAAGAGCGGTCCCAAGACTGAACCCTGAGGTACTCCACTTGCTCCTTCCCTGGCAATTGTATGATCCTGCAGTTAGTGTATATGTATAATCAAGCTGGGGGGCTTGCACCCTGCAAAACATTTCTTTTAACTTGTTTGCATGCTCCGAGGGTATTCCTCAGTGCACACAAGTGTGTGTCACTGCTTGCTTTGTCAATGTTTGGGTATTCTGATCATTTTCCATATGCACACTACATATATTACACATACTTATGTAGAGAGAGAGAGAGAGTCTAACAAAGGGCAATATATTACCCAGCTAATATACATTCATCTACTTCTGCGTAACAAAACAAATTTCTGACAACACAAACTATTCAAGACTACATGTGCACCAAAACCTTCTTGATACCAACCTTTTAGAGTACCTCTATATATTTTAATTGCAAATGGACATCACTGAAAAAATAAATCAAATTTTTCAAGTTATTTTAAAAGCTGTGCATATTTTTAATTGAGCTGCAGGATATATTAAGATGCCTTTTAAAAAAAATAATGTTCTCATTGCCAGCCAGCTTGTGCTGTACCAGTCATTGTGCTCTTTTTAAAGTACCTGGGCAAGTGTTCTTGTTGCAAGCTACAGAACAGGCCACTAACACCTTCTCAGCTCTCCCGCCATCTGTTCCACAGTTACGAAGGTCCACCAAGATTAAATGATTGTCTGAGCCACCTAAGAAAACAACAAATGTCTCCTAAAACGAAGCATAGCAAGCAAGAATATTTACAGCAAATGCATACAGATGAAACATTATAATTCTGAGCCAGTATTCAACAAAATAACACTTGACTACTTGCACATCGTAGTTTTAACACAATCAAAAAGGAAGGTACAATTGCATCAGGAACTTACCACAAAAAATGCTTTACTGTGGCAGCAGAAATAACTAAAGGGACGTCTGCTGCATAAGGCTTTATGCCAGGCCTGACCTCTAAAACTTTGCATCCCTCCCCTTCTTAGGCAGGTAGATGTCCATGTCACTTGAACACACATCCTGTATAAAGATGGTTTACTTGGAAACTTATTTCCCCTTTTAAATAAGGAGGGCACAGAGCTAATTTAAACCTTTTCATTCTTTGCCCTGTCTAGATGATATCTCAGGTGCACACACCCAAGATATATAAAACTCTCTCCCCTTTATTTTGTGGAACTGGGAAAACACTAGCTAATTGATAGTTTGAGTGAGCACATTAAACTTAAGGTGTCTGTATGTAGGCTGACCCTGTCTTTCAGAAAGCTCTTGCACCCAAGTGCTTTTAACTTAGACATTCTAGTTTATGGCAGCAAGCAAAAAGAATGGTTTTGTAAAATCTTACCATAACCATAGATGTCCTTCTCTTCCATGCTGCAGTATTCTAAGTGTGGGACCCTCTGCCCCAAGGCATCTCGTATATCGGCTTCTATACCAAAGCTTCAGTGCACGTGGGATGTCACACGCAGGGCCACAAATATTATTTGCTTCCTCATTTATTAAAGCATATCACTTTTACAACTGCTTTCACATGTAAGTCAATAGACTTCATTGAGGCTTGAAATGTAAATGCCTACATGCAAAGTGGAAGCTCTAACCACTAAACTATGTCAGCTTATTCATGTTGCTCATATATTTCTATTTAGCTCCTTCGGATATTTCTGCTATGCTAAACACAGCTGAGCAGCATACACACCCGCTCAGCTATGCTTAAACTTTATTTGGGTTAATAAAAAAAAAAAGAGAGAATTTAAATGGCATTTAACTTTTTTTCACTTTAGGGGTATGCACATACCTCCTGCCTTTTTCAGCATAAAATCTGGACAAAGACAGATGTAATGGGGGAACAAGGGCACACAACTAAGGAAGATTTTAGCACTTTAAAAGTGCATAGGATAAAAGGTTTTGCATTAGCATGCATGTTTTGAAGTGTATGAAGTCTGGAAACTCAGGCATGTTACTGATAACTTTATACATTTTTTTATTTAACATTTCTTGACCCGGAAGGTCTGACTAGGATGCAGCCTATTTTCAGCAGAGGCCCGCGGAGACATCTGCCAGATGCATGTCTGTGGAATGCATTCTGCGGATATCTGCACAGTTGTGCAATATATCCGCATACAACTCTTTTTATTTACTTTTAACAGTGCCATAATGGCACTTTCTGAGTGAAGGGGGAGTGTTACATGCGTGGTCACTTCTGTAACATTCCCCCTGCACTCGTTCATGGATCGTGTCCGTGTAGGTGTGCCAGCAACGTGCCTTCATAAACATGCAACATGTTCCATTCCATGCAAGAATACCTTATCTTTGCACAGAACTTTATTGAATCCCGGGGATTATCTACTCTGAGTTGCAGAAATATAGCAAATGTAAAATGTATATGCTTCTACCATCTATATAATACACAACATACAAATGGGCTTAACCACTTCTCAGTGGCACTTTTGTTTCCTCTGTACTAATAACTAACGTAGAGAGCTATACTTCTCTTCCTGCTATCCATAAGGACAGAAAGGTACACTTTGCTGGTACAAGATTTTGAAAGCTGTAGATATGAAGTAGTCACTAAGACCAAGGGTCTAGCCAGGCATGTCCCTTGTACTCTAAAGAGTACAATTTGTTTCTGAATATGTTATAACCATTGGGGCTTTATCAAGTCATATTATGTCTATAACCATCTAGATTAATGCTTCTAAAACACGTATGTAATTGCTTACAGAGGCGACTGCAAATCTAAAACATTACCTCTAATAATTTTTGACTGAGCAGTTAAAAATGTTATACACATTAAATTGGGGGGGGGGGGGCAACAGCTTGAGTGATATGACCATTGTTTTAACTGCCAGGTAGATTGGGGGGATATCAATAAGCACCTGTGAATACAAAATGGAATTCATTGGCTACACCACTGACTCAGAACATTTTATTTATTTAACATTTGTTTACCAGGAAAGTCCAGCTGGGACAGAGCCCATTTTCAATGGAGGCCCAGGGAGAAATGCTGTAGATGCATGTCTTTGGAATGTGGGAGGAAACTGGAGCACCCAGAGGAAACCCACACGAATGAAGGGAGGGCATGTAGACTCCACACAGAAGGCACCCTGGCTGAGAATAAAACTAGAGAAACTCTTACGGTGAGGCAACAACACTAACTATTGTACAATGGTGCCACCATAATTAGAGGTCTGAATCCTTGTTAACAGTGACAGAATCAGGAAAATATGTGTAAGAAATTAGCAGATAACTTGCCTGTGAACACAAACAGAGTAAAGCATCACTTTAGGAATCTCTCGGGACTTCATTTAACTGATGATTTAGCTGTGCACATGCTGCATGAGAGTCACTATGAATATTCATGTCTTATTAAACTGACACATGCATATTCAAACCCAAAACATCTAACACCTTAGGAGGTCACTAGTCAAAACAAAAATACTTCCAAAGTCGCAAAACACAAAACATATTTTTTGCAGGGAGACAAGCCCCCCTGTACTGTATCCCCAAATGTGGAAAGAAGACCCCCATACTCCCAAATTACATATATGTGTGTGTGTGTGTGTGTGTGTGTGTGTGTGTGTGTGTGTGTGTGTGTGTGTGTGTGTGTGTGTGTGTGTGTGTGTGTGCAAAGATAGAGAGAGGGAGAGATACTAACTCCAAGATCATATGAACTTGGAGAGAAAGAAAATGAAGAAAACACTCACCTTCTTGGTACTCTCTGAGACTGGTCACCGTGACAGGCTGCCGGTGACCTTTTAGAGTCAAAGTTCATTAATCATTTGGTAACAAACAATGGAGTTTCCACTGTTATGACACTCTATTCCACATATGCATTTATTTATTTGTTTGCTGGTTTATTTATTTATTTGAATAATTTTGCTTATATTCTGTCCCACTTTATTTGAATTTGAGATACAGATATTGATATTAATTCTTACCTGGAGTCTGATCAGTGTCATCTTGAAAGTCAAAAAAATGTTGCAGCTGTCCACCAATAAGAAATGTGTTTATTTATTTAAATATTTATTTGTGCTGGGCTAACTGGATAAGTGAAATGGCTCAGGGACCGACCCTTTTTAATCACAACCTCAGTCACAATGGCAAATACTGTTATTAAAACATTTGACAGAGATTGCATTTGCAATACATAAACAAGGTTCAACAGTAAACAAGTAAAACATAAATGTACAAGAATGCATGCATTTCCTACTAAACCAGCACTGGCAAAAAAATACACATAAATACACAAAATCATACTCGGAAGCTCTAAATAAAAACCTGCAAAAGCATCAGAGAGCTCCAAAGCAGACACCCAAAAAACCTGCACCTCCTGTCACAAACCAGACACCACATAAAACACAAAATCAATGTGCCGCACAATCACAGCCCTTAAGGCAAAATAACATACCTAACACACTAGTAATAGGTGACTCTATAGTCAGGCACACTGACGCCCCACTCACTAGGCTGGACAAGGCGAAGGTTACTGTTAGCTGCCTGTCGGGAGCCAGTATCCGCCACATAACACAAGCACTCAGGTCACTCCAGAACAAGTACAAATAATGACTGTCATTGTTCATGTTGGTGTGAATGACCTGAGACGTGCCACCCTGGACTACATGAAAAGAAATATGGAAGAGCTCTCTGATTACGTAGCACAGGTGGGTATGACCCTGACCCTGAGTAACATCTTGCCCTCAGCAAGAATAATACCTCAGCATAAAGAAAAAATGATCAATTTCAACAACTGGCTAAGCTTCTGGTGTCATTCAAAGGGGATCCAGTGTCTGTCAGCTTGGGATGACATGCTCGACAAGCCGCATTGCTTTGCAAGAGATGGCTTGCACCTGTCACCCCTTGGCTTTCAAATACTGGCCAAGGCTCTTGCTGCCCTCATAGTGCCTTTTTTAGGCAAGGCTCAAAATTCAAACCCACCTCCGTAAACAACACAAGTAAAAAAATGAGGGTTATGCTACTCAACGCTAGGAGTTTAAATCTCAAAATGCATGTGCTCAAAGCACTTCTAAGAATGGAGAACGTCGACATCTATGCAGTAACTTAAACCTGGTTCAAGGCTCCAGAGAGCACTCCAGCACTACTGGGCTACAACTCATACCACACATTTCGGCCACAGAATATGAACCAAAATACAAAAGGGGGGTCTATCCATATTCATCAAGGATACCCACACCTCCAGGTTAGTGGCGCAGCATGATACCTCTGAGATCATCCATGTGAAACTAGCACTGGGAAAATCTGCAATGCAAATTGTGGCCTGCTACAGATCACCCTCCATGACCCAGGACCACCACTCCGCCTTTCTGGAGACACTGGAAAACATGAAGGTCCTACCGAACACCCTGATATTGGACGAATTCAATTACCCTACCATTAACTGGGAAAACTACTTGTGTACAAACTCCCAGGCTCAGCACTTCCTGGAATTTATCAACTCAAATGCCCTGGATCAGCTGGTAAACTCCCCTACCATAGGCCACAACATATTGGACCCGGTTATCACCAACATGGGCGACAGGTATTCTGCACCAGAGGTCAACCCATCACTGGTTAGATCAGACCATAAACTAATCACTCTGGATGTCCACACCCCACCACCACCTCCAACCAAGGAAACCACAGTGAAAAACTTTTCTAAAGCAAACTTCACCTTACTTAAAGGCAGAGGTGGTAAGTTTCACAGCCCCCACACTAAAGGATAACACTACCCATGATGCAGAATCCTTTACAATTGCACTCTATGAGCACCTACAAGGATGCATGGATCATGCCATCCCTAACAAAACCAAGACTCACTCCCCTAAGAGAAGGAGACAAGTCTGGTGGACCCCTGCCATAAACAGGTTATACAACAAAAGGAAGAAACTAGTTCAGAAAAAAAAGCAAATCCCAAGAAGGAAAAACATCCCTGATCAGTATCAGTAAGAAACTAAGGTCCCTCATAAAATCATCCAAGGCAAACTTCTAAAGAAAAATAGCCAAGGAATCGAAAGATAACCACAAAGCCTTCTTTAGCTATGTCAAGAATCTAAGTGGCAACTTACAGATATGCTCTGAGCTAGTGCAAAATAGCACAAAATATACTGAACCTACTGATATTGCCAACATCCTGGCAGATAGATTCAGTGCAAACTTCACCTCCCTCTCACCTTCAAAAGGGTCCACAACAATACCGGAAAAATGTAGTGTCCTGGAAATCACAGAACCACAGGTGAAAACAGCCCTTTCAAAAGCCAAAAACACAGCATCAGTGGGGCAAGATGGTGTCCCAGGCTGCATCTTGCATGAACTACAAAACGAACTAACCCCCCACCTAAACACGCTGTTCAACCTCAGCCTCTCCACAGGCTATGTTCCCATAGAATGGTGCACAGCAACAGTTATTCCACTCTACAAAGGAGGGGCCACAACTGACCCTGGTAACTATCGCCCCATAAGCTTGACTAGCCTGGTCTGCAAGGCTATGGAGTGCATCATCATGGAACTCATTAACAAAGACATTGTGAACCTCCAAACACTTGACCCGACCCAGTTCGGGCTTTGTTAAGGGCAGATCATACCTACTACACCTGATTGACTTCTTCAAGACAATCACCAAGGCCATAGATGAGGGAAAGGTGGTTCCCACAGCCTACCTTGATCTCGCCAAGACATTCGACACCATTCCTCACTCGGGTATTATAGAAAAACTCATCAGCCTGAACATAAACCCCTATATCACAAGATGGGTTGCCAACTGGTTTACAGACAGAACTCACATGTTAAGAATAGTGGGCTCCAGGCCCAACTCTATACCAGTCACAAGTGGTATCCCACAAGGGTCGGTCCTGGGACCCCCTACTGTTTGACATATACTTCTCAGAAGTACAGGCAAACACAGGAGGACTATGGCTAAGCAAGTTTGCCGATGACTGCAAACTGGGAGCCATAACTGACTCTCCAGCTGACACGGACATCCTTCAAAAAGGCCTTACTGAGACAGACACCTGGTGTCAAAGTCATGGCCTCAAGCTAAATGCCAAAAAATGCATACTCATCCTGCTTGGGAAAAACAAAACACCCATGAATTACCACATAGGCGACAGCCCCCTTAATACAGAAGAGGTAATAAGAGATCTGGGGACCCAGGTAGATAGTAATCTCTCCTTTGACAATCATATTACCAAAGTCGTTAGGAAATCCTTCTATGTGGTCCATCTAATTACTAAAGGGTTCACATCTAGAAATAAAGAGGTTATAGTGCCCCTCTACTCATCACTCATCAGACCCATCATAGAGTACAATGCCCCATTTGGGATGTACCTCACAAGATACTTCCAACAGCTGGAAAGACCACAAAAGCATCTCGCCAAGAGGATTACTGGACTCAAACATATGTCGTATGCAGCCCGACTGAAAAAACTCCGGCTGTACTCAATGGCATATCACTTATTCAGAGGTGACCTCTGCCTGACTTACAAAGCCATGTCCAACTCAGAATTGATGGACATGCTCCACCTAAAGAAATCCAAGTCACTGCGAGCCACGTGCTCTAGTGAGCTAAACCTCACCACAACAATAAATAGAACATGCTGGAGGGATAGATTCTTGTCACAGATACTCCCCATGCTTTGGAACAAAATTCCTAACTACATTAGATAGAGCCCTTCACTAACGCTCTTCAAGAGAAACCTTGACGAATGGATGGGTAACAGAAAATACACCCCTGGGATCACTTCATTGGCTCTGCTTGACAGAGGCTCAGTTAATTAATCAATGGGGTGGCGAAGGCCGACACACACTGGCTAGGCTTATAAATGCCCTTGGGCAGATAACCTAGTACCTACCTATGAACCTAAATATACAAAGTTAACTTCATTTTAAAAACAAAGTTGTATGTAAACACATTGCACAGCTCACATTGCTGCAATATATTAGTACTGTACAGTGGACAAGGAATCACACTGTAAACATTGCATGGTTGTAAAAGAAGTGGGATAATTATATCTGCATCACTCTTGTTACCCTAAGGTAGTATCAAACAATCTAAATTTGCAAATTTTGGAATGGAATAACAAATACAGTGGAACCTAAAATCTAATGTACCATTAAGTGAGCATACTCAGCACTGAAGTCTGTCTGTGCCTTGATAACAGAGAATTTCTTCTGCTCAACTCAAAACAGTTACTCTACCTAACTTACATGAAAAAAGTTCATTCTACAACAGCAGTGAAGTTAATTAAGGATTTCTTCATTTATTTGTTAGCTTGTTAAATAACTTAATATTCACAAACCCTGAAATGCAACACAAGGGCAAAGAATAGTAAATTAGCTAGTATGTTTTTAGGAAGCAGGATGAAACAGGAGCTGCAGGGACAGTATTCAACCCCCCCTATATAGCAAGTATAAACTGGGTAATGAATAATAAATCTATTTTTTACTAGTTAAATAGGTAAATGCACAAGACACAAATGCCTATTTATAAGGGTAACCTAGGACTACTGTCTGATTAAATGACTTCTTCATAGTGGACAGTAAAAAAATGTGGGAGTATGGGAATCAAACTAGGACTATACTATGAAATTAGTTAGTTCACAGCTTTTTTGATCTCTGTACTAAACAATCTCAAAGTCTAGAATGACACAAATACAAATTTTCAGTCACAAACACTCTAGCTACTCCGATGCATTTATATCACACTTATGATGAAGTCAGTGCATTTATTGATTGTCATTCCTCTTTTTTCATTCACGTTTTTTGTTTCCTTAGATATAAAATATTTTATGTTTAAAGCTGTATATAACTTTGATACCCACAGCATGTGTGTTTCACTAGCAGTCACCTCTGAATCACTGAAGCTACCCTGAAACACATTAATTGTGGCCACATACTCTAAACAAGTGCCCGTGACCTCATAGATACTAGAGCAAGAAGGAGAACTACCTGAAAATAGTGTAGGTCAGCAGTTAAGGGATTTTTATTTTAACTAAACTGGAGAAATCTCTAAAAGGCTTAAAGTGTATCTAGTGAGCACATTGCCTGGTTCAGCAACTCAAACAAGTTTTCCTGGCCACTACCTAACCTAATAGGCCTACATTTAACTGCAAATACAAGCAGCACATAGAAAATAATCACACTTGTATAATCCATCTGCTGAAAAAGGATACAGTAACTGAATATGCTCTAATAAACCCTGGCAAAGCAGTAATTACTGTATAACTTTGGTTAATAAAAGGCTTAAATCACCAGCAACTGAAATAATCCTTATTTTTAAATAAAAGTGCTTCTGAATTGGAAAATGAGTTAGCTGGGTTAAAACAAACCTGGGTAGATGATAATTTTTCTTTTAGTGCATGCCATGATCTGGCTCTTTAATTTGAACTTTATTGGTACCTGTAGCTGCCCCCCCCCCCAGCATCCAGAATGAGTTTACTGTCTCTTTAATTTGAACCTTACTGTTATCTGTATATGTTTTCCCTCCCCCCCCCCAACATCTGTAGTGGGTGTACTTTAACTCCTGGATAAACGGACACCATTTTGAAAAGTTCCTCCATGCTGTATGCTGTTATTGCTTTCAACATTTTTATTTCAGTCACCTCTGAATCAATTAAGCTACCCTGAAGCACATTAATTGCGATCACATACTCCAAACAAGCATCCGGGAGCTCACAGATACTTAGGCAAGAAGGAGAACTGCCTGAAAATAATGTAGGTCAGCTAATAAGGGATTTTTATTTTAGCTGAACTAGAGAAATCTCTAAAAGAATTAAAGTGTATCTAGTGGGGACATTGCCTGGGTTGGCAGCTCAAACAAGTTTTCCTGGCCACTACCTTACCTAATAAACTACATTTAGCCATAAATAGAAGCAGCACATAGAAAATATCACACTCATGTAATTGAGTTGCTGAAAAAGGATACAGTAACTGAGTATACTCTAACAGACCATGGCTAAGGAGTAATTACTCTGTAAGCTTGGTTAGTATAAGGCTCAAATCACCAGGAAGTGAAATAATCTTTACTTTTTAAATAAAGTGCTTCTGAATTGGAAAATGTTCTTTTAATGCATGCCACAGTCTGGCTTTACCTGCTCTGATCACCATCACTGCACATGGGCTCACTCCTCTCCCTTATCCTACCCCCATTTCACCATCCACCCCCTTTATGCCTACATTTTTTTAAACTAGTCACACCCACAAGCATTGTTACTCAACCCAACTAACAAACTAGATTACTTCACTTTTACATAGTACTAGTCTCCCCATGACAAGATAGCAATACTTATAATTAATATAACTTTCCCAACTATTACAATACAGCAATACATTTACAAAAAATGTTACATTCACCAGCATTCAAATAAATCAACATGATACCCATTCATGTTACTGAAATAATACTCCTAACAATAGCAGCAAACCTCACCTCATATCATATTAGTCTCAATGGGTCAGCAACCCCCTATAATACACCATTTCCCTATCCCCCAAAGATAAAACCTTTAAATATTAAAATATCACCCTTGCTCTACAAAATTACTTATATTGATCAGATTACCTATTCTATAATACCACAACAAAAGAATCCCAATGTCTCACTGAAATATAACACAATCATAGTAAAACTCCTTAGGACCATATCATACAGCACCTCACAGATAAACCTTAGTGGAGATACCCATTCAAACCCTGGCCCAACACCAACCCATTCCAACACCCCACGTTAGGTTTTCACATTAGTTGTAACTTCTACGCTGATTGTACAATGAAGAATGTTGTTTATTTTTGTTATTGCACAGAATGTTACTCTTTTTATATAGGTAAAACTAATTGCTTATTTAAGGAAAGGGTCCTAGAACACCTCAGAGATATAAGAAATTGTAAAGAGAGTAATGCCTTAGCCATGCATGTTAAAAAGGAAGGTGTCAGTCATACGTTTAAGTTTCTAGTTTTAGAGATTGTTAAGATGAGTATGAGGGGAGGTGATGCTAGAAATAAAACCGAGAAGGCTGAGCAGAGGTGGATACTGCTGCTTAATGCTGACAGACCTCCTGGTTTGAATAGCAGGATGTCGCTTAAACCCACCCTCAAATTAAGGAGTTTGAAACATTGAATTTATAATATTTTAAATACAAATTTTATATTTTTTTGTTATTCGTTATAAGTATAATGCATGTGCCTATTAATTTCTGATGTGTAGGTTGGTCATATATGTGTGTGTATATATATTTCCTAGATGTATATATGTATATAGATATATTTTTTACAAGCATTTTCACAAATGTGTACTTACCCTTTTAAATGTTTTCAAGTGTTAATTAGTATCTCAGTGACTGGATAGTTTGTACTGCATCACAAATATAAAATGAGTATGTTTGATTTTATATGTAGTCTGATGAAGCAACTGTTATTGGTTGTGAAAGCACTTACTTCTCTGCTATCAAAGATTAAAGTTTTTATGCAATTGTACTGCCATATATAACCAGCGTGTTTCTACATTCACATTCAACAAATATCCCAATATGACAGTCATACTTTACTAAACCTCTCTTAGAAAGGATCTGACTTCCTATTACTAAATTTGAACAATAGAAGTCCATCCATCCATCCATCCATCCATCCATCCTCAACCCCTTTTTGATTTTGCACATGGTGTTGGGGTATCAGTTCCACAATGACAATTATCTCGAGCCAAGGTTTACACCACCAGATGGCTAGCCCTGCCATGGTAGTTCACTTGCACCACTTACTTGCTCACACACTCTCACCTACAGGCAATTTACAGTGTCCAATACAGCTACTGCATGACTTTGGAGTGTGGAAGGAAACAGTAGCACCCGGAAGAAACCCATGTGACTACAGATTCCACAAAGAAGGCACCCCAGCCGAGAATTGAACCAGAGAACCTATTGCTGTGAGATAACAGCACTATATCTGCACCACTGTGGCCACCCTGAACATTAGAAGTATCGTTAACAAAACCCAACAACTTCATGCCACTCTTACCCACTACTCTCCTGATATCACTCTGATTACTGAAACCTAATTAAAATCAGAAATTAATTTTAATGAAATTCTACCTCCAGGTTACAATATGTATAGGGTAGATAGAAAGGGCCAAAAATGAGGGTGATTAGCCATTCTATTCAAAAGTAACCTTATTATAGAGATCCTACAACAAAATATTCCTGACTTCAATAATGCAGAAGTAATCTTTGCAAAACTTAAGATCAACTCCAAAAAATACTGAAACATAGTTGGAATCTATATACCTCCAGGTTACAGCATCTCCATCCTAAAATACATCCTCTGCTGGTCCTCAAACTCTCTTCCTCAGGAAACAATTATTATGGGGGACTTCAACATATAGTGGAATACTTGTAACTCACAAAACCCATAAAATCACATAAACCTCCATGGCTTCACTCAAATCATAAAAGCCCCCACTAAAATTGATAACAGATCAAATAGGCAACCCATCCTTGATTGGATATTAACAAACAGACCTTCTCTGTCTTTACATGCTGGTTTCTTCCAGATAGTCTCAGCAATCTTCCAACTTTTTACTTAGGCATCTAATAAATCAACAAAACTCACCAGCTACGAAATTAGGAACAGCAAAAAAAAAAAAAACTTTAACACTCAAACTTTTATATCCATCCTTAAACTCTATAATTGGGAACCACTGAAGCATCTACCCCTAGAGGAAGCTGTTGAATACTTCAACTTAATTTTCCTGAACATTATGAATAAACTAGCTCCCCCAAGAACAGTAAGAATAAAAGTCAACTATGTCCCATGGTTAACAAAAGAAACCAAACCACTATTAAAAGAGTGAGATGAAGCTTGGAATCTGTGGCAAAAAAGAGCAAAATACAAGTGACTAAACAAGCATATCAAGAACTTAGAAATAAAGCTAAAAAAACAAATCAAACAGGACAAGATTAATCACTACCAATACATTCAAACTAAACATCAAAACAACCCTTAGAAGATTTGGTCCGCTATTAATTGAATGCTACAACCTGGAAACACCAGTACCCCCATCCATATAACCACTAACAACTCAGGTGCTTTAGCTATGTAGTTTAATAAGTACTTCACAGAATGCATACTAACCCTCACAAATAATAACTGTTCCACCACCTTCATAGAAATTCCCACAACAAGCCCATATAGCAGCACCTTTGATTTCCAGCCTGTACAAACATACACTATAAAAAACTATCGAAAAAATTAAAACCAACAACCCTAGCAGCTGATAACCTACCAACTGAATATCTTAGTCTGGCTGCAGATGCCATCTCCTACCGGAAATCCATCTTAATAAATGATCCATCTCTGAACAAAAGGTACCAGCAATCTGGTAAATTTCACACATCATTCTGCTATACAAAGAGGGAAAATCATTATAACTGTACAATTACAGACCAATAGCTATATTGTCATTCCTGTTTATAGTTCTAGAAAGATGCATCCACTTACAAATTATGCTGTATCTCCTTGATAATCTGCTTTCCAAAATGGATTTCGGTCGTACCAAAGCACTACTAGTGCTTTAATGAGTTTCACAAATATCATTAATCAACATAAGAACAATGGTAAAATAGTATCCTCCATCTTTCTAGCTTTATTAAAAGCATTCACTACCATCTTGCATAACATACTTATACAAGTACTCTTAAATTAAACCTTAGCCAATCCACAATTACTTGGTTCACAGACTACTTAACAGGGAGCCAGCAAGCTGTAAAATGGCAACAAAGTACATCTCCTCTACTGCCCGTTACTCTAGGTGTACCACAAAGTTCCCTCCTTTTCACACTTTTCACTAACAATTTACAAATTTACACACTGCTACCTTGCATGCCTTCCTATTCCAATATGCAGACAATTCTACATTAATATGCACGGCATCACCACTCCAGCAGTTACAACAACTAACACAGCAGTCCTTCTCTGCAGCAGAAACTTATTCTAAAGTCCAACAAGACCAGACTCATGATATTCCAAAACAGATCCCCTCTCTCTGTTTCAGATCACATCTACAAACAGTGCCACTATCTCTCCTGTTTCCCCAGGCTAAACTTCTGGGTGTGGCTATTGACAACACTATGAAATAGCCCAGACAGTCAAGAAAGTAAATTAAAAAAATTGGCACTCTTTACAGAAATAGACAATACCTAACCAATAGCACAAAAGCTAACATTGCAAGAACATACCTCATCTCCACACTTCTATATGACTCACCAACTCTGACAAACCTAAAAAAAATCAGACCTAGCAAAGTCAGATACCTGCTATAACAAGATTGCAAAGTTCGCAACATACTTCAACTTTAGAACACACTATTTATTGTGTTGCACTCAAACAACTTAACTGACTAGTACTACCTCAGCTGTTAACTTATAACCAACTTACATTGGCTCTTGCACTTCTAAATCAACCTGAAAAAAATCCTGCTCTGCAAAGCTTTCTACTCCCCTATACTAGTACCCAGTCTTTATGCTCAAATAATAAATCCTTCTTAAAAGTTGCTAAATCCAGCAATGCCACTGGAGATTCCCTCTATTCTACATGTATAGCCAAAATCTGTCACTCAATGCTGACAGATACTACAAACACTCTGCAGTTTAAAAAAAGACTCAAATCCCATTTATTGAATACAAAGCTATGCTTATGCACCAATCCTGGATAACTTACGACTGCCTTCTTGCAACACCCCCTTGCTATCTAACTCCTCTATCCTGTCTTCCATATTCTTCTTATCTTCTCCACACCATCCTTTCCTTTACAATAATTAGAATGACTCAATCTTTGCTCCAAAAACTTCCAGCAAATTTTCTCAATTAGTAGCTGGTTTGTTTTATCTTTATTACTATCTTTGCCTGATAATATAAAATTATTTACTTGTGCTATCTCTCCATAGTTATGCACATACATAAAGATTTTGGTAGATAGACATATCAGTATCCTCTGTTATTAGAGATGTCTATAAATTTTAGTCTATATATGTAAAATTGATGTATTAAGAATTCTGTATGTATTACACTGAATCTATTTGTTAATTCTCTGTTGTAATATTTTGATATTTTGTGCAATTGTCCTATTGTAAATGTAGAGCTTTTCTTGCCGGGCCACCACTCAAAAAGAAACTGTACCCAATTGGAGTTTCCTGGTAAACAAATGTAAAATACATACATACATACACACATACATACATACATACATACATACATACATAAATAAATAATTTATACTAAATGTGTGCCTTGTTCTACATACATGAGATCCTTAGGAAAAAGGAAAGAACAAATTGCATAGAAGTGAATAGTATCTGTGGGAACAATACATGCAGAATAATGTTTAGGAGCAGGACTGAGGTTGAAGGGAAGGAAGGAATTGAACAATATTATGCAGTGAGTTAAAGGTGATTGTGAAATAGGAAATTTATATGCTACATGAAAGAATGTTAGCATTATTGTGATTTAATAAAAGATGTTTATATAAAAATGCATCTCTGCAGAGAAAGGTAGAGTTACAGGAAATGGGTGTATAAAAACTGGACGAAAGAACCAAGTACCTGCAACCATTCAGTAAAAGTATAACATCGCATTAATAAGCCCACCAGTGGATGTAGTGAAAAAGTGCTGTGTCTTTTAATCAAAGCGTATTTCTTTGATAATTTGGCCCATCTCTGTGGATCTGACATTGGGTAGTACTGTATCTGCTTACTCTGAGAATCTCCGCGGGTGTCATAACTATATTAGTGAACTTAAAATCTTAAACATTTATATTACAAAGAATAATATTCTAGAGCACAAAATGATGCCCGCTCTTAAAGATACATTTAAAGAAAAAAATTCCCCCAAAACTGGAAAAAAATAAGTTTTTCATTATTATATTTTATTCAGTACTAATGTCTCTTTATCACTACATGTTTAAGTAGTTAGTATTATTTTTACATTTCTTATGCCACAAACTGGTTTGATCAGGCTGTCATGCTAAGGCAATTTTATTGCATTGTCATATATTTCATTTGATGCAGTTTTCTCTCCATTCAGGCTATTTTAAGGTGTAATAAGATAGGACTCTACTATCTTAGAATTCAACTATCTATTGTTTGCCTATATATACATATATATATATATATATATATATATATATATATATATATATATATATATATATATCTATAAATGCACACACACACACACACACACACACACACACACGTATGCACTCACATGGACACACACACACACACACACACACACACACACACACACACACACACACACACACATGGTTTATTTGCTTGGTTGAAAGCCCATGCACATGAACGTTATTTTCGCAAGACAAAAATAACAAAAACTGAAATTCTGAATGGTCAAATTTCTCCCAGGGCAAGTAAATGTTTGTCCAATGTGTGTAAATATGCCCTTTTCCTCACTGTAGTATGATCCCAGAATTAGCATATATATATTTGGGGGGGTGGCGCAGCCCCCCCCCCCCCCATCTAGCTGGGTTTCCAATACTGTAGTGTTTTTTCTTGAAGTTTTGGGTAAGTGTTTACTTGCTCTGTGAAAAAATGTGTGGTTTGGGATTTTAGTTTTCATTATTTTCATCTCACAAAAATAATGTTTGAGTATTTGGGCTTATGAGCATGAGAAGTAGATAAGTAGAGCCATATATATATATATATATATATATATATATATATATATATATATATATATATATGTGTGTGTGTGTGTGTGTGTGTGTGTGTGTGTGTGTGTGTGTGTGTGTGTGTGTGTGGTTGTGTGTGTGTGTGTGTACCTACTGTATAATTATCTGTGCTTTACTCTTTTTTGGCTTTATGTTATTTTCTACTGCTTTATTGATGATTCTCTGTTTTATTTTAGAATAAACTCATTTTATAAGCATTTTTATCTGCTCAATCTTTACTTAATCTCTGTTGCTGTTCAATTATATTTTGTTACCTTGATTGTACATTGTTATATTCTTTTAATTACATTTTATTACATTGTCTCCTGGGCAGAAACTGTAAATGGTCTTCCTGGAGCAATCTTCCATCCTTCTAAACAAATGAAAATGAATCAATTAAAAAAATAAACAAACACATTATAAAACAATAATGACCATACAGAACAATGCAAAGATAAGTGTTATTACGGAAGAGATCATAATAGGATGAAAGAAGCTAGTAATCTGGTGAGATTAACCTGGCCAACAAAGCTTAAATAAATAAATATATTCTCATGTTAAAGTAAAGCTATCCTTTTAATATGTGAAGAAAACAGGTACAAACTGTCCTCATTTAATAGGCACACACAATTTGTACCAGTGATTAAGAGAGTGAAGGTGTAGTTAAAGTTTCCTGCAGTTCTGAGATTGAGTACAAGAGGAAGAGATTTCATTCTTTATTCTTGTAAATATGGACATGCATTAATTGATGTACAGGCTTGTGAAGATGGGATGGCTGGTAGTAGAAAGGACATTAAAGGATATATGTAATAGTCAAATGATCTGCTGCAGCAGCTAAATGTTCTGGAAACATTTATGACCGTAAGTGCTAAGATCCAAGTAATCTGCCATTTATTTTGAATAATAATAATTGTTAAATATAAGTACATGTTTTTATTTATCTTTATTATTTTAGGTACATTTACATATATATGTAACTTTTTATTCCTTGTTGGATGTTTATTATTCAGTGTGTGCGTGTGTGTCTTTTGGCTTTTCCCGGTTAGGGGTCGCCACAGTGGAACTCCGGTCCGCTAATGATTGGCAGTTGATTTTTACGTGCTGAGTTGCCAGCCATAAAGCACAACCTTCAACGAAGGTATGCCCATTCATGCATGTCTCCATGGAGAAGACGCTCTAGCTGAGAGTCGAACTGGACAGCATCTTACTGTGAGGCGACAGCGCTACCGCAGCACCACCACTGCGGACAGATGTTTATTATTCAGTATTTATATATAAATATATTGTATTGAACATTTTTAGTAACATCTTTAAGGAAGCAAAGTTTTTAGTCATGTGATCTTTTTAGTTAGTATATATAATGAGTAAAGAACTTTAGTTTTGAAATGTATCTGATGAAGTAGATTTGCTACAAAAGTGCTTATGTTTTTACATTTTGTACATTGAAGACGGATTTATCTTGGAAGCCTTTGGTCGTCCTTGGATCCTTCTGCATATTTTCTGTATTTTGTGACTTCTTAAGTGGACCCAAGTTCTGATTTTGGTTGATGGTTGTTGGTTTTTGCTTTATTCAATGTTCTCATTATATTGTTGAATGTCATTCTGCCTCCCCTTATGAAACTACATTGAGCCTTGTGTATTATGCCCAGGCAAAATGTTGAGCAGTCTCATGGTCCAAATCATCATAAATATTTTCTAGTCATAACTTAAAATACTTATTGGCTTATAAGAGCCTCAGTCTCCTAGGTCTCTCCTTTTTTAGGTCTTACTAATATTATTCTGTGCTTCAATAAGTCTGAGATTTTCCTATTATTCGTTACAGTATTCATTAACTTCTCCCATGTTTCAATCAATGTATCCCCTTCCACTCTCCAAGCCACAACAGCTAGGTCATCCAAGCCTGGAGTTGTACCATTAGCCTACTTTTCTATTGCATGTTTAATCTCCTTCCTTGTTATTTTTGCCAAGAGCTTTGATCTCTTTCTTTCATATGTTCTTAGAAGGCTTAGACCCCTTAAGTACACTCTAATATCCTACTCCCTCCCTTCCAAGGGCATTTCTGATGTATAAAGCATAGCAAAAACATTATAAATGCTGCTAATATTCCCTTCTTAGCACTGACATTTCCCCTGTCATTGGATTTTTGAGCTGCCCTGTTGTCTGCTCTATTATCTGCTGCCTATCTTTCCCAATAAGAGCTCTTACAGCCTATGGAAAGTTACAATAATATAATCTCTTCAGATCAGTCTGCTGAAAAAATTCTCTCATCTGCTTTCATTGAATTGCTACCATCTTAGTTCCTAATGGCTTTCTTTTATAGTGTGAATTTTGTATTTTTTTCTGCAGCTTCAATAGCTCATCCATGTCCCATTGCCTATTAATGCTATCCTGCCTCTTCCTCTCTAATAAATACTCAACTATCTTTTGTTTAAGATGATGTTTCCCTCATCTGATGTCCATCCTTCAATACCTTAAATCTGTTGTTCCAGTTGTCCTTATACCAAATACTAAAATCCTGAATCAAAGATAGTAGGTGGGAAATCTCCAGTGCCACGTTTTAATTTCCATAATACCTACGTTTTGTGGTGAAGTTTGCATGGTCTGAGAAAATAAATGGACTAACTTGTATCTCTGCAATTTGAGAAGTAGTCTTTCAACCCCCCCCCCCCAAAAAAAAAAAATCTCCTCTTGACCATCTCACGTTCCACAAAAACTAGAAGGTATTACCTTTCCCTTCTTACCTAGAGCTAGAGATAATAATTTTACTTGTTTTGATGGGAAAATGTGTTCTAAAGGAACATGATATTATGATATAATATGTCTAACTTGTGGAAGGGACATATGTGTGATTTCCCGTAAGTGGGGAAAGTGCCAATGATTAAAGAAGGGTTTACCCAAGAATGTATGTACTTGAACATGTAAAGAACTTTTTTTAAAGGGGCACTTTTGCTGCATATGTGAAGTGGCTAGCAAATGTGGAGGTAGTGACATTTCTTTTTTTTTTCTGGAATATGTATATCACATTAAATATATTGAAAAAAGGGAACACATACCTTTCTTAGGTGCAGGGTCAAATTTTAGGGCATAGTTATAGTCAAGTAGTTACTGCAGAGCAAAGGAAGGGGATACTTTTTCCAGTAAAGAAGCAACTTTGTGGTGGCTGCATTGATGACATTGTAAGTATAAATATGGAGTGCATATTACTACAATGCTGGTATGAATAAACTATGGTTGAAAATTATAACCTAGAATGGAGTGGGGAACAAGAAATCTAGAAGGGTAAGTAACATGCTAGGCAGTGGGCATAGAGTGGATTGAAGGGTTTAGGTAGGCATAGCCGGCCTTAGGCATAGGCCAACTAGGCGGCCGCCTAGGGCACCGCTCTAGCAGGGGCACTTTTCCAGTATTTATTTGGTGTAGGTAGACCAGGATGGGGGCACCGGGTGGTATAGTAGGGGGCGCCATGGAGCTCTTTTGCTAGGGCACCAGTTGATCTAAGGCCGGTCTGGTAGGTAGGGTAGGTTTGGATGGAGTAGAAATAGGAGTTTTACTAGTATAGCTTCACACCTGCTGGGTATCTCATTGTAGGCTAGGTAATAAGGGCTAGGGAGCCAGTGACTGTGCCTGCAGTCACATGAGGGTGCATTCCAATTTAGGATGTATAGGCAGTTGTCAGTTTGGAATGCAGGGGTAGCAACTTCAACTTAATTTTAAGTCCCTTTGCCAGACACTTTACTGATCAATAGAAATGTAGGAGAAATATAAATAATACATAAATAACATCTAGCACAACAAAGTAAATAGTGCAAATAAATACATAAAATGCCATGGTCAATAGGAAAACAAATACAAACCAAATAAACAGCATGAAGCTCCTGGGTATCTGGGTTGCCACTCCTTCGACTGTGCTAAGGAAAGTTTTTATTTTCACTTGTTTGCAAGTTATGCAACACAGTCATTAATTTACAAATGGCAGTACTTTTCCTAAAGTCAACTGTGTTACTTCTCCCAGTAGTCAACACCCACAGTATCTACCCATGTTTATTCATTAAGCCTCAGATTGGTAAAAGAAAAGTAAAACATAAAGCACAGTTGTAATTGGATGACTGTCTTTAAACCATTCATAGTCATGCTATTATGTCTGGTGTTACCATCATCCAATGTAACTCTTTAGCTTTTAAAGCAATTGTAAGGGGGAGCATTTAGGCTTTAAGGCAGTAATATGGAGAGCCATTTCAGCTTTAAGGCATAGTAGCCAGAAAAATACAGGCTGGGATTTAGAAAACTTTGCATAGTAGCCAGAAACATACAAGCTGGGATTTAGAACAATTTGCATCATAACTGTAAGTGAATTTGCATGATGTGTGGCCATATGCATGATGCGTGCAATTCAGAATAACAGCCTCTGTGACATGGGCAGGCCAAGCAGGACAGTCAGGATGAATGAGTGATTCAGAAACATATAGATGTCATGCAACAAATCTGATCTTGCAGTAGATTTGATCTCAACTGAATACTCATGTTCAGATTAAGGGAATCACTAAATAATGTTAAGGATTGCTACTGAATTAGTAAATGTGTATCTGCAAGAGACTCTTATTGCTGCTGCTTTACCCATTAGTGCACAATGTCACCCTCGAAGGCAGCAGATCATCCAACCATGCTTAATATTTCAAGGACTCCACAATACTAACAATATGGAAAAGTACAGTGTAGACAGGGACACCATCCAAACAATTTTGCGAAGGTGTTGGCCTTATCTATAGCATTATGGGAATTGTAGAGTACCTGTCCCACTTGATTCTAAGTTATGTGTGGCTTTCACAGGGATGTGTGTGAGTATAGATGAGTATGGATATAAAATGTGTTTTTGTGTGACTTTTCAGTTTCAGGATACTTTGATTTGAAAGTCTTTCCCTCTCAATACACCTTCCCATCACTCTTATGACAAACATATAGTTTATTATATCCACAAATTCAATAGCAAAAATAGCAGCCAAACTTGGAAACACGGACTTTCCAAAAGTTCTGCTTACCTTGTAAAAGTAGTACTATACATTTTTTTGATTCTTCTTCAGTTATTCAGCTTTCTCAGCTTTCAATCTTGGATGCTCTACAGCTTCTTCCTTAGTGAAATGAGGCTTCCTGCCTACCAATGCACTTATATTATGCATGTTCACCTGGCTGGGCACAATAATTATGCTAATTAGGGCTCAACTAATTATTGTTTCTGAATTACTCAATTTGTGCAAACAGCACATCTTCTAATCATCCACCCAAGTCTCTTTGATGATGTACACATACCTGTACCACTGTGGACAGCTCTGCACATGCATTGTCCAGGCTATGCTTCCAAGGTGGAATCAGTTATTCACTATCTATCAATTTGTGAATGGAGCTGCTGTAGTGCCTGATTTTGTATCAGCATACAGAGGGATATAAGACTGCAATATTTCACACATCAAAGCTCTATTGTTAACCATTTCATACTGTACTTATATTATCTACTCCACTCTCCTAGCTTCAGCTTAATTGCCTTACCGCCTTCCACAAGTTATCTTCTCTTCACATATGTATTACATAATCACAACATTGATGAGCACACATCTCATGACCCCACTAGACTGCCACATTGTTTTTTCTCTAGATGCAGCTTTGCACACAAGATCACGCCAAGTACCATTGGGACTCATACTCATCAGACAAGCCTTACACATCCCTGTGGCAGTAATATGCTACCACCCAGTCATTCCACAGTCCCTGCTGTAGCTTTGTCCAGAATATTTAATGAGATGATCATCTCTTACACTTGCCTCACTGCATTCATTGCTAATAAACATAGGGGCTTGTTGTGCACACACAATGAAGAGATAAGGGTAGGCCACATTTGTTATCAGAATGTTTCTTGAGTCCCAGAATTAATTAAAATTCACATCCCTAACAAATGCTGCATTTTTTAATGTTTATCTCACTGAGTTAAGCTAACTAAACAGTGTTAAACTCATAACTGTAATGTCACAATATAAAGAAGACTTAAGCACTTGCCAATTGGTAACTCTTTCTTATATGAAAATTAAAAAAAAACAATATTTTATATTTTTCAAGGATGGCACTTGAGTAAGTACATGTTTTGTCCTTTATTTATAAAAGCACAAAATCATCACTTATGTGTATATTGTCATGCTGTCATGGGAGGGGACCTCACTGGTGGTAGCACTTTGTTCATCATAAAACCTGTCCTTGACGTCCTGAGTAGAAGTTAAAGTAGAGCATAGACACTGAAGATATTGACCATGGCCACTGGTGTGTGTAGCTGCATTTTCAACAGTCTCTTATTTTCAGTATTTGGTAGCATGACTGAGCTAATGAGGTTGTTTCTGATTGCAAAACCAGCTCCATGTTCCCTGGTCTGTTCTGGTAGCTTTTCATGCTGGAAAAAATAAAGTACTTCTCCCTGAGACATCCAATGGATGGCAGACTTGTTTCCTGGAGAGTCTTAATGTCCATCTGCAATCTGCTCAGCTTGTTGGTAGTTACTGCTGTCTTCTGAGCTTTACTGATGTTCTGTAGATCTTCCATAAGGCCTGGAGTTATTGTCTTTGCATTCCATGTGCCTAGCCTAAAGCCTGGTTTATTTTGCTGTGTTTTTGTTTTACCTGGTGTATGGTCAACAGTCCATCTTTTGAGGGTTCTCTAAGCCCCACACACCCATTGGAGCAAGTGGACCATGGTGAGGTAGCACCTATTTGGCTGGGGGCTGTCCAGTTTTAGGTGAGTGATAGCTTTCCACTTAGATCAAAGGATCTCACCCACTGCCAGAAGCAATCTCTGGTGCCTTACTGTACTCCAAATAAGTGCATTGGCTTATTACCAGTAACTGCTGCTTCCTGTGTTGCATCACTGCTCACAAAGTGAAACTGGAGTGTCCTCACCAGAGCACTGGTCTAGGCAAGTGAATTTTGAAAAAAACAGCTGATGCTCAGCAGCAGGCTCCCCCTCTCCACACCACTGATGTAATCCAAGGGAGAAGGCAAAGTCAGTACAACTTGACATCAGTGTTGTCTCAGGAGCAGCCAGAGAGAGATTGAGTGCAACCTCAAACTGCTTCAGGGTCTCCATATTCAGATTTTTTCTCAGGGTTTACTCCTGAAGCCTTCACCATGACTAGGTATTGCCACAAGGCAGTGCAGATTTTAAATCAGACTTTACTTCTCCTAGGTTGACTGCCTTCCTGGCTGACAAGCCTCACCTGCTCAAAGCAACTGGTTTTAAGGCACCAGTCACCCACGTTTGCCACTTCTCATGTCAGTACAAATGTTTTTGCCAGACTTAGAAAGTAAGCCATACATTAAATCCAGGAGCTGGACTTGAGTTGTCAGGGGTAATTAGAGATGCATAGTATGGGAACATTCTATCGATAGTGGATGTTTAACCCCACTGCCACCCCCAAGCTATGAGAACCTTTGAATCCTTTGCAGTTATGCAACCATGGATATAGTATATTTAGTTTCACCGGGTGTTGAGGGTGAAGCCTCCCCTACACATAAAAACAAAGTTTATCATTACTTTAGGAGATTTCAAATGTAACATTTGTTTCATTTTTGTTCACCTGATTTTGTTATTTTTGTTTTTTTTTGATGAAAGTGATCAGCAATGAACATTTAACGTATATTTATGTTTATGTCGATGAAAGGTCACCTGCTATATAAAGGAATGCAATTATAGATATAGATTTTTTAAGTTGTGAAGCATTAGGTGGCTAAAAAGAGTGATGGGTTAAGATCTTTTATTTACCTTGTGAGAATGTTTAGTTAAATGGAACCAGGCTTGTGAAGGATGTTTAGATTATATTTTTTTCATATAAGACAACACTAAACTTCAATAAATAAGTTTATGTTCAAGCTTATAATGTTATGGTTATATATTCAAATATGACAACTTTTTGTTTTGGTGAGCAACATTAATATATGAACTTTGTAACACAAGAATTATGCAGCTATAAAATGTGTACTTAAAATACATAAGTGTACAACTTGGGTCAGGCCTATATGAGATGCCTAGTAGGATTTGTCTTTAGTTGTCAGCAAATAAATCTGCAGGTATAGGTTTGCCCTGAGAGGCTGGGTAAACTAAATTTCTCATTACTTAGTTGTTTTCATTTTTATGTGTTGATGGAGTCTAAATTTTATGTACTTAGGAGGATCCATTGTTGTCTATTTTTGTCCGTTCAAACATATGGGTTTTCAGATATAACAGGATCCAATCTTTGCTCCGATCTTGAAGCTTATCAGAACCAGAGCTCTGACTTCTCCTCTACCCATAATTCCATAGGCTGTACTTCAAATGCTCACCTCTTGCTTGCTGCTCTAACATTTCTGTTGTGTGGAGAACTTTCAGTTATTCAGTAAAATTTTTCTATTGTATCATTACTGTTGCTCTTATAGTGTTAGATTTTTTTCTCTCACTATTCATATAACCATATATCTTAGATAATTTTAGATGTGTTGTTTTATTATATACTCTGTATTTAGTAGTTATTCACCTAGTTAAGCAGTTGTTATTCTAGAGTTAAGACCTTAGATCTCTGTATCAGCCTGTAAGAACTATTTTCCTATAGTTATTGTACAATGATTATATTAGTTGTTCTTAGTTTAGAGGTAGTTTTTTGCTATCAGAAAGTTCTGATTTTTCTAGGATTATTCAAAATGTCAGAATTGACAAGATTTAAGAAATGCTTGATGTTTGGGCACAATTTACCACCTCAGGACCCACACTCCAAATGTGTTTATTGTCTTGGTGCCACTAACCTAGACATAGAGTGTCAGTCCTGTGCAGCCATCAGTGCTAGGTCCTGCCAAATAAGAAGGGACAAACCTGTATTAAAAGGGCACCTTCCAACACAGACAGAAGATAATGATAATAGAGAAAAAAGGAAAGGAGCAAGTCTCCTTCTAAATCTGTGAAGAAAAGGTCTCCAAAACTGACAATCTCAGTCAACCCTGACCCTAACGTGTCCAGTAGATCACATCAGACACCCCCTGCAGTCTTATCTCTATCTTCTTGAGCCAGTTACTCACTGGGATTGATGAGTTCTATACTCCAGTTTCCAATTCTTCAAGAGGGATGATATTCTTGACCATTATTGGTAGCATTGTCCACTCGATCATGAAGAACCCTCACAGAACTCAACATTGCCAGGGTGATAAGGAAATTCCTTAGAATGCAGATACATCTTGAGGTTATACCAACACTATCCCTGGGAATATAATGAGCATTGGTGAATTTATTTCTCACATGCAAGAGTCTGCACCTACATGACCTTCAGGTTTGGTTTCACTGGAACCAATTAGAACCGTGGCACCTTTGTTGGTATCTGAGATTTTTGCATCTTTGACACTGCCTCCCAATCTGTCTCGACTCTGATGCCATCAGATTGAGATGATACTTGGAGCTGAAGCTTCATGCCTGAGTTCTGAGGGGTTGAGTCAATGCTGACATGGACTTTGGCTTTGGAACTGGGGCTTGTTGGTGCCAAGGTTTCCCTCTCTTCTTCAGAATGGAGATAATCATTAGTTCCATAAGCAGCCTTGGCCTTTGAGGCTTTTGAAAGGATTTTGGTGAACACCAGAGACAAGGCAGCTTCAACCAGTTTGGTCATGTCATATAGTGAGAGCTGGTACCAAGAACTTCTGAAGAAGTCTGCTTCATTAGCTCTCTGTCCAGTTCACCCTTCTCCTGATCCCCCACAAGGTGTCCCCTGAAAATGGATGTGTAGGTTGAGGAACCTAGACTCTCATTAGAGTCTTTCCCCAAAGATACTGACCTAAAGGAAGGAGATACTTCCTCTCACTGTCTCTCTGAAGATGTCTTATTTGGTGAGATTCTAGAGTTAATGAAAGAGAGAGAGGTTTGTTGTCCCAAGACCCTTCCACAGAGGAGTCAGTATTCTTGGAGGCCTTTGATTCCAGACCAGCACTGACCTGGGTGGTACCCCCATCGACCAATTTATCGACCTTATGGCTGAACGGGAATGGAAGGGCTCTGATGTGGTGCAGCTCATAATGACAAAAGATGATTCTATGTTATTTGTGCCAACAGACAGGAAGCACTGGAATAAGAGTCCACCAGTACAAGCTATGGTGGTGGCAGTAGCCGCAAAGAAAGGGTTATCAGAAGAAAGCTCATCTGTTCATCTCCATAGCAGGCAATCTAGGGCAATGAACAGATTTAGGAAGCAGACCTATATGTCAGTAATGTTTGCCCTTATATTACTGTCCATTTTACAAGGTTCCAGAGAGACTTGACTAAAGAGATCAACAAGTCACTCTCAGGGGTGTTACCTGCAGATGTTCAAAAAACAGTGGACTCACAGCTTTTCCCTCTTCAATCCTCCTGTAATGTAGCCATGTGTCTTCTCTCTAATGCAGCAGATCATTTGGCTAGAGCAGCAGGCACTGGCACAACCATTCATCACTATGCCTGGATTCTAATGTGTTACTTTGTGAAAGGCTTTATGTCATCCTATATCAATGCCCCTTATGATGATTCGACGTTGTTTGGACCAAAAGTGTAGGATACACTCACCAGGAGCCAACAAGATGGTAAGACCCTCTCTGTAGTGGGAGTGTACTTCTTCACCCTACAAAGAACTTTCTCTAGGAACCAGAGACTGGAGAAGAAGATATGATTCTGCAAATCACAGAATCTTTCCATGACTCCCAAGGTGACAGATGTCTCCATGGCAGAGGGGCAAAGAGGAAGACAATTAACAGAAAATACAAAAGAGGCATAGGCAGATCACACAATCAAGACTTTGGTGGCCTATTCTCAGAGAAAGCATTTCAGAGCTCCTGAATGATTTCCTGACTGCTGCACTTTGGAGGCAGTCATGAGATTTCTCTTTGCTCCCTCAAGCCTCACATATGATAGCATCAGATTCATGGTTGCTAAAAATAATATCAAGAGGCTACTCAATTTCCTTTTCCCTTCCACAGCAGTAAAAAGAGATGGAATGTAGCAGCCATATACATTTCAAAGTTGCTAGAAAAAAGAGTGATCAAGCTAGTCCCCAGTGACCAGTTAAAGTCTAGAGTATACTCCAGGTTCGTTTTAGTACTAAAGGAGACTGAGGTCCTCAGACCCATTTTGGATCTCAGTCATCTAAACTAATTTATAAGACAGACAAAATTCTGGATGGTCATGGTTCAGTCCATTTTGCATCTTCTGAGGAAGGACAATTTAATGAGCTCTATAGATCTCCAGGATGCTTGCTATCATATCAAAATAGTGAAGCATTCCAGGAGATTTGCTCACTTCAAGCTGAAAGCCAGTCATTTTTAATTCAGAGCACTGCCATTCAGTCTAACCACAGCCCCAGGGTGTCGCCAATATCATGGCAGTAGTAGCTGTCCACCTGTGCCTACTGAGGATCCAAGTCTTTCCTTATCCCAACAACTATCTACTTACTGCCTACAACAAGCAGCTTATCACACACAGAGATTTGCTTCTGATTTCCATAAACCTGCCAAAATATCAGCTGATTCCAACTCAGAGTATAGGATTCATAGGATGCCGCCTAAACACCAGACTTCAAATAGCCATCCTCCCCAGTCCAATATCCATTCACTTTGTCTAACAGCTCTTCAAGTTCTACACAACTCAGCACCACCAGAAAAGTTAATCCTGCATCTATTGCATTTCATGGCATCCACAATTTTAATGATTCCATTAGCAAGATATTTCATAAGAGTGTTGCAAAGGACCTTGGCAATACAGTGGTCTTAATCCTCACACCCTCTTCATTCAAAATTTTGAATTACATAGGTCTGCAAAAAATAAATAGCTGGGTGGAACATATCCATATCTATGACCAAGGGCTGCCATTTCCAGAAGGATTGGCTTATCAAAACAGTTACCATGAATGCATTCCTTCTTAGGTGGGTAAGGGGTCATTTTGAAGGGAAAATGGTCCAAGGTTCATGGTCAACAACAAAAGCCAGCCTTCACATCAGTGTCTTGGACCTGACAGCAGTCCTCTTAGAATTGCAAATATTTCAGGACCTCTTCCTCAAGGTTGTAATACCCATACAAATGGACAACCTGATTGTTGTATGGTACATCAGCAAACAGCTAGGAACCCGATCATATTCCCTATACAAAGAAGCTCTGAGCATTTGGCAATAGGCAATGTCTTCACAATGACTTCTGATAGCAATGCACAGCCCTGTTACCCTCCAATGTACTCTTGGACAAATTGAGCAGGACAATGCTAATGCCTCACAAGTGGTCCCTCAATCCTATAGTGACACAAACCATTTTCGGTCACTGGGGTCAACCTTGTTACAACCTCTTTGTCTCTTATCTACACAACAAATGCAGAAGGTATTTTGTGCTGATCCCTCCACAAGGAGAGTCAGAGAGGGATGCTTTGGACCACAACCGGTCAATGGGTCTTCTGTATGCCTTTCCCCCTCTACTCCTAATGAACAAATTCATACAGAAAGCAAGGCGGTACAAGGCTAGAGTAATCCTCATTGCCACATTTTGGCCCTGACAGACATGGTTCCCGTACTTATGGCCTCTTCTAGTATATCCTCCATGGATGTTGGATCAATAGCCAGATCAAATAACTCACCCATCTGGATTGTCTACTCCAGATCAGAAGTTCATGAAATTAACCGCATGGATCCTTCAATTTTAACTATAGCCAGAGATACCATGCATCTCCAGCAGTAGCCAGTATTCTTTCTGCTTCATAGAAATGGTCAGCTAGAAAAATTTGCTGCAGTAAATGGAAGAGATTATTAATTTGGGCTTCTCAAAACGACTTGACTAGTTCTGCCTGCTCCAGTTCTGCCCACCCTTGAATTTGTGTATGATCTCTTTGATAAAAGCAGCAGTTTTGCAATTATTAAGGTACAATTGACTGTAAATTCCAGTTTTCATATTAGACGCAATGACATGTATCTGTAAAAATCTCAAAAGACTTCCTCAAAGGTACCATTCTGCTGAGTCATCCCATTAGAGACCCAGCACCTCCACGGTACATTGCTATCATGTTACAAGATGCAAGCCAGTCTCCCTTTGAACCTGCTTGTACTTCAGACTTGGAATTCCTCATATAGAAAACAATGTTCCTGGCCATAGTAACATCAGTCAGATGGATATATGAACTACAAACTCTTTCTTCAAAGCCCTGTTTTCTAGCTTTTCACAGTGATGATTTCCCTCAGAACTAATGCATCATTTATCTCTAAGGTGGCATCTGAAACTAATTTAAACCAATCTGGACATCATGTATCCCTAAGGTGGCATCTGAAGCTAATTTAAACCAATCTGGACATATTCCTGTTTTCTTTCCAAAGTACTCTAATAAAGGAGAATATTTGCTACACACATTAGATGTTCATAAACATCTCAGATTCTATATTCACAGGACAAAAGATATCAGAAAGCTTGATCACTGTTCATTTCCTTTGCCAAACCAAAGCTGGGAAAGCAGTTTCCAAAGTAACTATATCCATATAGCTGTCAGATTGCATTTCCTTTGATTATCATAAGAAAAATTTACATTTACCACAGAAACCAAAAGCATGTTCAACCAGAGCAGTCCATATTCTGACAACCTTCAACAGAGGATTATCCATTGATGGCATCTTTGCTGCCGCCACTTTGTCAATGGTACACACCATCTGTGTCTCACTATAAGTTAGACACTTAATCCATATCTTGCTCACCCTTTAGCTCCACCATACTCAGGAATGTCCTTTCTTGATGTCATCCACCTGATAGCTTGGGATTCTGCTCTTGACAGAAACAGACAACATTGGAAATGAACATTATTTATTTACCATAAAGTGAGATCCATGTTGTCTGATTTTCATCTGCTTCAAACTTTCCACATCTACCCCCTTGCAAATTATCACCTATGACTTTGAGATGACTGAAAGGATGTTACTCGCTGCCTGTGCGCAGTCACTCTAGACTGCAATTACCTTTCATCAACCAGCTGACATCTCCAAGATAATGCCCTTTTACCTGGAATGTTTTTTTTTTTTTTTTTTTTTTGCCTAAGTATTTTTTTTTACCATATATTTCAGATTAGTAGGGGCAAACTTGATTTGAGCATTTAAGTACAGCCTAGGGAATTGTGGGTAGGGGAGGAGTCAGAGCTCGTGTTCTGATAAACTTTGAGATCAGCACTGAGGTCAGATCCCATTGAATCCAACAATCCACAAGTCTGAAGTGGACTAAAATCAGACAACATGGGTCAACCATTATGGTAAGTATATAATTTTAATTTTCTTTAGTAATAAAGGATTTCACTGATCTAAGGGGAGAAATAAATTTAAGTTAGTATTGACTTGAAATATATTGCAGTATCTCTTGCCTCTTCAAATATGATCATTTCTCTTTGCTGACTGTATCCGTAAGGTTGTTATTGTAGAATTTTCTTATATATGCAAATGGGTTTTTAACATGAAATGTCAATGGTTAACCAAAAGCTAAAAGGAATACTGTGTGTGTGTGAGTGTGTGTGTGTGTGTGTGTGTGTGTGTGTGTGTGTGTGTGTGTGTGTGTGTGTGTGTGTGTGTGTGTGTGTGTGTGTGTGTGTGTGTGTGTGTGTGTGTGTGTGTGTGTGTGTGTTTGTGTGTGTGTGTGTGTGTGTGTGTACAGCACAAACATGATACATAGGTAAAAAGTTATTGGTGATGAGGAATAGCAGCCACATTTCATTGGACAAGATGATGAGGGTGATTTTTTAAGCAATGTCCTATGCCTTTAGAAGATATGTTACTGGCTGCAAAGGGTTGTTGTATGAGTGAAAGGGTATACTAGTGTACTTTTTATTGCTATATTCAGTGTTTTCCACCTAAGGGCAGATCATAAAAAGAGTTTTGGGGGATGATGACGGGAAACATTGCTTTTTAAAAGGAAAAATTGTATATAGGATTAACATGCTATGACAAGCACTAAAGAGATTGGAGATTCACCCATTGTATATTGCATGACATATTTTGGAAAATGTGCAGTTGCTTATGCCAAAATGGTAGGTCTGACTGCTTTTGCTGATAGCACATCTAAAACAGCACAACATACTAATTTATTCTGGAAGATATAAAACAAAATCTTGAAATAAGGTGTATAAATATTCTAAACATGACTATTAAGTTAAAGCAGTAAAATTAATTGTATTGTTGTATCTGACCATATATCATTTTGCAGTTTATTGTATGCAGCAGTACCTTCTTGTTTAAAAAGACACTCCCCTGGATTCACTATCCTTCTGTGCAGGACTAGCTTAGTCCTGCATGAAAGTGGCCGTTTAGGAGCAGGATGGCAGCGTGCCATGGATATTAATGAAGGCGCGCTGCCTGAGCTCCTAAATGGACACGGAGCATGTATGAGTGCAGGGGGCATGTCTGAGAGCAGAGCTCTCAGAATATACATGCCCCCACAATGAAGAACAGCAGAGTATGAATAAGAATGAGTGAGACTGCTCATAGGTGTTTGCATACCCCCAGCAACATCCCCCCACATTTACTAGAGCAATAGTTAAAACATAAAATATAAAGACTTTTTTTTATGAAACAGATTACATTTACTGTAGGTGCACTGGTTTGCCCATCGCATAGCTGTGGTTAATGCAGCTTAAATGGCACAAGAGGATAAAAAGTAAGATATATGCAAATAAAACAGTACAGCCATAGTGTAGTGGGCAGAGCATTTGCCTTATGAGCAGTAATTCCTGGTTCGAGTCCCACTCCAATGCAATCCATTTTCCATGTCAAATCACTGTATGATAAATTTATTTTGTTGCGTAACCTACGATAAATATATTTATAACATTTATATATTTATAACATATATTTGTGAACTGGAGTACTGCATTAAATGCAGGTGTGTGGTGTCATTGTCATAATGTTGCAAAGTCCTTTAGATAATCACAAGTACCCTATATAGTATATGTACACAGGAATCAGGGATACAAATGGAAGGTAAAATGTTTAATGAAGATAACTCCATACAGTTTCCAAATCCACCACCTTACTAAGAACCATTAGACATAACTGTCTAAATTAGTGCAGTGGTAAGCAGGAATACACACTAGTAAGCAAGTGAAAGCACTGTTAAGCAGTAGTAAGTGGGAGTAAGCATATTTAAGCAGTAGTAAGCGAGTTTAAGTCCGTTTGCATGGGGGTAACCAATGTTAACACATGTTAAGCAATATTGAAGCTAACTCTCTGTAAGCATATTCAACTGGAGGTTAGCATTGCTTACATTCATGCAAACCCATGCAAACCCACTTATAATTGCTTAAAAGTGCCTTAATCAGTCTGTATGCAACAGCCGCTGTTCTGGCCAGAAACAAAATAAACAGCCTTTGCAGGTCTTGAACCCATGACCCTGTACACTATAGTCACAGGAGGTAACCACTAAGCCATCAGAGCAGCACATAAGATCAAGGTATCACCAAACAGATCCTCACTATAGGAAATTCAAATTGAACATGTGAATGGAATTGAATCTATATGCAGTCTTATGTTGTATAACCTACTACATAACATAAATATGTGAACTGGAGTACTGCATTAAGCCCAGATGTGAGGTGTCATTGTAATAAAGTGTTGAAACCCCCAATAAACACAAGGACCCCATACATTGTATGTACACATGAATCATGGATACCAAACACATATATAACATGTTGTTGTTGTTGTTGTTGTTGTTGTTGTGTCTTTCGGCTTTTCTCGGTTAGGGATCGCCACAGCGGAACTCCGGTCCGCTAATGATTGGTAGTTGATTTTTACATGCCAAGTTACCAGCCCTGATGCACAACCTTCAACGAAGGTACGCCCATTCATGCATGTCTCCACGCAGAAGAAGCTTTAGCTGAGAATCGAACCAGACAGCGTCTTACTGTGAGGCATGTAATGAATAATAAATCAATGCCACAATGCAAATATAATGCAACTTAAATATTAAGCAATGCTAAGTATTGCACAGCCCAGCTTAGTAGGCGTAAGCAATGTGTAGGTCAGCTAACTCAGTCTGCCCATTGGTAAACCCCTTTAAGCCATGCCAACCTTAGGTAAGCAGGTTTGCCCAATAGCTTAGCCTTTTCAAAAATGCCCAGTCAGGGCAAAGTGTGGGAAACTGGTCCTATTTAAACCCAACAGGTGGGTATACATCTCATAACTGGTTGTAGCTTCCCCCTGTAGGCACTATGTCTGGAGTGGAAGAGGGTGTGTGGTTTTGGGTGCAGTGCTGGGGCATCCAAGAGTCCAGAGTCATGGCAGGACTCCTTGTGAAAGGCCATGATGTGAGACTGCTGCAGGGCCAGTAACAGGGTTCCCAATACAAAGCAGAAGCCTTGGACCATCTCACCCGTGACCACACCAGTGCCACTGGCATACCCTGAACTGGGTAGCAGGTCAGGCATCACTATGCTGACCTGAAGTGGTGAAAGGGGGATCTCTTGGATCAGTGGATCCAAGAGGCTAGGAGGACAGGGGAGGTCCCAGCTGTGTGTAAGTATCAGTCCACTACCTGTTTAATAATTGCCAGCTTGTGTATATTATGGATAGGTATGGCTAAATATTCCTCTCATGTCTTTCAAAGAGGCAAGTGAGCGGGCTATGAACCAGGAGGCCCTTGGATTTTGATTGTAGCGGTTGCAAAGCGAGGCAAGTTAGTAATACTCTTGCATGTACTGTCATAGGTAATAAATCTAAAAGTAGTAGTAAGTTAATTGCCTGTATAAAGCCCGTATAGTTTAAGGCATGTACTGCATACACCAGAGAATGTGGCAAGAAGAGTCTCATATAGGTTGCATATAAATAAAAGCATAATAGCCTGACAATAAAGGTCTAACTGCTGGACTGCATGTGTTTAATCTGGTTTCATATGGTAATGTAGATTTGCAATCACTTAATAGTACTGTTGTATTAAGCACTGTTACCCACACTGTGTTACATAAATAAAATGTGTAGGAATGTCTGTATATGACTGGTGTAATACCAAGAGGTCATATAGTACAACTGAGAAAGACATAGACAGAAAACAGTGAAAAGACAGACAACAAAATCCACATAGCACACTCAACTGAGATGTGAGCTGTTGTATCTTTAGTGCACACAGCCATGGTTCGAATCCTGGGAGTGATAATAGGCTGCATACAGAATCATACCCCACAACTGTACAGATATGTCCAGAATGTCCCGTAAATCAGCCCATATCTGCTGGCTGTCACCCTGTCCCCCCTGGGAAATCAGTGTGATGATCCAAGACATTTAGGCAGCAAACAAGAAATCCAACTGATTGTCAGACATCTATAAGAACAAATCTGTCACTCTAGCAAATTCCCAAAATGTTATGAGAGTAATAAGCCAAGTAAGTCCCATCTACACCCCCATGTTGTCAAGCTGTGACCAGAGTGTGTACAGTAACAGAGTGAGATGTATGTACATAATACTAATGTGGAATCTGTTAATTTGTGTGGCAACATTCAGGTAGTGCTAACAAACATTGCTCCCACAGGTCCATCAAATACGAACACTGTGCCTAGAAATAAAAGATTGATAGCATGTACTGGTACTGTTTACTCTGGTATTGTATGGCATTGTTAGTGTTGCAGTGGTTCTGCATAATAAGGTATTACTCATCACTGTCCCCCAGACTGTGCTACATAATATAACTGTCTAGAAAATCCTGTGTAAGAGTGTTGTAATACAAGGTCAGGATTTAAAACCACAGGAGAATTATAGACAGAAATCAGATAAGAGATACACAGCAATATCTATATAGCACACATAACTGTGATGAACAGTGTTTTATTTTTAGCAGACACAGCCATGGTCTGAATCCTTGGAGTGGTAGTAGGCTGCATACAGAATCATACCCCACAACTGCAAAGATATGTCCAGAATGTCCAGTAAATTAGCCCATATCTGCCAGCTGTCACCCTGTCCCCCTGGCATATCAGTGTGCTAATCTCTGACAAGTAGGCAGCATTTCATGTCATATAACTGACTGTCAGGCCTGTATATATTTGGAAAATGTCAATGAAAACAAACCTGTCATTGTACAATTCACTAAAGGTTTAAGAGGGCAATAGTCAAAATATGTACCGGTTCACCTGCATGTGGTCAAGACATGCTCAGAGTCTGTGCAAAAAGAGATGCACAGGTATGCGCATAACATCAACCTGGAATCTGGGAGTATGTGTAGAAACAGTTAGTTAGTGTTAACAAACAATTCCTCCACAGGTTTACCAGGTAAGAGGTGTATACTGCAGATAAAACCAGTTCATGTATATAGTTGTTGACAGCCATACCACTGTCCAACGTAAGGCAATAGGGTAGTGTACTAATACATGTAAGGTACAGATAACAGCACTGACTAAGAAAGCAATGCAAACTACATCAATATACTAGTTGTTAACTGACATCTTTCTCTCTCCCCCACCATATCTGAAGCAATAAACTGAATACCCAACTCAATTGGCATGTGCTGACTTAACTCTAATAATGGGACATATGTCCTATTGTTTGATAACTATTTAAATATGTTTCTATTCATGTGCTATGTTGAAATACTCTCACATTGGTGGCAAGGTGTCATCAATGTACCTGCATGCTGTTGTAATTACCACTGCGGTCCCATATATGCATGTGTTCTGTTTGTTATGCAACTGCTCCATATCTGGTGTTTGGGTTAATGGGAATATCTATGCATGCTGTTATACCTAATCCTGGAATTTGTTGACTATTACTAACCCACATATGCTGATAAAACTTAAACACCATAGCATGTATGGGAATGCGGGTCCCAGCGGACCCACCTCAACTGGCCATGGCACCGGGCACTAGCATGTGTGGGGCCCAACCTGGGACCTCCTCATCCATTGGTCCTGCACCACCTTTGGGTGAAACCACCTCAAGGGATGGGGCTTACCCCCCAGGAGCGGGCACGTACAGGCACCTGTCACCCATCACCAGGTCCGGGTCGCGGTCTGTAGCGAGCTCCACAGGGAGTTTGGAGATCTGCTATGCAAGCTTGAGGACCATATGTTGTGACTAGAGGGTTGGCCTGGCTGTCCGATAGCCCCAGCACAGCCACCTTTGGGGCTGTGAAGTTACAGTGGTGACTGCCCATGGGTGGGGACCTCAGTCCCACTGTTTCCACTAGGGGGCTCATGAGCTTCCGATTTCCCAACACCCCTCCACATGTGTCATATACTGCCTCTGTATGCGTCTTTTTTGTCTTGTCTGTTAACCTACCCAACCTACCTCCCCAAATATACCTAATATCCCTCCCCAACATTCCACTCTCACCTGAAAAAAAGGGCAGTCTGTTCCCAAAAAAAAAAATCTCGCACCATACATAGCTGTCCATTTTGCACATGTGTCCACTGGACACATGTAATCTGGTCTAATTGGCTTATCAACATATTATTGTTGTCCTCACACTTCTCTCAGGAGTATGAGTACCCAAATCGATCTCCAAATTCAGTGTATATGCACACCTGTTGCTGTAGAAGAAATGGGCAGCTATGGACCTTCCCTACACCCTTCCTGCACATCCCTAGCTTTTTCCCTACTGTCTTTCCCTCTTTGTGCCCCTTTTTCACCACTTTTCTATCAACCCTTTTTCATTTCTTTTAATGAAATTGGCACAGGGGTAAGTGGGAGTAAGCACTTCTAAGCAGCAGTAAACATATTTAAGCCTGCTTGTGCAGGGATAAGTGATGCCTACACAGGTTAAGCAATTTAGAAGCTAACTGAGTGTAAGAAACTGTAACCGGAAGTTAGCAGTGCTTACCTCCACGCAAACCAGTTTACAACTGCTTAAAATTGCCTTAATCACTCTGTATCCAAAATCCCTTGTTCTGCCCAACAACAAAATAAATAGCCTATCCAAGGCTCAAACCCAGGACCCTACACACAATAGCCAAAGTGATTTACCACTAAGCCATGCCAGATACAGATAGCCCTGATGTTTTCACAAACATATCATCCAGCACAGTCATTCAACAATACAGAAAATGTATTTATACATGTAGATGTATGTGTGTGTGTAAATATATATATATATATATATATATATATATATATATATATATATATATATATATATGTATATATATATATATATATATATATATATATATATATGTGTATATATTTATATTTATATCTAAATAGATATATACATATCTATATATATATCTATATCTATATATATATATATATATATATATATATATATATATATATATATACATACATATATATATATATATATATATATATATATACATACACACATATGCATACATGTATAGATATATATGTCTACATATATATGTGTGTATATATATATATATATATATATATATATATATATATATATATATATATATATATATATATATATATATATATATATATATATATATCTATGTATAAGAGAACATAACAAATACATATATGACCACAGGCACCATTTATGGGGGTAAGGGGGCCCAAACAACATACATCTTGTACATATTGATATTTCCCCCCACAGCCAAACAAGTCTGCATGAAATACAATACCAACTGTTGCAAATCCCATAACCAGGACCTGACACAACATGGGCACAAGATGTTAACAGTAATCCATCCCACCTGTATGATGTCAGGCTGGTATCAATAACATATCATGCAGGACAGTCTGGCTACCATAGGGAATGTACAATGTTGGAATAATAAACATTCCTAAGATACATATACACAGACACATATATGCAGATATATATATATATATATATATATATATATATATATATATATATATATATATATATATATATATATATATATATATATATATATATATATATATATATATAAAACTACACATACACGCGCAGGGATATGTAATTTGGAGGGTGCACACCATATGGAACAGCCAGTATGACTACAGTTGCCACCTTACCAACTGGACACTGTATGAGTCACCCATACAAAAGACAATTGTTGCCTGCAACATATACCCACAGAGAGGTCAAAGGATATAACACCACACACAGATCTGCATACATGAGAAAGCTTTATGTGTGTACTATTACAGTTGTATATGCCATGTCATATAGCTGTTTAGAATCTGAAATACATATAAACAGACTAATGCAACTGTCAAACAGATACATTAATACAGTATTCCGGAAATAATTACATAGGTTGCTGTCCAGGCCGAGGCCTTCAGTAGTACAACAGTAAAGACAGACTGGGCCACAGGATAACAATCAATCAACAGTAAGTAATGCAGATGTATAGTCCAACAGCCTCTATCTACACTCTGCATACAATCCCTACGGGGTAAGGACCTCAGTTGACACAATGGGATGTATCTGTTACATAACAAGGCATAACTGAAACCATCACAATCACACTGACAAGGTGAATTGTATGGTAATGTACATCCAGATACCTTAAGGCAGCTTACTCCAATACCCCTCACATGTTGTAACAGCCTAGGTTAGTTATGATGCATCCCCCCCATAGACTGACATACAGAGCCATATACCACTGTTACATACACTGGCCTCTGGACTGCATAAGGGCACACATGTATTGTGCAGATGAAGCCCACACATATATGGACCCACCCCCACAATATGTGTGGGGGCCACAACAGCAGTGGAATGATGGCAGGAATGGCAGCATTACATACTCACAGGCCACTACATAACAACATCCAACTGCATGGCATATGGACAAAGCCTGGTATGTAGGTGGAGGACAGGCACTGGAACACAGGCCCATATGTGAAATAGTGTTGTCATATACTAAGCAATCGCTGGTGCTACAGGATAGTCTGCAACATACCCTTAGTCAGGAATATGAAGTCAGAAACACAAATGGATGTAGCCATGTACTGACAGCACTCGACACACACACACAGCCAGTGATATATCTAACACAAGACTTGTGTGGTGGACAGGCAAAACATAACATGCACACCTCTGGCCATCAAGTGGATATGCACAAGGTTGAGAGCTATGCAGACAGACTGCAGTCCATGTTAAACTAGTATGTACACACAAACCCTGTAACACTGGTGCTATACAATGCATACAACAACAGTACTCACACTCTGTTTGTAGTTCTGGAACCTCAGACAAATATGTAGGTAGCCTGAATGTGCAAGTTGTCTTGTAAGAGGTATTGCTTCCTGCTGTCTGTAACACTGCTGTCCACACACAGGAAGGATGTCCACCATACAGGAAAGGTAAAGGGACCGCACCCACAGGGTGCAGGGATTTATAGTAGTGGGTTGCCATGACAGTGGTAATTGGAAGTACTACACAGCATGCTGCATGCCAGTAGCAAGTAGAGGACACTAATTGGTGCAGAGGCTATCACCTGATCATGTGCATCACCCACAAAAGCCATGTTGCAATCTATTCCAAGCAGCTCAATCCATTTACTGGAGAGAGAGAGAACAGAAAACAGATCCAGAACCACAACTACACCAAAAAGAAAACAAAGGAAGCAGGCTAAGACCATAGCTAAGGAAAGTAAAGAAAAACCCTACAAGAACACTATCCACAACAGACCTCATCCCCACAACAGGTATGTGAAGTATATATGCATGTAATTGACTGTAGTACTTGGTCCATAATACTAGGGTAAATGATGTGGAATAATATACATGTCCCATCAGGTGTTGCTGTTGTAATGATCTTCAGCTGAACTACTGCTATTGACATTAGAGTCTGTCCCTTTGGGTAGTGGGCCATACCCGTCAACTGTGTAGAGCAGAACCAACTGACAAGATGTAAGCCAATATAGTGCGTGTTGTGTAATGGAAGGGATGTATATTACTGTGGCCAATAACTGGTGGTGGAAGTAATGCCATAATGATGGACACATGGGTTCTAGAGCCCACCACTTGCAGGACACTCAGGTTAACATGTATTGTAGCATGCTGAAATGCCATCAGTGTGTAATAGGGTTACCTGCAATCTGGCCCCATATATACCCCCCTAATGTTAGGCTGTACCCATATGTGGCACCTGTCTAAGTTGTAGCAAGGCAGAACAGTGCAGCTGAGCAGGAAGGAGTTTTTTGATTGTGGACCTGATGTCTGAATGCACCACATATATAGGTATGTATATGTGTAAATGTATATCTATATATATATATCTATATATATATATATATATATATATATATATATATATATATATATATACATACATATATACTATCTACAGTTATACAGATACCCATATGTAGACATATATATATATATATATATATATATATATATATATATATATATATACATACATACACATATATACAACATAATATATATCTACACACACATATATATATATATCTTTATATATATGTGCATGTCTACATATATGCAAACACACACACACATATATGTATGTAAATATATGTCCCCTATATTACCACCACAGTGCTGCATGCTGTGTGTGAGGGAACAGCACACATAGCAGTACACACAGATATATACAGCTGCAAGTGTGTGTAACATGGATGGGTATGTCACATGTGAACCCCTTGCTGGGACCACATTGTCCTTGTCTGTGAAGTAGGGGAATGGGAATATGGGGAAGAATGGCAGGTATATTTGTGGAGGTGGTCCGGGTTGGTAGATATAGAGGACAGCCTTCAGGGGTGGTCTATGACACATGTGGTGAGTAAACACCCTGGATGGTGTGTGTGGTCTGTGATGTGGAAGCCTCATGTTTCCCCATATGGAAACAATGGGAACAAGCCTCTGAAACATTGCTACTCACAACAGCAGTCTATGGCCCTGAAGGTGTTTGGCCTGGATGCTGAGCATGTGGACCCTGTGAATGTGTACTGGGTGCCTCAAGGTGATGTAGCACATCCCACAAGTGTCTGTGGACCCCCCTGTGGAACAGACTCTGGACTTGACCTTGGGTAACAGGATCATGTCTGTGTGTGCCCCTGGGAGGGGATAACATCCCCTGAGGTGATTCCACCTGAAGGTAGTGCTGGACCAGTAGATGAGGAGGCCCCAGGGTGGGTCCTACATGTGATGTCACCTGGTAACATGGCCAGATGAGGTTGGAGAGGTGGTTCTGCTGGCAAATATTCCCTAAACATGCTATTGTGTCACTATTATAGAACATATGTGGTAGTAATAGTCTACACAATCCTGGAACATGTCCAACAGCATGCATAGATATCCTCAATAACACAGAATGTCAGATGTACAGCAATCACGTAGCAAGCATACTACTTGCATATATGGAACCATAGTGGCCCTGACAATGGCATGCAGGTGAATAGTTCGTAACAGGTCAGCAGTGATAATGTCCACACAGGGAACATGGCTACAAACACATAGCACAAAGTGTGGTACAATGCAAAATATGTCCCACTGGTGGGTAAGCTGTAGCCATACCTATTGAGTTGTGTGAACAGTTTGTTGTTACTGATATAGTGGGGGGTGACAGAGATGTGTATTAAGAACTATGGTGACCTTGCTGTATGAGTTGCTCAGACCTGTTTCCATCATTATATTTTTCAGGCAAGATGTCCCATGGATGCTTACCTGCATATTCAGTGACAGAAAACAACATTGTGCTGAACTACCTTATCCAGCACTACCCTGTCCTGTTTGGCATGGCCACCCATGAGCAGCAGGAGTGGAGCACCCTGTGGAATGATCTATTCCACAGGGTCAATGATGTCAGCCTGCATAACCACAGTTATGAGCAGGTCCGGCATCATTGTGCTGACCTGATTCGCAATGCCAGTTGGCATGTTGCTGCAGTCCAGGGGAATCACCTCACAACAGGGGGGGGTCATGCCATCCATCCCCCCGACACGTGTTGAGGAGCTCCTCGCTAGCCTCGTTGCACTTGCCCATCTGCCTACCCAGCAACTAGCAGACACCATTCTGGAGGTAGGTGCTACCCACACAACGGCTGAGGAGCATGCAGGTAAGGGCACATCAGTAGACCACTGTTGCATATGTATCTGCATCTGTACAGGTATATTATGCATATCTAACATGTCATATATATAGTTTGTTGCTGCATAATAGTAATAAAAAGATGTGCATAAGTGGTAGTATTGTGGACTTGTACCATTGATGTACTGTAATGCTGCACCCACCCTTTAGCAATGCCACAGCTGTGGCCACTGACATGGCATCTTTCACACTCTTATGTAGGTCCCTCTGGTATACCACCAAGGCAGCAGCCTGCAGCTGGTGAGTATGGTTTATGCTAATGCTTGCCAATACACCGGGCATGTAATGGCTTTGGTATAGTCCATGCACACACCTAACACACCTACCCATAATGCATGCTGTACATGTTCATGTATTGTTGCTGTTAAATGCACTGCATCACACTGGTGACGATGATCGGGTATCAGAAGCATATGTCAGACACCTGCAACATAACTAACATCCTGTCATTGCAAAATGTGCCCACAGGGATTAAAATAATGGTGGGACACATTGCCTACAGTAGGGACATGTGTGAAACATCACTCTTATACAGTGCAACAACAGTGTATATGCCAGTATTACAATGGCAACTGTTACAGAGCTACACTATGGCATAACATATTACTGTGGTTCACATTATTAGCTGGGACTAGGCTGTAACACGTGGGGTTCAGTGTATGGGGCACTGCAAACTGACACATGTGTAGGCCATACTTGTCAAGCATCTGCAAAAAAGGCTGACGGTGGGGAGGGTATGTCAGCATGACACACCAGTGCACCGCAGAAGGGATTCTAAGGAGGTTAAGAATGGCTGTATCTGCACACAGTCAGGTTGAGGAACTGTGGCAGATGTAACCCTACACCCACTGCAATAGTGACTGTAGTGTGTGAACACCAAGGGATGTGCACATAAGCAGACTTTGCAATCATGCAGTGTTGTGGGACATGTGTAGGGCAGACTGACCATACACTGGCAAACTGCAATACACCAACAAATTCAGACTTTAAACCTCCCGTATGCTCAGCGTGCCTTGTTTTCAAGTGCACAAGTAAATGTTAATTTTTATGATGAAAAAATGCTTTATTCTGTTAAAAATGTTAAAAAAGGTAAAAAAAGTGATAAAAAAAGTAAGGAAAAAAACTTTAAAAAGGGTGGTAGTTATGTGTATGAGCACTCTGGGTTTTTAGAGGACAGCATGTTAGAAAGTAGTAGCGCATCTAGATCTGATGCGCTTGTATTCAAAACGTGTGAAATTTCTAAAGAGTTGGATGTGCTAGATGGTGTTTCTAGACATGCTACTAGTGTTGTTGATCATTCCCAGCTCACTGATAATATGTATGAGAGGACTAGACAACTGGCTAAATGTTCTGATAGTTGTGCTGAACCAGGAGATGTTGATGTTCTGTCTTCCGTTGAATGTGGGGGCTTTGAGCAGCCATGTCCGGCGGATACTGAATGTTTGAATAATGATGGCAGCTCACAATACATGAATGCTTTCTCCGGTACTGTATCTTTTAAAACTTGTGAAATATTAAATGTACTAGATATTGCCTCTAAAGGTACTACCAGTATTAATGATCATTCCCAGTCCATTGGCAATGTGTATGGGAGGGTTGGAAAACTGACCGAATGTTTGAACAGTTGTACTGAACCAAGATACGCTGACGTTTTGCCTTCCGCTGAATGCGGGAGTGTTGAGCAGTTATGTTTGGCGGATATTGAATGTTTAGATATTAATAGCAGCTCACGATTAGATGCTTCTTCCGGTATTGATATTATTAACATTTATGGTGCAGCGGACCAAGTGGTAGAACCCAGTTTTAAAGGGTCTTTGTCTGAGCCGGTTAATGTTTTTTCGGAACAGGCGCTAAATGTGGGGGGTGCAAACTGTTTGGATACTGATGATTATAATAAAAGTGTAGGACGAGCGGCAATTTCTGTATATGATGGAACTAGGCAATCTTGTACAAACATTCTTGTACGTAATAATACTGATGAGTTTGAAAGTGGTAACAGGAAAGGGAACTTAGAGCAATGCATTACTCTGGAAACTGACTGTTTAGATGAAACTGTTAGTGTAGGACAGGTTAATGTTAATGTTTTTCCGGAATCTTTTTGTTCAGTTAATGGGAGGATTGAGCTGCTAGATGTTGTGGACACTAAATGTTTTAACAGCATTGCTAGTTCACAAAACTATAATGCTGTTTTGGTTACTCATACAGCTGATAGTTTCGAATCTTTGGACTTAGTGTCAAGATTAAATCATGAAAACACAATGTCTGGTTCAATGGGTGTCTCTGTAGAACAGATGTCTAACGATGAAGAAGTGAACCAGTCTGTCAGTGATGTTATTAGGAATGATTTAGGACAGAAAGTTGGTTTAGAGTTTAGTGACTCCAGCACAAATGTGCAGCATGATATTAATGTCACCTATCAGGATAATACTGAATTAGTAGCATCTTATGATTGTCAAAATGAGTTTAATATATCGTGTGAGCCTATTGCTACTATTGGAAGTTGTGATGTTGAGAATGAAATGGAATTCAGTGCTGGTAGTATTGCCAATGATGGTTTGAATGTGATTAATCTCTCTGACCTTACCCTGTCTGATGAAATGTTGAGTGTTTTTTCAAAAGGGACAAAATTTGTACCCACCAGGATACCATCCATTTCAGACATTATTTTTGATGTTAAAACATTTATTCGAAAATTAAATTTAAAGGTTCATTTTTATGAAAAAGAAAAAAGTAAAATTAAAGAAAAAAGTGATGTTTTTGATGAAACTCTCTTAAATTTAAGTATATATGATTATGAAGGCATGGAATTGGATGCAATTAGGGATGAAATGAGAATGAAAACTTTCATGAGTCTTTTATGGAATCTGACTTGGAGGGGGTTTTTGGAGGTGGTTTTTGGAGGTGGTTATGGTCACTTAAAAGTCCCCCATTTTCCAGGTGACAGTACTTTTATGCCTCCTAAGAAATCTTCGGCAATAAATGCCTTTGAACATGTTGTTATGGCCAAACTGGAATCGGAACATAAAGCTTTTTGTATACGAAAAAAGATGTTTAATTTAACTAAAAATGAATGGTTGGCCTTAAAAACATTTAGGATGGAATTGGATAAAGTAACTGTCAAACCGGCGGATAAAGGGGGTAACTGGGTGATTATGAACAAAGATAAATATGAGAACATAATCAATAATTTATTGGTGGATGATACTTATCAAAAGCTAGGAAGTAACCCCCTTGAGTCTTATTCTGGTGAACTTCATGAATTACTAGAGAGAGGTGAAAGATTGGGATTTTTCACTAGTAAGGATGTAAAAAGTTTAACCATGAAGGAACCCCAACACCTCTATATGTATATAATCCCTAAAATTCATAAAAATGTTACCAATCCTCCAGGTAGACCTATTATTTCGGGGATTGGGTCTTTTGTTGAGAGAGTTAATATTTTCTTGGACCATCATTTAAAGAAATTTTTGCCAAAGGTTCAATCTCACGTCAAGAATACACAGGATGTATGTGTGGCTTTAAAAGGACTGAAATGGGAAGAGAATTATTATTGGGCTATTGTTGATGTTGTATCACTCTACACCAACATTAAAACTAGGTGGGGTTTGGAAGCAGTGTACAAAATGATGGGGGAAGGACCATATACTAGATTTTTGTTAAGTTTGCTTGAGTTTAGCTTAACACACAACTATTTTTTGTGGAAGAAGGATTATTTTTTGCAGAAAAAAGGAACAGCTATGGGTGCAGCTTTTGCCCCTAGTTATGCTGTGATCTACATGGGGAATTTGAAAGGAATTTATGTTTCAAAACACATTTTTGTTAATAATGTGATTTTTCAAAGCTACATTGATGATCTGATTTTGTGTGTAAAGGAGCATGACTTTTGATTTAATTCATGGTGAGCTTAAACAGCAATCACCATGGTTTAAAGTTTGGCACACATTTCTGAATTTCAAATTCCCTTTCTTGATGTAGAATTTTATGTGGGGCAAATGGTTTGGTTGAGCATAAAACCTATAGGAAACCCACTTCAGTGAATAATTTTTACATGCTAGCAGCATGCACCCTGCACATTTGATCAAAGCCATACCGAAGGAGAATTTAAAAGGAATCTAAGAAATACTTCAGATAAAACCTCTGGGAAGAGGTGTGTGATGCAATCTCGGAGAGACTATATTCTCGGGGATATGAGCACGATAGCCTTGAATATAAAACAAAAATTGTGTGAAAATAGAGTATTTGGGATGCGAGGGCATAAACACACATTTGAGTTTGAAAATGCACTAAACTTAGACAAATTGTTTTTTGTATCCAAATACTCTGATTTCTCATGTATTATGGAAAAAGTTATTAGGGATTTATGGCCAGTCGTATGTGAAGATCTTACAATAGGTCACCTTTTTCCCAAACATATTACTTTTTCTTATAAAAGGTATCCGAATTTGAAAGAGATCTTAAATAGAAAAGTTGAAGTAAGAAGAGATGGTATGGTTGGGATGCACAAATGTGGAAATGTTCTGTCTGTAGTAAAACTAAAATATGCATGGTTTGAAGATCAATGGAAAGATGTACACTGCTTGAAAGGTTTGATTGTAGGTCAACAGGGTCATTTACATTTTAGGCTGTGATTGTATTCCAGCCAAATGGTACATTGGACAAACCACTAGACAAGTTAAGATTCGTATTTTGGAACACCTAGGTGACATAAGGAGGGGAAACCTAGAGAGCCCTGTGGCTGCACATTTTTGCAGCATACACAATGGTGAGAATGATAGCTTTAAGTTTAGTGTGTTAGCCAGGCCTCATTCAAATAGAGGAAATTACAAAGTAGTTTTGAGTAAGTTAGAACAAAGGTTCATCATTGAGTATCATACCCTATTTCCTAAGGGAATGAACTTGGAAATTTAATGGGTATTAATGATATTCAGCTTTCACCAAATGATTCATTATGTATTAAAATTGAAGTTTTGCAATATTGATATTTTATAGTGATCAGTTGTTATATGCATGCACATCTGAAAAGAATTTATTGCACTATGAAATTTATTAATTAATATTTGGAGTGTTTAGTTTACAGTTCATATTTTGTAATTAATATTTATAAAATTTGTAGATTAAGTAAAAGAAAAGAAAAAAATGTGTTTGTAAAAAGTTTAAGAGAAATGTTTCCTTCCTTGAAATATATTTCAGTGGTGAATGAGTTAAATTATTTGATATAATGATGTTTAATTGATTGATTGATGTTTAATTAATTAATTAAAGCATATATAAAAGGAGACTGAAAATGCAAATATATGTCCCATTGAAGGCGAACAGCTGAGGTACCAGGACAGAAGGAATAAAATGGATATCTACTACTACTCTTGTGTCTTCCTCTGAATTTGTTGGTGTATTGCAGTTTCCAAGTATTGAAGCTTGTCTTTACTAGTGTTTGTTTTTTCATACACTGGCAAATGCAGATGGCCCATGCTAGTATACCCCTGCCAAGAATAATGACTGCTGTAGTACAAATAATAGGTTCATAGGTTCATAGGTTGATACTAGGCTATCTGCCCTAGGGCATTTATAAGCCTAGCCAGAGTGTGTTTGGCTTTTGCCACCCTTTTAGATTAGTTGACTGTGCCTCTGTATAGTACGTCACAGAAGATAGCCCTTTTTAGGTTATTTTACTGTGCCTCTGTCTAGTAGGGACACAGAAGAGATCCCAGGGGTAAACCTATGATCTCCCATCCACTCATCAAGATTTCTCTTGAAGAGGGTCATTGAGGGGCTCTGCCTAACATGGATTGGGATTTTGTTCCAGAGTGAGGGGAGCCTCTGGGATATGAATCTGTCCCTCCAGCATGTCCTATTTATTTCTGTGCTGAGGTTTAAGTCCCTGGAGCATGTAGCTCTAAGGGATTTCCTGAGGTTGAGCATGTCCATTAATTCTGGTTTGGACATGGCTTTATACGTCAGGCACAGATCGCCTCTGAGTAGGTGGTAAGCAACTGAGTAGAGCTGGAGTTTCTTTAGCCTAACTGCGTAGGGCATTTGTTTGAGTCCCTTGATCCTCTTGGTGAGGTGCAACAAACAGTCATGATAAGGGTGTGCACACATATGCACACATGAAGTGTATGCATCGCCGTCCGCATCTGCACACCTAACACATTTCATAGACACTGCATGTGAATGTATAGGATATATGTCACATATCAGGCTCATGTACTGTTAATATATGCGGTAATGTGGTCTCATAGCAGATCAAGGAAGGGTGCGTCATATCAATAAGAGTGTGTACACTCACCAGTCACCATAGCCATGGTATGGTCTGATGGTTGTCAGTGTAATAGTACTGGATTGGTCATACATGGTCCGCTGATGCTGAGATCTGTAAACCAGACATCAGGCATTCACAAATGACATCTGCGCACATATCATCCCAGGTATCTGTCACTGAAAAAAATAGGGGCTGTGAGCATTAGAGTAGACATAACTGACACAGTACTACACATTCAGCAATGGGTTGTACACCTGTGAGGTTTGGCGCACAGTACATGGCAGGGTGCAGAACAGGTGCACAGCAATACTGTGTACATGGGTGCAGTGTTTTCCAGGGGAAGGGGCATCCATTACTCACACAGCCCATGCATCACACACACACATGTATACTGTTGCTAGCATGGATTGACTATAGCTGCACTGCATGCTGTTGTGTACCATATGTTATGCATGTTGACAGATGGGTAATGGGAGGACTGTGTGCACTATCTTTGTGCACCCTCACCTGTATGTATATGTGTGTGTGTGTGTGGGGGGGGGGCTATTTTGTCTGTAGGTTCAGTCTAGTGAAGAGGAGGGAGGTTGATGCATGCAGGATGTGTGTGTGCATGTGTGTGTGCTTGTGTAGGTGTCCATGTATGCACATGTGTGATTGTTGGGTTGTTCATACGGCAGTACTTCCCTTTGGGATCGTGCAGTATATGGACATGGACTGACACATGACACACCAGGAATACTTGTCTGATATGTAATCACAGGACAGCTGATAGTATAATAAGGTCTGTAGCATGGAACATGCATTGGGAGGGAAAGTAGACACCAGGTATACCCTTAATATTACATTCAGCAGAGAGGTGAACGACAACCCACGTATGCAGCACTACAGATGCATTGGAGAGTTTCTAGACAACATCAGGAAGTGTATCCATATATTACAGTTGTCACATGATAGGTTGTTTGAGCAGCATATCTGGCATGTACTAAGCAATACTTACACATGACACTTCAGTGCGTGACATTATGGAGTGAACATAGTAACCCCTCACATATAGGGGCCATGCTCATGATGTCTGGGCATACACAGGGTGAACACTGAATGACAGCAGTGAGGCCATATAAAACCTACTCCACTCAGGTCAAGGAGGTAATGGAGTAAAAGGTCTTGTATCGTGATCACTTGTCTAGGCATTTAGAGGAATGATACGTTAATGAGTGGTATTAATTAGTGTATGTTACCAAGTGTGATGCAGGATGGGGAACTTATGGGAATAAATGTAGGACTGTGTTAAATCATGCACAGGTAGGTATTAAGGTGAAATGTGTGTGTGTGTGTGTGTGTGTGTGTGTGTGTGTGTGTGTGTGTGTGTGTGTGTGTGTGTGTGTGTGTGTGTGTGTGTGTGTGTGTGTGTGTGTGTGTGTGTGTGTGTGTGTGTGTGTGTGTGTGTGTGTGTGTGTGTTTATGTGTGTACTGTTATGCAATGCTGTACAGGTCTTAAAGTGTGTTTACTGTTTTCCCTCACAAGTGGTGAGGTGGGTCAGGGTCACTCGTGCATGCAATCTGATGTTGGTATCTATACAGACACCGAAGATGATTATAGTACTGTTGAGGCACAGGTGTGGTTGTCAGGGGCCGAAAAAGTGCCATCATTTGACATCCCCCTCTTAGCCACCCCAACCCCGCACACAGTTTCAGTGCCTATACATACCCCATCACTAGTGGCCATAGCAGAGGGACAGTTGGCAATTGGTGGCAGTGCCCAGGAGAGTGTAGTATCCATGCCTACTGTGTCAGGTCACAGCAGGCATAGCTGGATGTCCGGCAGGGCACCACATAGGCAGATGTTCCAGGGTGCTCGTGGTAGGGCCGCTGGTCATCATGCCCCTGGCAGAAACAGCACAACTGGCACCACCAGGCGCATGTTTCAGGCTGTCATGGGGGTGCAGGCACGTTTGGAACTGTACACGAGACAGGCCCTGAGGCTACAGAGGGCAGCTCTCACATCTGCAAGTGACAACTTCCATGAACTGTCTGGTGCCCTCTGTGCTCATACCGAGGTCATGTATAGATAGTTTGGTGAGATGGTGGGCCTCGTCGACAGTGGTTTGACCATGCTTGAACATGTAGTGGGAGTGCAGCGATGGCCTTGTGGACATAGGCCAGCAGCACCAACAGCTGGCAGTCAATGTGGATTTGCTAGGACACCAAGGCGCGCCCGTAGTGGCAGTACCAGCCCCAGCACTGCAGGGGGGGCCCTGTCCACACCACAACTACAGCAGGCCACGAGCATGTGGTTCTGGCCATTCCCAGGAGGGACCTGGTTCCAGCGGACATCTGTCATCATCAGGGGAGAGTAGCACATCGAGGCTAGTACCCGGACATACCCATGGAAATCCTGGCAGGCACAGTCTGTGTATCTTTGGCCAGAGGTGGTGAACTGTACACCCTGCCAAGTATGGTCTGCAGCTGTCCAAAAACAACTGTATAGTGCAGCCACATGGCAGAACTGTGTGCATACATACCCACACACTAGATGAACACACCTCGGGCAACCCCATACATACACACACCACATCACCATGCCCAGTTCAACTAATTACACCTGTCACCCACACATATGGTGTCAAATATATGGCCCATCGTTGGCCTCTGGCAAACCAATAACACACCCTGTGCATATGATGATACCTGTGCCACGTCCTTCTCATCCATAACATCGATGCAGGGACAGGCTAATATGGTTCTGATGCACACAGTGACTGTACTACAGTGTACCAATGTGCTATAGTGTAACATGTTGTCAGGAGTAAGGTTTAATGCATACATGTCAGGTAGTGTAGCCATCCAGCAATGATGCATTATAGCTGTTAGTAACACTGGTTGATTGTGGTCTCCATAATGTTATCAATTTGTGTTGTAGGTGTACATGTGTCAGCAGGAGAATGGTCTGCAGTTATATTCCACAAGGGGTATGGCACTGTGGTGACACCGTGGCTGTGACATAGTCGGGGTACAGTTGAACACGTCACAGGTTTGTATAACAGTTGTTGCCTGTGCCACAAGGACAGGTGACCCACTGGGAAATGTATAATTTGCAACCTGATGTAGACCTATCCACATGCACGCACACTCTTACTTGGCAACACTGGAACTAGACCCCTATCTAGGTGTGTAGTGCTACTGAACTGTATGGCTTTCATTGCACACACCACACAGCTTTTAGAGTGAGGTGTGTTCCAGGTTACATGTTACATGCAGAACATCCCTGGGCATGTACAGTATGGTAATGAGGGATGTAATGGTTATATATATGGACAGTACATAGTGTGACATACCATCATGCACATATTAACAGACACATAACAGGCAGGCACACATCCGAGAAACCTGGGCCTATCGGTGCTAACTAACTTGTCCTTGTGTCCAATGTGTTACAGGTAGGCTGCACACAGCACACGCATAACTGGGCTGGATTGTGTTATTCATTACCTGTATGGTTGATGGTGACAGTGGTCACCATAAAGTGGTACATGGGACATATACCGGGTGTACCATGGTGTAATGACAGTGTACACAGCACCCATATCCCACAGTGGATATTGTACTCACTGGAACCCATGATGACAGTCTGACATACCCACCATCACACATTGCCCACAACTGTGATACAACCCACTGTATATTACAACAGTGGTACTACAGGGAAATGCATCTAATGCACATGTCACAGGCATAGTAGGGTATTGCATTGTCATGCCTCACCCATGGGCAGCAACAACACTATCTGTACTACTATGTGGCAATACGTATTGTAATAGGAGTATGTGGCCTTGGAATGCTGTACCCTACAGATAGGGTCTATGTTAAATGTTTGAACATCCAAAATGTCGAACATTACATGGTCGAGACCAAATGTTCAACATTTGGATGTTTGAACATCAAATAAAAAAAAAAACTAAGAAAAGAAAAAAAACACTTTAAAAGCATAGGCAGGGGGGATAAGGCCCCCTGCACCTCCCACTCCCTTTCTACTTATATATACCAACTCCAAGACTGCACTTCAGTGCAGAAAAGGAAAATTCTCCTTATCTGCACCATAAGGCACCATTGAAAGTCAATCTTCGAACACTTAAAATTTCGAATGTTTGGTCTCGACCATGTAACATTCAAAATTTTGAGCGTTCGAAGATTTGTCAGGTAACCTACAGATATACAGTCATGCACACTTACACACAATTGCCAGAACTTAATGGGTATCCCAAGCCTATCGACCTATTTGTACAACACTGTTGTGCTGTTACTGCAAGGATCATGTAGCTGATAGGGAGA
>NC_056739.1:1759732655-1759775155 GCF_019279795.1 Protopterus annectens
GCATCACTTACAAAATACAAGCTGCTGCCTAAGCAAAGCAGGTATACTTCTCCGCAACTTCTCCACATCCACCAGAGAGGTATTGAGATTGACAGACAGAGACAAAGTAAGTCAGGGAGGGAGTGGGAGAGTAAAACCTAAGCATGTTTGTGTCACACACCTACCAGTATGAGGTTTCAAACCCCTGACTGACTATGTATTGCTATCACATGTCTATGCAGTTATTGCATGCCACACATAGCTTATATGTTGGGGAGCTGTCCAAAGGTATATGTGATGTGAGTGACATCTGCAGCAGTGATATAGTAGTGATACGGCAGGTGTAGTACATGTGCCTGTCCACATGAACAGGTGTCAGCGTCAACACAGCCACACTCTCTCAGGGACTCACACACATTGACACTCTTGGCAGGGTCAGGAATACACTTCCTAACTAGTTAGTTTGCCACAGTACAGTAATGCACAGGTATCACATGCAACACAGTGGTTATCTGGAGGTTATATGGGCAAAGGGTATGTGAAGGTGTCTGACATCAGACAGCATGCTTCAGTATGCCAATGGGAGTTGTAGTGAGTGTGAATGTGATCAAAAGCATCATACACCACACGCACAGACACAGGGTGCCAGTACTGCCATGCATGGGTGCATTACTTCATGAGTGTGTTGTGGTTGACTGTGCCAGAAGGCTATATCAGGCTAGGTGAAGGGTATACCTTGGCATCAGGCCACATGAGAATGGTCTGCAGTGTGGCTCAGGGGTGTACTGTCTGGATTGGCCCACAAAGGTGGGTTTTGTATTCACCATCCAGTCAACTGGATTACTATTGTGTGTGGCCAGTGCTGTGCAATTCTTGCCATGTATGTGTTCTATAGTCCATGACATGGATGGTTTCTGGGATGTGCATATGTCCCACATGCATGTACAGTGACATGTGGAACTGTACATGACGTGCCTGGCCCATGTTGTTGCAGGCATCCAGTGGGAAACATAGTGAAGGTGCACTGTCTGCAATTACATGCCTATTGTACTGATGGACAATGTGACATGCCCTCTGTAGTCCACTGCAATCACATCATGGTTACTATCTGTGGGCAATATGCAAGGTACTACCAACATAGTGGTTGTTGCCTAGGCAAGTGGGTTTGTGTATGAGACATGGGTTGAGAGTGTTCTCTGGGTAATACAAGGGTTGTTTACTTTGTTTTCCAGGCCTTGATGTCACATGTAGGGGTATGGATTGGCACCCCAGCCTCTTTGCTATTTGACATCTGTTACACTTGTAAGGTGGACATTGTGACATATAATAGGGCCACCATATAAGAAATTTGCGAAGCCCACTCCACAATGAGTCCAGTTGTTACACACTCACACCCACACAGGAAACAAATGAAAAACACAGACACAAACACACACACACAATTGTCATGTCTAGGATTAGAACTCCTACCTAATTAGTGTATCACACTACAGCATTACAAAGTTATAGGACATGCCACAGAGATTATTGGACTTTTCCTTCCCCAAAGGTGTATTTCAATGGGAATGACATCAGCAAGCTTGCCAAAGAAGGTCAGTGGAGGTTGTAGTGACTGTGAATGGCCTCAAAAGCATTGAACTCTACACAGACAAGCACATACACTTGCCATGGTCAGGAATAGAACCTCTACCAAACTACTATATCACACTACAGCATTACGCTGTTATAGCACATGCCACAGAGATGACTGTAGTACTCTTTCCCCAAAGGTGTGTTTCACTGGGAAGGACATCAGCAGGCTTGTCAATGTAAGTCAATGGAGGTTGTAGTGACTGTGAATGGCCTTAAAAGCATTGCACCCTGCACAGACAAACAAACATCCACACTTGCCATGTCTGGGAATAGCACCCCCTACCAAGCTACTATATCACACTACGTCATCACGCTGTTATAGGACATGCCATAGAGATTACTGCAGTATTCTTCCCCAAAGGTGTATTTCACTGAGAATGACATCAGCAGACTTCCAAAGTAGGTCAATGGAGGTTGTAGTGACTGTGAATGGCCTCAAAAGCATTGCACCCTCCACAGACAAACATCTACCCTTCTCATGTCTGGGAATAGAACCCCTACAGAACTGCTATATCACATTACAGCATTATGTGGTCATAGGACATACCATGGAGATTAACAGACTACTCCTTCCCCAAAGGTGTATTTCAAAGTGAATGACATCAGCAAGCTTGTCAAAGTAGGGCATTTTGAATTGTAGTGAGTGTGACTAGCCTAAAAAAAGCATTGCTCTCTACACAGACAGAAACGCACACACAATTGGTATGTCTGGGATTAGAACTCCTACCTAACTAGTTTATCACACTACAGCATTACACAGTTATAGGATGCACCACCAAGATTATTGGGCTATTCCTTTCCCAAGGGTGTATTTCAAAGTGCATGACATCAACAGGCTTGCCAAAGTAGGGCATTTGAATTGCAGTGAGTGTAACTAGCCTACAAATAATTGTTCCTTGCACAGACAGAGACACACACACACAAACACACACAGTTGCCATGTCTAGGATTAAAACTCCTACCTAACTATTTCATTACACTACAGGATTACGCAGTTAAAGGCACGCCACAGTGATTACTGGGTTATTATTTTCCCAAAGGTGTATTTCAAAGTGAATGACAGCAGCAGGCTTGCCAAAGTAGGTAAATGGAGGTTGTAGTAACTGTGAATGGCCTTAAAAGCATTGCACCCTACACAGACAAACAAATATCCACACTTACCATGTCTGGGAATAGCACCCTACCAAGCTACTATATCACACTACAGCATCACATTGTTATAGGACATGCCACAGAGAATACTGCAGTATTCTTCCCCAAAGGTGTGTTTCACTGGGAATGACATCAGCAGACTTGCCAAAGTAGGTCAATGGAGATTGTAGTGACTGTGAATGGCCTCAAAAGCATTGTACCCACCACAGACAAACAAACATCTACCCTTCTCATGTCTGGGAATAGAACCCCTACAGAACTGCTATATCACATTACAGCATTATGTGGTCATAGGATGCACCATGGAGATTAACTGACCACTCCTTCCCCAAAGGTGTATTTCAAAGTGAATGACATCAGCAGGCTTGCCAAAGTAGGGCATTTGAATTGTAGTGAGTGTGACTAGCCTAAAAAAAACATTGCTCTCTACAAAGACAGAAACACACACACAATTGTTATGTCTGGAATTAGAACTCCTACCTAACTAGTTTATCACACTACAGCATTACACAGTTATAGGATGCACCACAGAGATTACTGGGCTATTTCTTTCCCACAGGCTTGCCATAGTAGGGCTATGGGGAGGGCAGTGTGTGTGCATAGGTCATAACCCATTCATCTGGAGGTAGACACACCACACTCAGGCACACATGTTTATATTCCACAGGTACGTGTATACAACTGCTAGATGACTACTGCATTGTACAGTCATGTTGCACAGCTAACACTATCACCACAGAGTCTTAAATGCTGAGGGATACCAGTAGCTAATTTCTACAGTGAGTGACATTTGAACATCATGTGGTTGTAGCCATTTGGCTGTGTGCTGGGTGGGATGGGCCTCATGATGAAAGGCTTTTTGTCACTGTCACTCTCTTCCACACATCTATGTAAGTGTACTTTTGGCATATTATAGTGTGTTGTCCTTGGATATATGTGTGTATTCCTATCCAATGTGTGTGCAAAGCATGACTGGTGCATACTGAAGAATGTATGCACTAACATCTGCAACTGTCAGATAGGTATGGTTCACTGTTGTTGGCAGACATGGGCTTCATTTGTTTAAGTGTGTGAGCATGTCCAGTATGACCTTTCAGTATGTTGTCTGACATTGCCTTCATTTCCCTAAGTGTGTGAGCATGCCCAGTATGCCCTTCTGTGTTTATTATGTGGATCCATTCCAGGTGGATTGTACTCCAGTACAGACCTTTGTGTTTGACACCTACAGCTAGAAAACTATTTCTGCAGGATATCTGTAGATCAGTTGGCAATATGGGGTCAAACTGTGCAAGGGATAGTGGGTACTGCAGGTGATTGTGTCTGTGCTGCTTCTGCTACATGGTGCTGGTGTTAGCAGAGATATTGAGACATGTGTACTGTTATACACTGTGATGTTTTATTTCCTCAAGTACTGTCAGGTAGACATTTTTGCTTGCAGTAATGTCCTGTTGAACACAGGGAGAATGCAGCTGTGTCCAGTATTGTGGTCAAATGCCTACATATTCCTGGAAAGTTATGCCATTCTGGAGGGGGAGCTGCAGACACTTGCTGCTGGGTCTGTGTAACAAGTTCAGCACCTTGGTACAGTGATGGCAGAGGATCCCATACGTGTACATCCATCGACGTGTCAGCATGGCCTTATCTTGCTTTGGCAATATGATATTTGGATTATGATTTGGATATGATTTGGATATGAGAGAAGTCAGATTAGGATTATGATTTGGATATGAGAGGATTCAGACTCCTCTCATATCCTAGCTGATTCTTCCCCTAAATTTAAACTACAACCTATCTCAACCACGTTCATCTACAAACTCATCCATAAAGTCAAGCCTTGTACCCCCTCTGCTGATAACCTCCCTTCTCTTTTTCTCCAAAAGGCTGCAAAAGCAATCGCATATCCTATTTCCATTCTCATAAACAGGACAATCCAAGAAGGAACCATCCCAGACATCTGGAAAGTGTCTTACATTATCCCTTTACACAAAGGTGGCAACTCTATCGACTATTCTAACTATAGACCAATTGCACTCCTTTCTCTATTAGCAAAAATTATGGAAAAATGTATACACCAGCAACTTCTAAATCATCTCTCCTTACATAACTTAATAGCCAACTGTCAACATGGTTTTAGACCTCATCACAGTACTACCACTGCTCTTCTTTCCTTTGTAGACACCATCAATAGGAACCGCAACAATAACCTCCTCTCTTCTGCACTATTTATTGATCTTTCTAAAGCATTCGACATGGTTAACCACTCTATATTAATCAATATACTCACATCCCTCTCCTTTGACAACCTTGCTATTAAATGGTTTACATCTTATCTTAGCAATAGACAACAAGCAGTTCTTTGGGGAAACCAAACGTCCTCTCTGTTACCTGTAAACATTGGAGTCCATCAGGGCTCAATTCTCAGACTTCTTCTTTTCACCCTATTCATCAATGACCTACATCTAGCAATTCCTCAAGCAACCGTCATACAATATGCTGATGACTCCACCCTGATTTGCTCAGCATCTTCTTCTTCAGAACTTTATTCTCTTACTCAAAGTATCTTCAACACTGTTGAAACATGGTTTTCTACATGCTACCTTCTTCTTAATGCCAAAAAAACTAAACTTCTCCTCTTCACCCCCACCTCTCGGTCCCCACCCCTTGATTTCACTATTTCATCTAACAATGCTACTGTCATTTCCCCTGAACCAACAACAAAACTATTAGGAATAACTATTGATAACAATCTCTCTTTTGAGCAACACATTAACAACACTATTAAAATAGTAAACAGAAAAATTGGGTCCTTATATAGAATCAAACCCTTCCTAACTGCTTCTGCCAGAGCCAAAATTGCCCACTCCCATCTTATGTCCACACTTCTCTATGCTTCTCCAATCTTCACTAACCTCAAGAAAGCCAACCTTAACAAACTTGCCACATCCTATAACAACATTGCCAGATTTGCCACTGGTAACCCTTATAGAACACACCACTGTGTGAACCTGAAACAACTAGGATGGGTGGAATTTCAAAACCTTTTGCTTATTCCCCAACTCAACATTGCTCATAAATTACTCTACCAGCCCAATAACACCCCTATTCTTTCACAACTTTTAATCCCTTATAATAATCTCAACTCCCTTAGATCTTCAAAAAAACTCATGGCCTGCCTTATAAAGTCCAATAACTCAGCCGGTGACTCCCTATTCTCTAATACAATTGGAAGGAGCTGGAATCTGCTACCCAGTGAAATCACACTAATCGCATCTTTACTGCTCTTCAAACAAGAAATTAAAAATTACTTCCAAAGTCATTGGCTCTGTTCCTGTATTAAGCCCGACTAATCTTCCTACCTACATCTGTATCCTCCTCCTCAATTTTCCTCCACTCTCAAATTTTTTTATAACTGTTTTTCTAACCCTTTTTTTCCTTTACCTCTCTTTGGCTTACATCCAACAGGTCTTTTTGCTTTTACTGTTAACATTCCTCTCTTAGATTCCTTCCATTCTTACCCACTTATAGTTATATAGCTCTCTTTCTCTGGTAATTACCCCTTTGCTACCTCTAACTCCCTTTGTACAATGACTTGTCATCCTATATTCACACTGTCATCTCATCCTTCAACATGGATTTTTGATACTTATACAAGTTATAATTTTGATATATTTTCTTAATTAAGTTTTTATTTTGACGTTGATATTGCCGTTTGTTATTTGTTGATATTGCTTTTTGATTGTATGTTTTTTACTTTTTATGTGTATTTCTGTGTGGAGCTTTTCTCCCCGGGCCTCTACTGAAAATGGACATATATCCAGCTAGACTAGCCCGGTCAACAAATGTAAAATAAAATAAATAAATAAATACAATACCTCACAGCTGTACAGATTCACACAGGTAACCCAGAGGCAGGGGTCATAAGTCAGGACATTACCCCTATTGTGGTGTATGGGCAGGTTTGTAGCCACCCATTTTTGTGTTTGCATCCAGGGATAGTATGTGCACACAGCTGTGTTTAGGACCTTGCACATTCCATGCTGCCCATGCTCCCACTCCCCTCTATTATTCTATTCTCTTCCATACATTATGCAAACATTCTCTGATACTTTCCCTATAGTTATCACCTCATCACAGCTGTGTTTTGGTGTTGGTCCACAGTTTATGCAGTGGGACATGGTGGACATGTTACTTTGGTTTGTCCACATGGCCTTGCATATGGGTTATGTGGAGTGTGTTCTTGTTATTTGCGTGTCCATGACATAACATACATTGGCAGTATGGGTGAGATGCAGGCATTTGGCAGAGGCCTTTAGGCCATTTGGTGGTGATGTAGGTCTGCTGTAGCAGGCCATTGCATTCTGTCAGTCCTACAGTACCAGACTGCCATACAGTATATTCCCCTGGGGTGACAGGGTAGGTGTGCTAGGTGTTCATGCCAATACTTTCTATCAGTATTAATCAGGTGGTGTGGATTCTGGCAGGGTGCTGCCTACAGCTAGGGACACACCTGCATGGGCCACCTGCATGGCATGCTGCATTCTTTCGCTATTGCCATATACAGGTGGGGGTCATATTGCACCCATTCTCAACAGCAGGGATAAGACCAGAGAGGTACCTGTGGGTGGTGGTTGGGTGAGCTGGGTGCATGTGTGCTATGGACACTACTTGCATCTGCCTCACAGATATGCATGGGACATTCCAGTTATGCTGGGACATCAGCTGTTTCTCAATACATCACTCCTATCACCTTTGTGATCTGCAAGTGTTCGGCCAGACATCGGTATTTCCTACTACAAGCCCAGATAATGTGATGCATACCTGTATGTACAATTCCAAGGGTGTGTCCATTTCATGGTTACACAGTATACACTGTATGTCTGGGGTACTTTTCCCTGTGTACTGCTTGTATATCTAGCCCAGCAGTCATGCCATGTCCATCTTTTAGATGGTGACACATATTACCACCATACATTTACAATGGCTTACTGCTAGAATTTGTTATACTGTGGAGCATTGTCTATGGCACTGCAGTTGTGAGGGACTTGACCCTGTCATCGGCAGTAGTGGGCAATGACCACCAGGTCAAACCTCAACATGCATACATATTGACCACTCTCACACGATATGAAATACACACCAACCTAACACACACATACCTGCATATTGTACAGATGCTACAATCTATCCTGCTACCTTGGCCACCTCAGGTCATCATTGCTCTACTGGTATTGTATCTACACATACATGTTACTACATGTCTACATCGGATTGGAGGGGGGACACACCTGACTGTTACTACATTTCTACATAGTAATGGAGGGAGCACACCTGACTGTTATAATGTGTCTACATCGGATTGGGGGGCACACCAGACTGTTACTACATTTCTAAATAGGATTGGGTGAGGCACACCTGACTGTTTCTACATTTCTACATAGGATTGCAGGGGGGCACACCTGACTGTTACTATATTCTACTTAGGACTGGGGGGGTGTCACACCTGACTGTTAGAATGTGTCTACATCTGGTTGGGGGGCATAGCAGACATTTACTACATTTCTGACTGTTTCTACATTTCTACATAGGATTGCAGGGGGGCACACCTGACTGTTTCTACTTTTCGACACAGGATTGGGGGGGAACACCTGACTTTTTCTACATTTCTACATAGGATTGAGGGGGTACACCTGACACTTGTACACATTTCCTATGACTGTACTGGTATGTCAGGTACTCCATTTCATTCTGTATTGTAATCTATCATGCTGACTAGAGACATATCAGTTTACTACAGGTTTTAGGTTTGATTGACTTACATATCAGTTTCTGATGTCTTACCCTTCAGAACTAACATCCTACTGTCTGACTTGATGTAGTCTGTCTGTGTAGGCCTGGGGGGAAGGTTACTAATAGCCATCATTCATAGGCCTTAGGACGGCCTTTGTTTGTGTTTGTCTACACCTGTCCTGCTGGCTGAGACTGTTGTTGTGTATGTGAACCTCCCTGACTGGCATGTGTGTGTCATATGGACACACATGTGGCCCAGCACATTTCCTGCTGTGGGTTTTGACACCATGTGTAGTACTGGCTACTATGGTGACACCAGTATCTGTTACAGATCACATGCTGCCACTATAGGTGTCTACTATCTGCTGGCATGCCATTCAGCCACTCGATTCCCTTGCATGCTCACATTCATACCGTAGATGCAAGTAACAACACATATTACTCCATTCGGCAATTGGCAAGAAGAGTGACTTACCTTCTGGGTGTGCCAGTATTGAGGATAGTGCTGGAGGGCTGTTTATGTTGAATGCAAATAGTAGACTCCCTATACATGGTTGAGCACAGGTAGTGTCATGTTTGGCATCCCTTTTACTGTATGTGCGAGTTAGAGAGAGGTGTCATTCCCTGGGTCCCTCCTGTGTCAGTGTATGTGCTATGCATTGTCTCTTTGCCAAGGCCAGGGCATACTGGGCACGCCTCCATCTGCGTACTGGGGCAGGCTCAGGTTGTTCCTCCTCTGTCACTCTGTGTCTGTGCAGGCCTTGACAATGGTGGGGGGCTGTGGGGGCCTGCCTCATGCTGTTCCTGCTGTAGCTGTTTCCACAGGATCATATTGTCTACCATGGCACATATGATGACAATTTGAGTACATGTAGCTGGGGAGTATTGCAAGGCTCCACCAGATGTGTCCAGGTCACTCATTGGAAGTTCTAGCTTGGCTGGAGTTTTCATTTAGTTTTTTCTGATTGTTTTTTCAGTGTTACCTTCTAATTCTTTGTTTTAATTTGTTATTTGGGATATTTTGCAGTCACCCTAATGATAATGGACATCAGCTGGGTATAACAACCCTGTGCTTCTTATGCTTAGTCAAACACTCTGCTTATGCTATGCTGATGAGGTCATAACAAGGCCGAAATATGCATATCCATGGCTAGTGGGGTTTGGTTTTATTGGCCTGAAATTGTCCATTAAAATGACTTCAAATGTAAAAGTCATGGGCAATCAGAATTGCCATATAGCTGAAACACCTGATGTTCATAAGGGTCATTTGCATATATCCCATGTGCCTCTGTTACAGGAGGTTTGGGAGGTCACTCATTGTAAGTTCTAGCTCGGCTGGAATTTTCATTCAGTTTTTTCTGATTGTTTTTTCAGTGTGACCTTCTAATTATTTGTTTTAATTATGCATTATATTAAAGAAAACACATTTGTTGACTAGTGTAAATAATTCATAGAGAGTAAGTTTATTGCAAATGAACAGTGCCAGCAAGTTTTTTTTGATTGAACGGGGTCTTAAAGAAAGAAAATCTAAGTAAAGGTTTATACATGTATGATAATGGAAAAAGTAATGATAATTTAAGAAAAAAAAAATAAGCCAGTACACAGAGTTGCAAAACAAATTTTATGACGATGATTTGAGAGTTCAAGCAGGAATCAATGAAAATAATATTTTGTATAGTTCTTGACAGTTGGATGTGCAGAGGTTTGAGAGATATTTATCAAGAGACTACAGATAAGGTAAGGCAAAACCTGAGTACCTTGTTAGGTGACAATGTGGGTAAAGTGATTTGGAAGTGGATTTCTATTTGGAAGTATTTGTATGAATATTTGTACATTCCATAAAAGTTAAGAACAAATATTTCCAAATGATGATTTGCAGTTTTTAAAATAAGAGGAAAGGGTATTTGACTCATGTTAGCCTATTTTGTATTCATAATCAGGTTTAAGTTCTTTTAAAAATGACCTGAGGAATATATTGGCAGGATTATTGCAAAAGGATATATGGCTTTCCAAAGTGTTAATGTTATTAGTGTATAACATTATTAATGTAATATATATTTAATTAGAATGGAATTTTTTTTGCTGTTTGCAGCAAAAAAGCAGTCACACTGAAAGCAAAAATCAGGAATGACTCTGACAGTGATGAATTTAATTAAAATAATGGCTGGATGAGTTGGATCAGAGGGAGTGTCATACTGCCAAAGAAAAAGTCTTCATGGGAGGTAATCACCATAATATATATATATATATATATATACATATATATATATATATATATATATATGCAGATTATAAATCTCTCTCTCTCTCTCTATATATATATATATATATATATATATATATATATATATATACACACACACACACACATATATATATTATAAAAATTAATTAATATGAAATATGTATTAGTGTGCTGTGATTCTTTTTGGAATGCATTGGATTGACAAATGTATTTGGGGTTTTATATAGAAAATAAAGTATACCTTTCATTGGATAAAGGTTACCTTATGATATTGTCAATTCTGTAGTCTTAAAGAGTGTTTATTTCAGGATCCAAGTCATGTTATTTTTCTTCTGGGATTTTTAGAGTATTCAAGGCTGAAATTATATCAATATTAATTTAATATACAAGTGTCCTGTATGATTACAACTGCTGATATTATTGGCATATCAATGACACTGTTTATTTCTGCATCATATTATGGTTTCATTTTCACCAGATATTGTTCTAAATTCAACAATATAGAATGGGAATCTGCATACTTCATGTTACTGGCAAGATGGACCTACTCTTAGAATGACGTTTAAATGTTAAGCTGTAGAACTGTCATTTGGATTAATTAATGAATTGTTTTTAATGGGTATTTCTTCTCCACACATTAATAGATAAAAGAATGACTACCTTTGCAATAGGAAATAAAAGCAGCCTTAATCCTAGAACTCTCTGGGGGTTCTCATAAAAATTCATAATCTAGGAAACTGAAAGATTTGGTAAAGCTAATTCGCAATATGGCAGCACTGACTTCCTTTTGTTAGACAGTTACCGAATATTTAACAACATCTAGAGTAAGTCACTACTACCCTGTTTACCTCTTGTTGAGTGGTCACTATACTATCAAAACATCCAGACAAAATCTAGACAAAGATCTCAGTATCAGTTGGGAGTAGATAAATGGATCTACAATTCTTCAGTAATTTCATGTCTTAACCCTTTTAAGGAAAAAAAGCAACATGGCAAGAATCCCAGATTGAGGCATCCTGACAGTTGGAGTAATTTCATGAAATAGATAAGTAAATGGTTTATGTGCCTGTTGAAATTACTATAGGTACCAAAAGATTACACACCAGGGATGAATACTTTCCCAAACTTCAGTTACCAAGTATCGAACCCAGGACCTTCTGAACTACAGTCAGAGCAACACACCACTACACCAATGCAGCTAATCCCGTTTTTATTTTTTTCAGAAGAAAGTTCAGCAAGTTGCAATAACGCCTGTAATTTATCAAAAGTTTGTGAATAAAACATTTATTTCAGATCTGCTGTCCTTGCTTATCTACTGCCTTTCTGATCTTTTGTCTTCTTGGGAATGACTCTTAGCATTTTAATTAATGTGTTGGGTAAAGACCTTTTTGTTCTCCTTGTATCAAGAGAATGGTCATTAAGAATAGTTGCTGAAATAGAAGATGCTGAAATCAAATTGTTGGCAGAAGAAGCCAATGTGGAAGATAAGTGCAGTGTGCCATGAGAGAACAACAAAGCATGATGCAAAAGTAGGTCTACATCTACATATCCACTTGAGTATGCACTCCTCCTGTAAAACCAAGACCTTAAAATCTTAACTGATGTATAGATATAATGGCAATGAATGCAAGTGTTTCCATGTATAATTTTCTCAGAACTAGCTTAATTTATGCCTGGCATTCATGTACAAGATATTGTTAGAATGTTGCATCCTATCTTGGTACTCACCATGGTTCTGGTCTTTTTGGATCTCAAAAGAGTCTTTGGCAGTGCAAAATAAATTCATGCTAGCAATTTTAGTGATCTTTATTGAACTTCAGGATGTATAGCCATTAATGAGGGTATAGTTAAGTTCATGTGCACCTTTTCTGTCTTTTTTGGTTTGACCACTGCCTCTTTATTTTGCGGCCTTCTGTGCAAATATATTTTGTTAGCATTGTAAATATGTTTTTGACAGTTTGTGGATATATTTTTCTTATACTTATTTAATCCTGCATCTGCTGCTTCAGTGGGGCAGTATCATTTTAAGTAATCTGAACTGTCTGCTTAAGGATTTAGTTTGACAAACATGCAGCAGAAATTGTGAGAAGTGTTTCTGCCTATCCTAAACTATGAAGAAATATTTGTACTTGAGAGCCATCTTTTATCTAGCATGGTACCATGGTACATAGAGGGATGGGATTTGGTAATTTGTTTTCTGGAAGTTTAATTAGATTTGTCATTTTCTAATGCACATTGTAGGAGAAGTTTTTTTCATGCTCACAAATATAACAAAGCAATTGCTACTGCATTCATGTGTTATTATAAAGTACCCAGTTGATATAGCACCTCTCAGATTGATCTATTTTTTTATGAAAAGGACTAGCATGGAAATTTTAGAGTGGAACTTTTTAACTTTTCCCCTATTCACTGTCTATATGTGCACTGTGTTACATCATGGATTTATCCTGTTTTTGCATCATGAGTACCTCCCTCCATATTTCTATAATGAGCTACAATATACTTACTGAACAGTACCATGGCTGCAGAACCCATTATTTCATTCCCCAAAAATGTGAGTTAATGTTTCAACTATAAGTGCATCCTGCCCAGAACTTAAAATGATTATTTTCATTATTATCATACTACATGTGCATGGTGTATAAAGCAAAAATCGTATGTTTTATATCTAAATTTCTCTGTCTCAGGCCAGAAAAATGAAGGCTGCTTGGTGTGTATTTATGAAGATAATTTTAGATGTGTATTTGTTAATTGTACATTTTTATAACAATGCCAGTTTTTCATTGAGTATTCTAAAGCATGCTGTTGATAATGTAACTTTGGGCTTGAAAATATTTAGCACTGCTTGAGGGACTGTCCCCAGATGAAGAAGTGATGAGAAAGAAACTATTCATACAATCTACCTTGCATGGCATACATTGGCCCTTGTCGTGCTCTTATACTTGGATTTGCTACAACATCTGATTATCAAAAGGATGATAAATGTAGAATCATATCAGGCTGTGTGTCTATTAAGAGGTGCATAGTAACTAACAGAAGCACTTCACCTCTGCATGCTTCCATTTAGATAAATGATGAAAATGCTACAAAAAAAATTGTCTTATCTAGATAACAGAATATGCATTTTCCCTTGTTTTCTGTTGTTTTATTAGTTTCACTTATATATATATATATATATATATATATATATATATATATATATACCTTTTTTGCCATAAAGCTTACTGTTTAGATTTGTTACATCATAACTTTGGTTTTATCTGTTTTTTTTTTTTTTTTTTTGTTTTTTGCATTTGTTTTATCATAATAAAAAACGATTCTATAAAAACATGGAGCTAAGGCCATAAAATGGAAATATTCATACCTGCTCCAAATGTGAATTGTTCTATGGTAGATATTTTATAAGATCTTGTCCTTTCAAAAACTGTACTGAACAGGGTAACATAATTTTTAGGATTATGAGGAATATTGCTTATATTTAAATTCTAAATTTGACAAGCATATAATTATGCGTTGCTATTATAAACAGACAGTTTTTAAGGCTGTATTAGCAAATCTCCTGCTCCTGGGGTAAGCTTTGCTACTACTTACAATTATAAAATATATCATCTGGAACAGCCTTGCAGAATATTGCAGAGCTGAATATTCCATTAGAGTTTGCATAAGTACTGGATGAGACTGCTTTAAACTGTTTATCATATAAATGTGAGAAATATCTTGTATTTCTTAAGCAATGTCTGTGTTTGAAGTGTAATTCTGTACTATGAGAGAATGTGTATTAGGACTTAATTATTTGTGACCATTTTACAGAAGGGGTGGCACCAGTAATCACCTGTTTACTGTTAATTGTGTGAATAGTGATTCGGGTGTTTACACTTGGCTTCTTTGATGAGGGTGGAATGTAACACATTATGTTTGGAGAGTTTCTTAGTTCATTTGAAAGCAGGTTCCATGTTGTGGGTGTTAGATTTTTAAAAGCTTCTTGGCTTCTTTTGGGGGATTATTTTATTCTGATTACAATGGTAATATCTGAATTTATCACAGTAACAGTTTCTGAGCAAAACTGGAGCAGTGTTTGTGTTCTGTTAGAGAACAGAGCAGCTAGCTTGCCTAAATATCTGTGAGGAGGCATTTGGCCTTTTCCATTAAAGGTACTAATAGTTAAGGAAACTGCAGACAGGAAAACGATGATCTAGATATGCGTCACAAGTAGACTCAATGGGAGTCCATATTCTTTCTAAGAAATCTGTCTGAATTTGAGTGTCTGCTTTTAAATGCCATCTAAGTATTCCATGCATTAAATGGCTGTTTTGAGGGACATGTTAAATAGAATGTTAAGTGTATAGCTAAAAGGAAGCAAATGCAAAACATTCAGTGTTGAAACAGTTAAAATTCTGCATGCAAATTGATTTGAGTAACTATTTATTTCTCTGACATACCATATTACTTAATGGAGTTTATAGTTTCTTTTTTTGTCAATATTCTTTATTTTCATTTTGCATAAAGATAAAACATATATATTCCAACTCTTACATAGTGGCACATATATAGATAATATACATTACAGGATTGGAGTTAACAGTTTCTGATTTTTTCAATTTTCATATGAAAACTGAAGTAAACTCATCATAGGTTCATAGGTTTACAGGCATGTACCAGATTAACAACCATTAGGGCCTTTTGAAGCCTAATCATGCATCCCAAATCTCTGATAAGTTCTGGTACCACTGATAAGTGTATGCAGGGGCTGGGTAAATGAGCCATTTACAAGCAGGGGCCTTGGAAATTAACCATTTGCCATCTGTCTGTGTCCATTAAAGTGATAGGTGCCAAACCAGGAATTAATTTCCTATTTCCCATCCAATTGTCCAAGTTACACTTGAATTGGGTGAGGAAGGAATACTACTTCACATGCATGTGGAGCCTTTTCCGGAGAAGGGGTTGTATCCGGGATACATACGTGTCTCTTTAGCAAGTCCTATTTATATCACAGGCAAGGTTTAAGTCTTTAGAATGGGTAACTATGGTGCTGTTTGTTTTGTGAATATGTTGCAGGTCCATCAGGATTGGGGTCTGACAATGCCTTGTATGCAAGGCATAGATCTCCCCTCAACTGCCTGTAGGAGACAATACAAGGACAAAGCTTTGAGGCAGTCTGCATAGGACAAGTCACTTATGTCCTGTATTATTTTAGTGAGGAACCTCTGTGGATGTTCCATTTGTAGGATGTACCTTGTTAGGTAACTAACAAAAGGGGGTATTGTACTCAATGAAAAGTCTGATGAATACTGAAAACAGTGGAACAATGATCTCCTTGGTCCTAGATGTCATACCTTTGTTTATAAGTGGTAAACATAGAATGGTTTCCTCACTACTGTAGACACATGATTGTCAAAGGCTAGATTACTATATGTGTATCCCTAAGTCCCTGACTACTGGGTCAACTCTTAGGAGTGTGTTGTCAATATGATAGTTACCAGGGTTAGATGACTTCTCAATTTATACACTATTATGCATTTCTTGGCATTTAGTTTTAGTCCATGGCTCTTACACAGTTATTTGTCTGAGTTAGTCTTTCCTGCGGAACATTAATGCTGGTGAGGAATTCTATGACTGCTCCTAGGTTGCAGTCATCTGCAGATTTGGTCATCCAGAGACCCTTGACATTGGCCTTGACCTCAGAGAAGTAAATGCTAAAATGTGGAGGTCCCAGGACCAATCCCTGAGGGACTCTGCTTATGGCTGGCCTCATTGTAGAGGTAGACTCCCTAATTCTAACTTTCTGGGTCCTGTCTGTAAGCCAGTTGGCTATCCACTGGGTGACATAAGGGTTTACACCTTTACACCTAATCTCTTCAGTTTGTCAACAATGCCCAAGTTGGGTATTGTGTCAAATGCCCTGGCTAGATCAGGGTAGGCAGCATGAACCATTTTGCCCTCATCCATTGCTTTGGTGACCTTCTCAAAGAAGTCCACCAGCTTGAGCAGGCATGACTTGCCCCTTTTAAAACTAAACTGGGTTGGGTCCAGTGTATGGAGGTTTCCTGTGTCATTACTGATGATTTCCATGATAATTCTTTCCATGGCTTTGCATATGAGATTAATGAGATATATGGATCTGTAGTTTCCAAAATCTCTAGGTGATACACCATTGTGCAGTGGAATGACTGTTGCTGTTCTCCATTCTTTAGGCACAAAGCCTGTTTGGAGGCTACTGCTAAGCAGCGATTCTGGAGTGCCTGACAAGTCCTGTTTCATGGCATTCTGGGATATTTTCTGGTCCCATCAATGCACTATTCTTGACCTTAGAGAGAGCATTGAGGACCTGTTCCCTAGTGATAGTAGGAGTAATTATATTTGATGGTATTTCCAGAGGGGAGTCTAGGGAGAGAGGGATAAAGTTAGAGCTCAATTTGTCTTGCAGCAAGTTTGCTATATCTTATGTACCAGTATAGGTGGCTCCATTAAGAATGAGCTCTGCACACAATGATGTATTGCCTTTGAGGATGTGGACATAGCTAAAGAGTGCCTTGTGGTTCTCTTTGGCCTGGGTGGCCAAATTTACCTCAAAAATTGCTTTTGGTAGACTTTATTTTTCCTCTGAGTTGTTCGTTTAGTTTGATGAGAGTGCTGTTATCCTGTTGGGATGACACCTCCTGATTTTGCCAGGATTTTCTTCCTTCTGTTATAGAGCTTATTGATTCCGCCAGGGTGGCTTGTTTCTTGAGTTAGTTCTGTACTTATTTCTAGTGGGTACATTTGCCTCTATGCAGCTATTAACATTCTTATATAGGGTTTCTGTGAACAGTTCCACATAGGCAGCAGTGTTCTCACTGTTTTTGCAGTTTGAAATTTTGCCAGGTTATCACTATATCTCTCAACTTTACAGATTTTCACAGAATGTCCAGATTTTTGCCTTATATTTGTGGTCCATTTTCATAAAATTGTGGCTTTCTGGCAAATTAGTTGCAAATCATTAAAGACTGAAGTTAGAAAATAATGACAGACATTTGAGTTTTAGACTTCATACCCTTCAGAAAATTCAATCCACGGTGGTTGTGCTGTGGTAGCGTTGTCGCCTCACAGTAAGATGCTGTCCGGTTCGATTCTCAGCTAGACCATCTTCTGCGTGGAAACATGCGTGAATGGACGTACCTTCGTTGAAGGTTGTACATCAGGGCTTGTAACTCGGCATGTAAAAATCAACTACCAATCATTAGCGGACCACAGTTCTAACTGGGAAAAGCCGAAAGACACAACAACAACCCTTCAGAAAATTCATGCTAAGGCAAAACCTGCTATTCTATCAACTTTCTAAGTATTTAAGAGCTTTTTCTTTCTTCTTCTTCTTTCGGCTGCTCCCATTAGGGGTCACCACAGCAGATCATCTGTTTCAAACTGTACCTATTTGTACCACTTTTTTCATGGCTTTGCCCAGATTTCTTACTCTAAGAAGTTGAGAGGTATGGTTATCACTTAATAGTGGGAAGTAAGCCTCAGAGTAGGTTATGACTATTCCAAGCTTATCTGGAGTTCAAGGTTTTATTTTTACCTCAAAGGAAACCATTTTGTGGTTTGAGTTTACCAGAGGACATGAGATTAGGAAGTGTTCAGCACTCTCCTATATTAACAAGGACCAAATCCAGTATATCTACACCCCTGATCAGTGTACTGACAATCTGATCCAGGGCGTCTGTGTGTACAAAATCAAGGAATCTCTGTGCCTGCATGTTTAGTGTCATAAATGATTCTAAGTCATATATGATATCCCTTCATCTGTGCCTAACCACTGAAAATCAATTTTATGTTTGCTTGTATTCCTCCACAAATTATAATACTTTATCCACAAATTCTATTTTGAAGTATATTTTCTGAGTAAGGCAGTGTAACATCCTCAAAGATAGTGTGTAGGATGCAAGAACTCACTTCATTAGCCTGTCTGGAGGCAATCACTTCCTAAAGGTAGGTTAGACAACTTATGCCTGATGAGTGGAATTCCTATTCATGGTGACAAATGAGACACGGAGGTCTGGCTTAGGCATCATTGCCTAGACAAATCAGTTCCTGAGGGGACAGAAGATCTTGTCAATGTTCCTTCAAACCGGGCTTACAGCATGCAGGTGTTACCAATCTTTAAAGTTATTTTCTGTATGTGGGATTACCCAAGACATTTTCTCTGCCAAGCTGTGGCTTGCTAAAGCTTTTAACAATGACTGTGTTGCTAGGGGACAGTATTTGTGGTACATTCCCCTCCCTCGCACCAAGTTAAATATTTCATCAAATGATGACGAAGAAGAGAAAGCATCTTGTTCATCTTCAGTGTTCTCAGACATTTCTTCCAAATCCATCTAAGGCTCCAGAGCTTTAGATTTTGAGAGATTTTCTTAGGTGTCTGGACTATTAGTAACTCATAGGAGGATGCATCTGCTTATTGCTGGACAGAAGGAGTCAACAAAGGATCCATATGTGAAGGAGGGAATTCAGAACACCTTATTGTGGGAACACTAACCTATTCCTTATAAATCAGAGTCTCTTTGTCAAGTGACCAAACACTTCATCACCCCACACACTGTATAAACATGAAAAAAAACAACTACACCAAAATACTTCATTATCAAGCAACAACAGATACCACCCAGAAAATAAATGTAGCAAGTATGTACCCCCTGTTACATATGTGTCCTAACAATGAGACTGCACAAACATTGAAGCACAGTCAGTACTACATAATATCAGCTGCTGTCTGTACTCAGTGATAACATGATCTGAACCAATTCATTTCAGTGGTAAGTAACAATAGACAAAAGTACTGCCCAATAGCTGGCATACCCGAACACTAACAATACTCAGTGACTGTTGCCTTGAGTCAGGCAGACTTGATCAGTGAGGATTCATTGATAGAGCCAGCAGTCTGGTGTTGTGTTCTTGTAAGAGGAGGAGGATGCTGATCTTTTGGGAAATAGAAAGCTTACGGATGAATCCATGGGACTTAGGATGGGGAGAGGGAACAGTATCCTTACCTTGATGTAGCAAAAGTGGGGTGAAATATGAATGCCTTGAAAGCTAACCCCATATAGTCAGCTTAGTTATAGAAAGTAAAGAATGCACTGGGTATCCTTTATACATAATGAGGATATTGATAAGTGGCAATAGATGGCTGTATACATGAAAGACATACAGCTGACATCAGCGCACTGACATTGGGAGTAGATTCCTGTGCTACCAACTTCAGGGACATGGCTAGTGCAGTGACAACTTGGAGCAAAGAAGCAGCAGCAGAACTGGAGTCAGTCTGATCTGAACCAGACTATCTGACATCAGATGGTCTTTTTATTGGTTCCTAGTGTATGTGATTGTGACAGAAATACTAAGTGTATCTGCATGGGTTGACACAAGGTGGATCTTGGGCAGGTCAGGCTATCATAGTCTAACTGTGGGAGTAGGGCCTTCTTCAGGTATGATCAGGATAATACAGAACTGTAACCAGGACCTGTGGCACCCCAAAGAAGTAGAAGTTGAGGTGAATTAAAAACAGTGTGGTAGAAGTGATAATAGTGACTACTGTGTAGACTTGAGCTTTTGATAGTGGCATAACTAGTGCAAGTCAGAAGAAGGTGATGATGAGTACACGGACTACTACAGCAGCAGGAAAAGAAGGGTATGATTCATCCCCCTCATAAATCATATAATGCAGTAGTCCTTTCAGTTGATGGCTGTAGCATTGTTTTCTAGGATTTTGCTGTTAACTAGCCTTAACCAAATGTAATTTCCAGATTAACAGAAATAAACAAGCAATAATCCAAAATAAATAAATATAATTGCCACAATAACTGTCAAAGAATAGATAAAGCTAGAATAGGTTGTAACCATCAATAATCAAGCTCTGGATAATTTGATCTCCACAGATGATACCTTTCTTGATCAGCTTAAGATTGCATGCTAACAGTATAAGCCTATGGCATAGAGAGATAAAGCCCTGCCTATGGCCCAGATGAACTGAGTTCAACTAGCAACATGGGCACTGGAATGACCATGGCAGTGGAGGTTAGAAGTGAGCACCTGATACCAACCTACTCCATCTTGGGGAAAGGAAAGTGATATCCCCATTGCACCACTGACCTTATAGCTGAAGAGTTGAGGTTTTGCAGTTAACAGTGATTGTGTGGGATAGACATTCTACACAGCAAGGAGATGGTTCAGGGGTGGTCAATGTCCATACTTAAGGAGTCACTTACTACAATGTCATATAATGTGGCCATCAGCTGCTGTATTTTTATTGTTAGGTGGTGCCCTAACTGTCAGAATGATAGCCTGCTGCATAACTAAGTCTCACCACAGTGAGGAATGAATGGTCCAATAGGCTCCTATCTGTACCATAGAATAAATGAGCCACTGAAACAGAAGTATCAGCTCTTACCACACAGGGAATTAATATGTCAATATATCAAGGTGAAAAGTTTAAGGATTGTTAAGCTATTAGGGCACAAAAAATTATGTGTGTGAAACATAGTATATGGGATTATCCCCCCACTTGTTTGCATTTATACTCTTTTGGACCTCACTGACTATCAAGCCTCCTCCACCATTAATCACTTCCAGATGTTCCAGTGACCCATTTTATTCTTCCTTACATGCTTACAATTTGTAAAGAGCTTCCTCCTTTCAGAGGGGATTACCATAGGAATAACCGCATCTTATTTGTCAAACCAAGGACCAGAAACTCATAGGTTCATAGCTAGGAGTTGAGTACTGGTGGGCAGTTATTCACAGAAGAATCAGGGCCTAAGGTACAAACCTTTAGTAACCTCTTTCCTAATCTATCAGGAAGAGGATCAGCTGAGTTCTAGTCCACAATTACATAATACTGCCTTTGTATGAATGCTGAATGCTTGTGCTCCTACTACCACTGTTACTATTACACCATGATGGTAGACATAATAAATCTAAAGTGGAACAGGCCAAAAAAGATAATAGTTTTATAGGTCTGGAAATAATATTTGTCCTAAAGGCTTATGAAAGTCACGGATGAACTCCAGATAAACAATAACTCCATCATTCTGGAAGATATTAATTACCCATCAATAGACTGGAGTACCTGCTCCACCAATGTAGGATATACTCAGAAGTTTTTATACGTAATAGATAATGGTTCATTGGAGGAGATTGTTACTATCCGAAATAGAGGACAAAATGTGCTTGCCCAAGTACTTACAAATGTCATGTCAACATGCACAACTCCCCTAGCCACTCACTCTTGGATTGATTCTGACCACAATCTAGTAATCTTTTTCCTTCAAACTATCTTAGCCCCACTGAAGCCAATATATTGGAATTCTATACAAATCTTCTCAAATACTATTATGAAGTCTTGAAACTCACTAATAATAACATCACCCCAGACCACCTCAGCAGATATAATCACAAAGGAATTTCAAACCAACATAAGTAAACGCATAGAACTGGTTGTTCCTTCCAGCTCTTAAGTATAATGGGAAATTAGAAGCAAATTATTCTTGTGGTCCACTGACATAAATAAAATTATAATAAAAGGAAAAAAAAATCATCAGTGCATAGAGCAGTGAAAAAATTTAAGTCAAGGAATAAATTAGAAATTTAGCTAAGAATACAGCCACACAAATGTTTATCTGAGTCATCCTAGTGCTCTTTTTAGGTTTAAAAGAGCCATTCCAAAAATCTGCTTGAACACGACAAAGGAATTTTGATCAAAGATAAAGCCATCATCTGTATGCGTGCCTGCATGTCTTTCAGCAATATTTATTTTCAGTGTAAAACCATCTTCCCAAGTCATTATTCTGCATTTCTTTAATGAGCATGAGACAACTGTCACTATAGCGTAACTGTACAGTGTTAGATTTCTCTGAAACACTAGCGTACCAGTGTATCTGCCAAGGAAGATAAATAGTTTTCATTTTACAGTTGTCTAGTCTGTTATTCACTGACAGTTGTCCAGTTTTTGTTCTAAAAGGAAAATGTTAAAGTGTAGAAGAACAGTTGTATAAAATCTTACCATAACGGTAGATGTCCTTGCATTCACTGCTGCAGTATTCTTAAACATATGGGATTTCCTGCCACAGAAGCCTGATCTCTGGCCAGTCTTTCAAAGACTCCTGAATTTAAAAGCTATGATGAACATCACCATATGCTCTCTGCGTAATGTAGGGCATAAAGATGATGTTCAGGCCTACCAAAATCAGAACTGATTGCCCCAAGAGGAACACCAGTCCAAGGATCCCAAGAGGTAATGTGTACATCCAGGAAAGTACAGAACTAGGAGGATGGAGAGAGGGAGCGAATACTGCGGCAGTGAAGGCAAGGACATCTACCTTTATGGTAAGATTTTATACAACTGTACTATGTCCTTACATTGACTGTTGCAGTATTTTTAAAGATATGGCAGAATGCCAAAGCTCATGAAGAAACTTGGGAGGAAGAAGAGACAGAAGAGTCCCCTAAAAAAACATGAAGAACTTAACTAGCAAAATCGGACCTAGCTCTAGAGAGATACCATCCAACTTGTAGTGATTGGCTGCTTCAAGAATAGAATTAGTATCTAAGCCTTTAAAAAAGGCACCGGAAGAAGCAACAGCTCTACTAGAATGAGCCTTTATAGAAAAAAGAAGGCTCCTGTAATGAAATGAGTAACAAAAGGAAATAGCCTTAGAAATCCAAGAATAAATAGTTTGCTTAGATACAGCAAGTCCCAAAGATCTAGGTTGAAAAGAAACAAATAACTGATCAGATTTTCTAATAGCCTTGGTCATATCCAAATAAACCCTAAGTTGCCTATGCATTTCGAAAGTATGTAGCACCCTCTCATTGTCAGCTTGTGGAGAGGAGAAAAAAGTAGGCAGATTAATACACTGATTAAGAGATAGCTCATTAACCTCCTTTGGCATAAAAGAAGGGATAGTGTACAAGGACACTCTGTCCTCATGAAAAATCAAAAAAGAGGACAAGCCATAATGGCCTGCAACTCAGACACCCATCTGGTAGAAGTAAGCACTAATAGAAGAACAGTCTTCAATGAATAATATTGCAAGGAAGCTGAAGCAGCAGGCTCAAAAGGAGCCTAAGTCAACTTCTCCAAAACAAAATTAAGATCCCAGGGAGGAGGAACAGGCTTCCTGGTAGATTTAATTTTATAGACACCTTTAAGAAATTGTTTCATCTCAAATCTAGCAGCTAAAAGAGGAGAAAAAGGCAGACAAGCAGAGATAGCTGATAGGTGGACCTTAATATAAGAATAGGCCAAACCAGCATTGAGCAACTCACATAAATAAGAGAGAATCAAAGGAGCATCCAGAGTAAGTGGGGCCAGGTTACAAGAGAGACACCAAAAGGAAAACATCTTCCATTTTGATGAGCAGGATTTCCTAGTCATGAGTTTCCTGACCTCCTGCAGGACTTTTAACATGTCCTCAGAAAAAATGTGCCTATGAGGAATCAAAATCCTATCACCTACAGTGTCAGTTGAAGTGTGGACAGGGGGAGATGGATAAGAAATCCCTTGTCTTATGCAATTAGATCCACGCTGTGAGGTATCTTGTGATTATTGCCCCTGGCTAGATGCAGAAGAAGACGGAACCAGTGCTGTTGCAGCCAAAGGGAGTCACCAACAAGATTTTGGAAGCATCCTGTTGAATTTTGAACAGGGCTTTTGGAATGAGAAGAAGGGGAGGGAATGCATAAAGAAACATCCCCTTCCTAGAGAATGAGAGGGCATCCACCTTCCATACTAGAGGACCTGGGACTCTGGCACAAAACAAAGGAAGTTATCTGTTCAGATGGGGAGGCAAAAGATCCACATGAGGAGTACCCCACTGGTTGATAATGTCCAGAAATACATCCCTGTGAAGCATTAATTCATGGGACTGAGTTAAGGACCTGCTCAGAGTATCTGCCAAAATGTTCTGACCAGAAAGGATATAAAGTATCTGAGGAGTCACTTGGCAGCAAGATCCCATATCAGAACTGCCAACCGGCAAAGATTAGATGTTGTTCCTCCCTGTGTATTGATATACCACATCACTGTGGTATTGTCTGTGAGAGACCCTGGAGGCAAAAGAGACCGAATGGCCTGAAGAGCCAGCAGAAGAGCTCTCTTCTCTTTGACACCAATGTGATCCTTCTGCTGACAATGCAACCACACACTCTGTACCTTTAGGGGTGCAAATGTCTCCCCCTATCATATGTCTGAGGAGTCTGTGAACAATTCCTGAGAGGGAAGAGGGGGTATGAAAAGAGACCCCAATCCACCAGAAAAGTTTCTGTCAGAGCCAAGAAAGAAGAGGAGCTACAAATTCTAGAGGATGAGCATACTGAAACCACTCTGATTCAGAAACCACTGAAAATGTCTCATTTGAAGTTTGGCCAGAGGGAGCGTGGTGGATGCCATGAACACAAAACTTTCAGAAATTCCCTGGTGGTAATGAAAGCCAGAAGAGGAAAAGTGTGAAGGAAAGAAATGAGAGTTAAGGCCTTTGGAGGGGACAGTGATGTAAGCACTGGCACTGTGTGAACCCTGCAACTCCAAACAAAATGATTTGAGAAGGATCCAGAGAAGACTTTTTTGAAATGCATAGTGAACCCCAGGCTCTGAAGAAGGGATACAGCAAAATGAAGATTTTGCAAAAGGGTCTCTGGAGAGGACACCTGAATCAACAGGCCATCAAAGTAAGGAACTATTTAGATCCCTTGAAGTCTGCAAAAAGCAATCACAGGAGCAAGGCATTTGGAGCAGTAGAAAGGTGAAAGGACAAAGCAGAAAACTGAAAATGCCAGGAAGCAACAGAGAAACAAAAAAAGTCTTGCAAAGAGAATGAATAGGAATAAGGAGATAAGCATCCTTGAGATCCAGAGAGACACTATATTGGTCTGAGGGAGAAAGTGAGGAAACAGAATCACAAGGGACAACATCCAAAAGGAAGGCAATGTTAGAAAAGTATTGAGATGAGAAAGGTGTAGAATAGGTCTCCAAGTGTCCTCTTTTCTGGGCACTATCTACATTCTGGAGTAGAACCCTTTCCCCCTTTGCAACACAGGCACCTCTTGAATAGTACCCTGAGACAAGAGATCTTGAAGAACCTCTGGTAAAAAGGGAAGTTCCCAAGGAGTCTGAGAAATATCCTTAAAAGGAGGACAGAATTTCCATACCATGAAGTACCCTTGACAAATGATTGACAGAACTCAAGAATCCTGCGTGATATGAAGCCAAACTGGAACTGAAAGAGAAATGTGAAGAGAAAGAAGAATGTGGCTGGGAAGAGATGGATAGTAAAACAGTACCTGGTCTGTCCAGAAAGGAAGGCTTTGGCGTGCCTCAAAATTGAGCAGCCTTAGCAGGAGGACCCTGTTTGCCACTCTTCTTACCTTTAGTAGAAGGATGGGATTGCCCACGAACAAAGGCAGGCTTAGCAGAGTAATTTCTCTAAAACTGAGGTACAGGAGAAACAAACACATGTTTAAGTGCCCATAAGGCCTTATTCTTATCCTGAAGGGACTTAAACAAACTGCCAGCAGCTTCCCCAAGCAAAAATTTAGAATCCAGAGGAGCGTCCATCAACTTAACTTCAATATCATCAGGTAAAGGTTGAAGCCTAAGCCAAGAATACCTCCTTATAACTGAACCAAAAACAGCAGCCCTAAAAGAGGCATCTACCACATCATAACTACATTTAATAGAATGCTGGATGACTTGAGAGAAAGTCCCCAGCAAGGAAAGAGCAGAAATTTTACACTAAGAGTCTGGAAAATCAGAAATAAGTTGACAGGCCTGAAAAAGAAGAGCCAACGTATACCTAAACATATGGGTCTGATAATTAATAACCCTAAAGGTTAGGGTAGCAGAAGTAGAAATCTTGTTGTCCAGCCTGTCCATAGTTCTGCTGTTCTTCTAAGAAGGCAATAACTTGGGTGAAGGATGCAACTGATACAGCTTATCAGAGTCTACAGCAGGACATGTATATAAAAACCGAAAATCCTCAGGAATCCTATAAAACCTATCAGGCTTCTTGGGAGCAGGAGCAAGAGAATCAGGAGCATGGGAGGCATTGGAGAAAGCATCCAGTAAAGCAGCCAAGAGAGGAGGAATAGCCACAGGTTTAGGAGAGTTCAACTTCAACAACTCATAGTACCTCTTATGGATATCAGAAACCTGAATACAATCCCACTTAAAAAAAAAAAACATAATCCTAGAGAGTGAGTCCCTAAAAGAAATTTCCTCCAAAGGAACATCAGGACTAATAGATTCCTCCTCCTCTGACCCATAGTCTAAAGGAAAAGGAATTTGAGTAGAATAAGTTAGGGATTCATCAGCAGAATCTGACTCATCCTCAAAGATTCCTGGTCTCTGGGCCTTTTAAGAGGGTTAGAGGACCAAGGAGGAACAGGAAATGAAACCCCATAAGGAGGTTTTAAGGACATTAAGACAGAAAATAATCCCTGAGTAAAAGCCTACCACTCACATTGTGGATCCCTAAAAGCAGAAGAAACATGTTTAATTTTTTTGTTTCTTTTTTAAGGGAACATCATGAGAAGACTCAGATCCAGGATGACAGTCAAGAATCATAGCAGGGATTTAATGTCTATAACTGTTAAAGAATCTATTCCAACACTGATTGATTACTTGATATTAAATTTACAACATAAAGTTTCTGATAAAGGTAAACTTTCATACATACATAAAGTTATCAGATAAGAAACTTTTTACAGTGTAGATTCATACTGGAATTATTTCACTTCTATTAATGGGGACCCACCAAATCAACAAGATAAACAATATATATCGGAATCTGCTTATAGAACTACGTCTTCCATTGTCTGGAGACTTTATACATGGAAATTTTTACATAGATCTTTTTATACACCTTTGATGATGAATAAAATAAATAATAAAGATAATCTATGTAAGAGATGTAATGTAGAAATTAATGCTGACTGGGCTCATATGTTTTATGACTGTATAAAATTGAAAGAATACTGGAAGTCAATTAATGAATTTTTGCAGGCTCTTTTACAGATAATTTCATTATTTCTAAATCTCTTATATTATTCAACACACCTGTACCTCAAAGTGTTAAAAAGTTTAAGCTTCCCTTGTTATGGTCTATTCTAGCAGTGGCTAGGAAAATAATAACTAGAAATTGGATTTCAGATACACCTCCTTTGTTCAATGAATTTAAAAATGTTATGAATATAGTGTGCCATATGGAAATAAACACAATTAGGACTAGAACAAACAGAAAAACATCTTATTTTATTGTATGGGATAATTTACAAAATTTGTTAAAAAAAATTTAATTTCAATAGCATGATATTTTAGTTTAATTAATTGATCTGATTGTAGTGGATGTCTTTGTAAATACTTTAGTTGTTTTGTTGAATATTATAATAATACCTATTTTTAATTACTTGTATAAAATTGTTATGATATTTCTCTTATATGTTAAAACAATAAACTTGTTTTGAAAAAAAAAAGAATCATAGCAGGAACTTCTTCCCCAACTAAAATTTGAGGAACTCACCTAGCCTCCTCAGAATAAAATTGACCTTGGTTCCCTCTGAACATCTGAGACAGATGCTTGCTAAGCCTCTTCGGACATGCTGCCAGCCAAATCCTCACCAGTCTCCAACATGGTCATAGCAGAGAAATCAACAACACAACCAGAGAAACCTCCATGTTCATAACAACCTCGGGAGAAACAGCTGGCTGATGCTGGACATCAGAAGATTCCAATTGTATCTTTTTCACCTTCTTCTTCTTCCCTAATGGCTGACCCTCAAGGGGGGAGATTCCTTCCATTGTATCTTTAGCTAGTAGCGTAAGATTCTCAAGATGCAAGGAAAGGGAAGAAAGTCTACTGATGAGGGTTTTTGGAACATATACCTGACAGAATGAGATGTATGGTCACGCGAAGCACCTAGGCCAAGAAGACACTTATCATGGCAGTCTCTATGGGAATCTGTCTCCCACACAGGTATTTACCATTCCTGGATGACACTAACCCCAAGGAACACAAAAAACAAGAGAAAACAAAATCCCCAATGAAGCACTTATGTTGCAAAAACAGAAAACAGGTGTACAAAGTCACTGGAGAAGAAAAATGCATTCAACTGGCAGAAAATGGACTCAGGTAAACAGACCGACAGAGTAAAATATACGTTCAGACTGGTGGCAAAGAAGATCTGATTTTGGTAGGCCTGAACATCCCCTTTATGCTCTACTTTATGCAGGGAGTATAAGATGTCTTTCGGCATACCTTTTAAATTCAGGATCTTTAGAAGACTGGCCGGACATTGGGCTTCCACAGAAGGGAATAAACATATGTTTAAGAATACTGCAGCAGTGAATGTAAGGACATCAGTTCAATACAAAGCCCCATGATATTCTTCTGGTCACACTCCCTTTATCTCGGAGTAGAAGTGGACAAGCCTGGGCTGGCTCGAGCTTGGCTTGAGCCTGAGTACAAACTGGCTCATAATCCAGCAGGTTAAAGAAATGGCTGAGCCACAATTGGAAGTTTTTTTTTTCTTTTGAGTAACTGCTGACTGCTGATTCGGACCATACCTGCAGGCTGCGAGTGCTTTCTGTTAGATCAGGTCAGCATATCTAAACATTGAGGTTAGGGGGAATACCAGACAAGGTAATGATACATGCCATAGTGATGAAAAGGAAGAAAATTTACATTTTTCATGGACAAGAACTATTGCAAGAAAGTGTAGATGGGCAATTCTTTTATAAAAAAAGATTTGCTGCACATTTTTAGGTTGAGTGTTATATTATTTCCTTCACTGTAGAGTGCTTGCATGCTTCCAGGGAGGAGAAAGAGTCTGTTTCAGTGGGAGAAATAGAGATCAGGAGAGTGTGGAAAACACTACCAATGCCAAGGACAGCATGTCCAAAATTCTTTTGTCTTTCTTTTTTTTTTTTTTATCGAGGTAAGTCTCAGTTTCTCAGTTGTCCCTGGTTTTAGCTCAGTACTGTGAAGGTGCTTCATTTATTTTTTGGGTGTGTATATATGTTCATGAGCAACATGTTGAAATTACTGCATTATTGTAGTAATCATTGTTTCTTTTTTCTATTACTCTTTTCACCATCAAGCATCAGACGTGCAGAGAACTGGGCTGCCTTTTTGGGGAAGGGGTGTGGAGGCATCTTGTTCATGAAAGCACAAGGCTGCCATATAATTACTGTTGGCAAATAAAAGTGATATGACTTGTTGGGGGCAGTGCATTTGTTTACCAATCACAAGATGAAATAGCAAAATGTTACTGTGGTTCTTCTATTCTTCATTCTTTTCTCAGTGAGAAATTAGTGTACACAAATGTGCTATTCTTTTTGGAGGAATACAATACATGAGAGCAAAGGGCAGTTATGGTTTGTTGGAGGGCAGTAACCATCAATGAGCAAAGTTTGCCATTCTTATTATATTTTATAGCAACTTCACAGTAAGAGGGGGGGTGAACCTTCTCTGAAGGGGGCACAGTCCACTGGGACAGTGTGCATATTTTGTACCAAATAGGTTATTAACAATGTTGATTTTTCTATTAGTGTGGGTTGCCTAATGTAAATTGAAATATGGTTTCTTACATAAAGCTAACAAAATCCAGCATTTCACAAGGCTTTTGTTGTTTCTTTTAGGCAGTGTATCAAGTTTTTACTTTGAAGTTATTTGACCATTTTTTGCAAAGTGTTGTTGAACTCCCATGCACTAAATCATCATTAGACCAGAAGGGGAAACACATATTTTTTCACTAGCCAGGACAACATTCCTGTTCCTGAATTCAGAATAGTATACTCATATGCTACTGCTTATTATAATTTTTCCCCATTTTTCACTGTCAGCAGACCTGTAGCTTAGGCACAGTAAAGGAGGTGGCTGGGTGCAAACTATTAGGAAGTATAATCTACATACCATCAGCATTCATTTAAGGGAATGCTGGAAAATTCAATATATGTTTGACTGTAACTGTAATCATTTTTTTTGTTACTTAAATAATCACCTCTGGACTTCCAGATAGAGTTATTTTTAACAGAGCTGCTGCTGTGGTTGTTTGGTCTGTCTCAACTTTTATTGGCCTCTAACAGCCAAGCCAGACCCTTGACTTGGCTCTGGTTCAACACTTTTCAGAAATCCCCAGGGTTGCCCACCATTATCTGGGAGTGATCCCCCACCTCTAAACAATTTTTTGATTAAGTTAATTATCAAGCAGTTAGGCTATTTCAAGTATTTTGGCTTATCATGTATATGCTTCATTTTTTGTTTACTAATTGTTCATAGGATAAGTGGACTAGTATTTTAATGTATCATCACGTTAAAAAGCTTTTGCTATGTCCTGTTGTGCTGTGTGAAGTTATGACAGTAGTTGCTGGTTTAAAACATTGCAACCAAGTATACAAAGCAGGATCTTTCCTTCACAACACCACAATAATTTTCATCTATGGGTAAAGGGTCTTTCATTTCTGTAAAAGATCCATGAACCGCCTTTTCATTAATTTATTTGATTTGCAAATTAAATTAATGGAAAAGTAATTCTATGGATCTGAATTAACTTTCTTTTGTGAATATGAACTAACGTTGCTTGGCAGCATTATACTGCAAACCCACCTTTCAGTAGTCAGTGACGTTGTCACTTTTGATTTTGTATAGGAAAGAGCATTGAAAACTCTCAGGAGCACATGACTATTGTTCTTAATTATATTCAATGCTACTTCAATGAATTGTGTTCTTACAAGAAGTTTTATATTATTTTTCTGAGGTCAAAATCTGTTTCTGTTCCCCTTTTTTCTGTTTTAAAACTGTTAAATTCTTCAAACTATGGTAGAGTATGAATGATATATTTTAGGCTCAGAAAGTATTACATAATTATTTTTATCAGTTGTTGCTGATGGTAATATATTACATTTCTGTATTTTACTGTTAATTTCTAAGGTAGTTGAAGAAAACTTTGTATTGCTTATGTGTAAAAATCATATTGTAACTGTGAGGCTGCCAGCCCAGCTAGCTAGAATTTTGTAAATAATTCTATGTCACTTGAAAATATTAATATGATTTATACAGAAATGTGACACTGCCAGATCAGCTATCTGGAATTTTGTAAATAATCATGTCATTTGTGAATATTAATATGATTCCTAGGATTGTCTTACAAATGTAAAATAACTATGTTATGTGGTATTAAACTAGTGGTGAAGAAGTTGAACTTTATGTTATGTACTGAGCTTCAAAAATGTAACCACAGTGTACCCTGCTGGAAAAGAGCAGAAATGTATATAGACTACGTGCCTGTGCAAATGTGTGTTTTCATGGTAGAAGCTGGAACATACAGAGTTAACTTGCTAAACCACAAGAAAATAAGTGGAAATTCTTTTACAATTATGTTATCTCTGTTTCAGCTCAGAGCAGACACAATGTCTAAAGCTAGATGTTTTCCTATTGTCTGGAAACAGAAATAATTATTAGGTTTCAAATGTAAAAGTGTTAATTGTTTTACAACTTCCAGTTCTAGGCCAACTTCTGAGAGATAAGTATTTTTCTAAGAGAATTGTTAAATTCTGTTGGTATCTGTTAGCCTGGGAACTGAGGGCAGGTGAAAAAGAGTGATGTCATCCAGCAGACCCAGCCGTAAAAAAAAAAAAAAAAAAAAAAAAAAAAAAATCTTGCTTTTTTCCCACTTTTCTGAGAGTTAAAAAAGTTCAGTTACAGGCTTGCTGTTCCTGAACTGTTTGAAAGTTTCTGTGAGGCCATTTTTGCTTGGGCTGAGGGAGGGTCTCTCTGTTGATCAGTGGCAGTGACTAACATTGAGCAGCTTGCCTGCCCCCCGTAGAGGTGGTTACTGACTTGAAACTGTAGTTTTATTTTCCCTTTTGGGTCTATTCCTGCTTCTTTCCAGCCCCTGCTATCAAGCACGCTTTAACGTGCTTTAGCACGATTTAGAGCGGAGTTGCCACTAGAGCAGCATCGGGCAGCACCGGTTAAACAAGGTTAAACTCTTTCTGGCTCCAGAAAGTCTGTTCTTCAATTTTTCCCTTAGAACTGCTCTGTTAGGAACCTAAACAGTTTACACCTACACTAAAAAGTGCAGCACTTGTTCCAAATAGCTTTTTCTTCTCAAAAAGCTCAGCACTTGTCTTATAAGCATATCCCTTGTCTTATAAGCATTCTCTTTGCAGGTCAAGCACTCCTATATTATACAAATCTCTCACTAGCAAAACCCCCAGGAGTGCCCACTTCCCTGCTAAGCCCACTACTTTTCTGTCTCATACCAACTCATAATTCTTTCTAGCATGTCGAAGGGTCAGATGCTGGCGTCCTCTCCTGCCCATTTGGTGAATCTGGGAATTCTGAGACAATGTTGCAATTGCCTCATGTACACGGACAACCCTCTCCTCCTCCCACGTAACACTAACACTTGTGAGAGATGCAGCTATTTAGCCAGACTGGAGGCTGAGCTCTCTCAACTCAGGACCGGCAAGACCAGGCAGGAGGAGAAGGCAACTACACACACCACAATACCAGTCTCACATAACTCAACCACACCACTGAATCAAACACATAAACACACTAAGACATACTCGGAGGCTCTGAGTAAAAATTTACCTAAACAGCAGAGGCCTCCAAAGCAGACACCCAAGCAACTGCAAACTCAATACACCACACAAACAACACATAAACAACAAAATCAGTGTGCAAAGCAGTCACTGCCCTTAAGGCCAAATACAACACCAAACATACTTGTCATAGGTGACTCCATAGTCAGACACACTGGCGTCCGCTCACCAGACTGAGTAAGGAGAAGGTCACAGTAAGCTGCCTGTCGGGCGCTAGAATCCACCACATAACACAAGCACTCAGGTCTCTCAACAGCAGGTACAAGTGCGACTCAGTCATTGTCCACGCTGGTGTCAGCGACCTGAGGCGTACCTCCTTGGACTACATGAAAAGAGACATTGAGGAGCTCTCTGATTATGTAGCCCAGGCAGGTATGACCCTGACCTTGAGCAGTATCCTACCTTCACCTAGAATGATGCCACAATACAGTGATAAGATGATCAGCTTTAATAATTGGCTTAAATTCTGGTGTCATTCAAAGGGATCCAATGTCTGTCTGCCTGGGATGACATGCTGGACAAGCCACGCTGCTTCAAGGAAGGCTTGCACCTGTCACCCCTAGGCTTCGGATATTGGCAAAGGCTCTTGCCACCCCATAGTGCCTTTTTAGGCAAGGCTCAAATTCTAAACCTACCACCCTAGAACACAAAAAGTAAAAACTAAGGGTAATGCTGCTCAATGCCAGAAGTCTCAATCTCAAGATGCATGCACTCGAGGCCCTTCTCAGTATGGAGAACATCGATGTCTGTGCTGTGACAGAAACCTGGTTCAAGGCTCCTGAGGGCACCCCAGTACTAGCAGGTTTCACCTCATATCATGCGTTCCGGCCCCAAAATCCAGACAACACCACGAAAGGAGGGGGGGTGTCCATATTCATAAAGGACACCCACACCTCAAGGTTGGTGGCAACGCACGATGCATCGGAGACCATCCAGGTGCAATTAACCATAGGCAAGACTGCTCTGCAATTTGTAGCATGTTACAGGCCACCCTCTCAAACTCAGGAACCTCACATGGCCTTCCTGAAAACAATGGAGGGGATAAATGTATCTCCAAACACCATCATACTAGGTGACTTCAACTACCCTAATATAGACTGGGAACACTACTCAAGCCCAAACACTCTAGCCCAAAGGTTCCTGGAGTTCATAAACTCAAATGCCATGGAACAACTAGTCACCATCCCCACAAGAGGAGAAAACATACTTGATCTCATCATCACGAACATGGGATCACAATGTTCAACACCAGAAGTATACCCCTCACTGGTGAGATCAGATCATAAACTAATCTCGCTGGAGGTCCTCATCCCGGCCCACCTGAAATAAAAAAGACCACAGTGAAAAACTTCTCAAAAGCCGACTTCACATTTCTAAAAACTAGTGTGGTCTCCTTTAAGGCCCCTGAGCCAGTGGTAAACATTACTCAAACCGCTGAATCACTTACAAATGCCTTCTACCAGCACCTACAGGACTGCATGGATCAGGCAATCCCAAACAAAACTAAGACTCTTTGTACCAAAGGCAAGCGTCCAGTCTGGTGGACCCCAGCCATAAACAAGCTCTACAACAAAAGGAGGAAGCTACTACAAGATAGAGCAAAATCCTTGAAAGGTAAGACACCTTTGACAATTATAAGTAAAAAACTAAGAGTTCTCATAAAATCATCCAAGGCAAATTTTGAGAGAAAAATTGCCAAGGACTCAAAAGACAATCATAAGGCCTTCTTTAGCTATGTTAGAAACCTAGGAGGAAACTCCCAGATATGCTCAGAATTAGTTCAAAATGATGTGAAGATTACTGAACCTACACACATTGCCAACATACTGGCTGACAGGTTCAGTGCAAACTCCCCCCCCTCCCCCCCAAAAGGAGAGATATCTATACCAGAGGATTGTAGCCCCCCAAACATCTCCAACGCCCAGGTGAGAACTGCTCTCTCCAAAGCAAAAAACACAGCATCCATGGGAGCGGATGGTGTCCCCGGCTGTGTGCTCCATGAACTCAATGAGGAATTAAACCCGCAGTTAGGACAGCTGTTTAATCTTAGCCTCACCTCAGGATACGTACCCAAGGAGTGGCGCACGGCGACTGGGGTCCCACTTCACAAGGGCGGTGCCTCCACCGACCCTGGAAATTACCGTCCCATTAGCTTGACAAGCCTTATCTGCAAAGCCATGGAGAGGATCATAATGGAACTCATAAATAAAGACATAGGGAACTTGCAGACTTTGGATCCAACCCAGTTTGGCTTTGTCAAAGGCAGATCATGCCTTTTAAACTTGGTTGACTTTTTCGAGACAGTCACCAAGGCCATTGATGAGGAGAGGGCAGTCCATACAGCCTACCTTGACCTGGCAAAGGCCTTCGACACAATACCCCACTCAGGTATCATCGAAAAACTCATCAGCTTGAATGTAAACCCATACATCACAAGATGGGTTGCAAACTGGCTAAGTGACAGAACCCACAGGGTCAGAGTTGCTGGAGCTATGTCAGACTCAAAGCCTGTCACAAGTGGTGTCCCACAGGACTCAGTCCTGGGTCCACTCTTGTTCGGCATCTACTTTTCTGAAGTACAAGCAAACACAGGAGGGTTATGGCTGACAAAGTTTGCAGATGACTGCAAACTGGGCCATAGTCGAAAACACATCTGACACAGATATCCTTCAGAAGGGCCTCACAGAAACGGATAACTGGTGCCAGAGCCATGGCCTAAAGTTAAATGCCAAGAAATGCATAGTCATACCCTTCGGGAAAAACAAGGTTACCCTAGCTACCATATAGGTGGCAATCCACTGAGCACAGAAGAAGTCATCAGGGATCTGGGGACCCAGGTTGACAGTAGCCTTTCGTTTGACACTCATGTTGCTAAAGTAGTTAGGAAAACCTTCTACATTGCCCACCTGATCATGAAGGGATTCACATCTAGATCAAGGGAGGTCATCATCCCCCTGTACTCATCACTCATTAGACCTATGATTGAGTACAATGCCCCATTCGGAATGTATCTGACCCGACACTTGCAGCAGCTGGAAAGGCCCCAAAAGTTCCTCACCAAAAGGATAAAGGGTCTCAAAAATATGTCTTATGCTGCCCGACTGAAAGAACTCCAGCTCTATTCAGTCTCATACCGCTTGCTCAGAGGTGACCTGTGCCTGACATATAAGGCCATGTCAAACCCTGATTTGATGAATATGCTTCACCTCAAAAAATCTAGATCCCTCAGAACCACAAGGGCGGGAGATTTAAACCTTGACACGGTTATTAATAGAACATGCTGGAGGGACAGATTCATAACCCAGAGACTCCCTATGCTGTGGAACAAAATTCCGGTACATGTGAGGCAGAGCACCTCGCTGGCCTTGTTCAAGAGGAATCTTGACCAATGGATGGGGGATCGCAGATATACCCCAGGGATTACTTCAGTGTCACTGCTTGACAGAGGCACAGCAAAATAATAGGCATAGTTTTATTCAAACTAAAGGGGTGGCGAAAGCCAAATAACTATGGGCTAGGCTTATAAATGCCCTTGGGCAGATAGCCTAGTATGAACCTATGAACCTATGAACCTATGACAGTAAATTAAGAACTATCTCAGAGAGTATGTGCATTTTTTATTTGTCTTTGGACCTAGAATCATCCTCTCATCAGCACTTCTGCTTTTCTAATAGTATGTACTTGATTACAGTAATCTCTCTCAGAGATAGATAGGGATATAGTAAGATTAGTTTAGATGTTTTCTGTATTTATATGAGACTATCTTCAGCTTTTAATATACCCATTTTACCAAGGTAATTTCCATCAGCATATTACACTCACCAACCTCTCCTCTCACCATGGATAGAAACTCTTCCACCACCCTCCCCTTCATATCATTACTCCTTATTATTTCTTATCTTTTAACAAGTTATGAAACTCTAGCTCTAGCGGGAGCCTACCTCCCCAAGGGGCACACCTCTCTACATTCCCAAAACCCCTCCAATCTCACCCCCCCCTCTCACTACCCTATTAATAACCTGATTTCCAAAACAACCCATCCTACCCTCCGCCACCCTAAAGCACCTACAACTAAGGACACTCTCAAATTACTAATTAAACTCCAAAAAATATTTGACTACTTGAAAAAATCCATCACAAAAGATGGCAATATTCACCCCAACCCAGGCCCTAATTTTGACCTAGGCCCCAACACCTTGAAAGCAGCTAGAAGCTCAGTGGGCTCCCTCCTTATCCTTCACCTTAATCTAAGAAGTATCAATAATAAGGTCCACAACTTACATGCCATGCTTGCAACCCACTCCCCTGACATTATGTGTCTATCGGAAACATGGCTCAAACCTAGCACTAAGGATGAAGAAATCATCCCACCTGGGTACAATATTCTCAGAGCCGATCGATTAACTAGAAAGGGCGGGGGAACAGCTGTCATGTTAAAGAACTCCTTGAACGTCACAATGAACCCCCTCCAACCCCCAAAAATTTCTAACCTTGAACTGATTGCCCTAAAGCTATGCCTAAACAAACAAAAAAGTATTAATCTCATAGTAATTTATATACCACCAGGAAATAATGTTGAAAACCTTGAACAAATTCTTAGCTGGTTAGCTGCAACCTATCCCCAAGAAACCATAATACTAGGAGACGTTAATATTGATTGGTCCCTCTACTCCAAACACTCAAATCCTCTCCCTATTTACTTACATGGCTTCTCTCAAAACATTCTATCTCCCACTAGAATTGGAAATGCTCAACAAAAGGAGAGCATCATTGACTGGATTCTTACTAACAAGGCTCCAAATAACTATACTGCAGGGACCCTTCCCAACGACCTTAGTGACCACCTTATTACCTTTATCTTAAAACACAAATGTCCGACCTCAAACCATCCCCAAACCAGACTAGTTAGGAATAGTAATAATTTTGTCCCAGAACATTTTCTTGCTGACCTCAAAGCATGTAACTGGTCCATCCTAAAAACTCTCCCCTTAGATGAGAGTGTGTCATATTTTAATGACACTTTCCTCAAGATACTTGACTCTCACGCTCCTAAGAGACTTACTAGAACTAAGAAACGTATTGCACCTTGGCTAACAAAAGATACTAAATCCAAAATTAAACTCCGTGATCAGGCCTGGAATAAATGGAGAACTACCAAAATCCCCCTAAACCGCATCAAGTTTCTTCAGCTTAGAAACTCAACCAAAGTAGCCGTCTTGACTGACAAAAAACAATATTTTTGTCACCTCCAAGACAAACACCAGCATAATCCTAAAAAATTGTGGGCTGGTTTCAATCATCTCCTTCATCCGGGTAAATCCACCACCCCATACCCCTGAAAAACTCATGGGTAAAGATCCAGGAGAAATAGCCAACACTTTTAATTCATTTTTTACTGAGAACATCCAGTCTCTCGACAATCAGCTTACCACTTCTCCCTCGGCCACAACCTTACCTAAAGACCCTTCTCAACCCTCCTTTAATCTACAACCCACATCTACCTCCTATATTCGAACCCTCTTGAAAAAACTCAAACCAACTACCTTAGCGGCTGACCTACTCCCAGCCAATTACTTACAAATAGCATCTGACGTCATTGCCTACCCTGTTTCAATCTTGATCAACCGGTCCATTTCTGAAGCTTCTATTCCCTCAATCTGGAAAATCTCCTATATCATCCCTCTCCATAAAGGTGGATCCTCCACTGACACATCTAACTACAGACTGATAGCTATACTGTCTCCTCTAGCCAAGATCATGGAACGCTGCGTTCACAAACAACTCATTACCCATCTTTCTCATAATAACCTCCTGTCTAACACCCAGCACGGCTTTCGCCCCCATCACAGCACAACCACTGCTCTTCTCTCCTTTGTTGACTCAATCAACCAAAACCGCAATAATAAATTTATATCCTCTGCGCTTTTTCTCGACCTATCAAAAGCCTTCGACATGATGAATCACCAACAATTGATTCAAACACTGGAAACCTTTCATCTTAGCAAATCAACCATAAGTTGGTTTAATGACTACCGCTCTTGTAGAAAGCAGGCAGTCCAGTGGCAAAACAGGCTATCAGACCTACTCCCCACTAATATCGGTGTTCCCCAAGGATCTATTCTTGGTCCCCTTCTCTTTTCCCTATTTATAAACGGTCTACACTCAATCATTCCCAAAGCCACCTGCATTCAATACGCAGACGACTCCACCCTGATATGCTCGGATGTTTCTCTCGCCAAACTCCAAGTTGCAACCCAAAACTGCTTCTCCTTAGTTGAAGAATGGTTCTCAGAACTAAAGCTTCTACTTAACCCGACCAAAACCAAATTACTTCTATTTTTCCCCACACCAATTACCTCCCAAGGAAAAGAACCACCTAATACCAACAACCCAACCTTCCACGTGTCCTCCAACAATGGGATCATAATCGAACCTGTCTCCCACACCAAACTACTAGGGGTGACCATAGACCACTAGCTTAAATTTGATACACATGTCAGTCTGATCATTAAGTCGGTAAACAAGAAACTCGGGTCTATGTATAGAATAAAGAATTTCTTAACCCCGCACACCAAACTAACTATTGCTAGGACCCACCTTCTCTCCACACTCCTTTATGCCTCCCTGGTATTCTCCTTCCTTAACAAGAGGGAACTCAACAAACTATCTACAACCTATAACCACATAGCCAGATTCATAACAGGAATGCCCTATCGAACCCATCACTGCCAAAATCTAAGGACACTGGAATGGTTAGAACTGCCCAACATTCTCAAACTCAACCAACTCACTGAGGCATTTAAAACAATCAACCATCCAGAAAAAAAACCCTCACTGAACAAAATACTTACCCCCTACTCCAGCCTTACATCCCTTAGGTCGTCCAAAAGCCTACTAGTGCAGACCATTAAATCTAACAACTCGGGAGGCGAAGCACTCTATGCCAATTCCATTGGCAAATCCTGGAATGCCCTCCCAAACAACCTAAGACACATGACCTCTCTTCACCAATTCAAAAAACACCTCAAAGATCTACTAAAGTCCCAATGGCTATGCCCTTGCTCTAATCCTGACTAATAGCAAACGCTCCAGGCCCACCAAAGCCTCTACCTAACCCAAAACCTTAAGGTTTCATAATGTAGCCATGTTAGACTAATCTAAGTTAGATCTTTCTAAGTCTGTACCTCTTTTAACCAATATGTATAACCTGTTTGTTTGATTTATCTTTGAATGTAATAATAATTACTTAATCTTCTGATGTTTCTGTTTAACTACCTCTGTCTTTTTTGGAGCTTTTCTCCCCGGGCCTCTACTGAAAATGGACATGTATCCAGCTAGACTAGCCCGGTCAACAAATGTAAAATAAAAAAATAAATAAATAAATATCCTGCAATGTTGTTTTAAAATATTTCCTGTGATTCTGAACTCTGTTGTCACTGTGTTGAGTTATTGAACATTGTCTTGTTCTTTTATTATTTATTATTAAATATGTTTAAACCTTTTAATTGCGTCTGGTTTGTTTAGAGATATTTATGCTCTTAGAGTACTTGCATATGTACTTGGTGATACTGTATAGGCCACTCCAATAGCCTTGCTGTTGGTCACACTTACCATTTGGATAATAGTAACATTACACAGTACTAGGATTGGACACCCTTTGGTAAGGGTCTTACAGTAGCTGATATGTAAGTTTGGCTGGTGGCAGATGGTACTACCTTATAGTCTGGGCAGAAGGGGGCATAGCTAGTAAACCTGTACCAGCCTTTCCAGGTGTTTGTGTGTTTTTGGTGTCTATATTAGAACATCAAAGTTTGAAAACTTTGAATGTTCTAATATTGAACCCTATTCAGCGAAAGCTGAAAATATCGAAGCAACAGAAAACCAAATGTTTTCCTAGGGAAAGAATTTGGTTGTCCATTTCTGTTGTTTCGTTATTTCCAGTGCTGTGGTGGAACGTTATGGGTCAGGTTAAGGTAAGTGTGCGATTAAGTGCGGGGTTAGGTTAGTTAGGATTAGGGTGCGGGTTAGGTATGTGTGCAATTGTGTGGACTTGAGGGTTAGGGTGGGTTAGGTGAGCTAGGGTTAGGGCGCAGGTTAGGTTTGTGTGAGATTGTGTGGACGTGAGGGTTAGGGCAGGTTAGATGAGTTAAGGTTAGGGTGCAGGTCAGGTAAGTGTGCGATTGTGTGGCTGTGAGGGTTAGGGCGGGGTAGGTGAGTTAGGGTTAGGGCATGGGTGAGGTGAGTGTGCGATAGTGACGGACCTTAGCGTTAGGATTTGGGTTAAAGTAAGTGGATAGTTAGTGGTGTGTGTATAGTTTAGTGTAGAGTTCGGTGTAAGATTTTAGGTGTATGTGTGTGGATTGCTGTTTGTTTGGTATGCTTGTGCTGTGTGTATGTGTTTTGGAACAGCACATTTTTTCCCTAGGAAACAATTTGCTGTTTTGTATGTTCAATGTTTGCAGCTTTCGCTGAAGAGGGTTCGATATTAGAACATTCAAAGTTTTGAAACTTCGATGTTCTAATATAGACCCATGTTTTTGTATATCAATCAAATCTCAAAGTGTGTGCATGTCAGCTACATGAGAGAGACACAAAGCACTGGTTGGACAGAAGGGGTGCTGGAGGTCTTAGCTTGGCCATTCAGCTGAGATCTTAACCCTATAACTGTGCCAGTGGGGAATCTTATTGGGGATCTGGAGAAATAGGGAGAAACCAGCCCCAGACTGACTGTGAACTCTGTGTGATCTTAAGGTAAATTGTACTTTATTGTGGGTGTACTTGTCATCCTCCCAATGTGCATGTCCGTCACTGGTGCTAGTGGTGAGGATTGAGGCTCTAGAAATACTTGGTCAGTGCAGGGGTATCACAGTAACAACAATCCATGAGAGGAGATATTAATTAACAGACTCTGTAGTCTTTTTTGTAGTTAATGTTATCTGTGTCCATGAAGGTGAGAGGGCATAGATGTGTCCCAATCCAAAGAAAGATCATACTTGATATGTATGAACCACTAATACAAGTAGCCTGAGATCAAAGAAATAAATGCTACAAGTAGCAGCGTGATAGGAACATTGA
>NC_056739.1:1759780155-1760007655 GCF_019279795.1 Protopterus annectens
CTTGTCAAATGACTTTGCATGGTGGTTGTGGTAGTGGGCATGCACTCTCCTGCGTTCACTGTGGTAAACAGTTACAAAGGACATTTTAGATGAGAAAACTTCAGTATGTTGCAGCAGTTGAAGCAGCACCATATAGATAGCTCTCAACCTTCCACCTCAAAACTGTGGAACACTGTCTATCATAATGTGGAACAAAAGGGCAAAGTGGGTAACAATTGCTAATAACTCACTAACAGCTTTAAATAGGAAGGCGCCAGCTTGCTGCTTTATACTTATAAAAAGCTATTTTTATGAATTAATATCACATAATATTATCATGAGTATTAGTTAAAAAAAAATCTTAACAGTCTATGTGTGACGTACCCTTTGAATGCAAAACAAAGTAAAACAAAGAATTCCTAAGACTCAAAATGAGGAATGTTTCTCATAATGACATAAAGTTGAGAGATATGACTATATATGTTTCTGTTTTCAGAAGTCAGTTTCTTTTCCTGTTACTCTGCCTTCTTCTGCTTTGTTACACAACTCACACAATTGTTTGCTATCTGTAACATATCTAAGGTAAACTAGGTGTGTGTCTCTGTGTGCATGTTTGTGTGTGTGTATAGGGGTGTTTGGGAGAAGTGATCAGCCCTGTTTTTCCTGCATGGTACAGGAAACATCACAATCAACAAACACAATGTTGTTGTTGTTGTTTGTCTTTCAGCTTTTCTCAGTTAGGGATCACCATAGCGGAACTCTGGTCCGCTAATGATTGGCAGTAGATTTTCAAAACGCCAAGGTGCCAGCTCGACGTTCAACCTTCAGCGAAGGGCACACCCATTTACGCATGTCTTTCAAATTCCCACCCAACTGCGGGGAGGACATGCAGACTCCACACAGAAGGCACTCCCCGCACTCCGGCCGAGAATCGAATGGGAGAACCTCTTGCTGTGAGGCAACAACGCTACCGCTGCACCACCACGGATAATCAACAAACACAATACCTGTTTAAAATTATTTTTATATTTATGTCTTATCTTTAGCTTTTTCTCTGCTGCTAGCCTGCCAGTTTCTTTCCCTACCTCTCTTTTATCATCATCAGAGTTAATGGTGCCTTCCTCTGATATGATGTGTTTGATGTTATGACATAAATTCTCCACACTTCATTCATATTCCTTATCCAACTTTTTACTGGTTTTCAAAATCATCTTCCCCTGTTATTCAAATGATAAATGTAACAAAATACTACTGTAACTCACTCTAAAATGCAATATCAATCAACATGGTGATGACACAACACAGAATATAGTTTGATGGTTAAGGACACTAATGTTCACTAAGTGGTCAGCATCCATTTTGTTTGCTCATTTCAGTTTCTTTTCAATCACTTCCATGTTAAAATACATTTTTTCCTATATACAGCTGCATGTTGAGGTGTTGATTATGCAAATATCATTATATTTTAATGACACATTTATTGTATATGAAGTATTCAACATTTAGAATTTACCTGCTTCAGAGTTTGATGTTGAAACTTGATTTAATATCCTGTGCACCAAAAACCAGCATACATACAGAGGGAAACAATGTGAATCAGCATCCAAAATTATCTTACTGATGGCCTTTCCAAGTCAGATGCTCTATAACAGTTTGTGCAACTCTGTCTGATGCACAAGGAGGTTAAATGACCAGCTTAGAGTCAGAATGTTAAATAATTGTTATTAGTCAAATCAATACAGTCAGGTTATGCTGTATTTTTGTTTTTTATAATCATTATGTATCTTGATTCATACCAATTATCCATAGCATTTGTAAATTAGTATGTTTTTCTGTTAAAATAAATTGGTTTAAAATTCTTCATCTATTACTGACATTACAAAATATCAAATAAGACACAATCTACTGAAACAGAATTTATGATTGAAAACAAGCTTTTTTAATTAAGAGAAGAATCAGTGAGGTTCAAGGGGAAAATAACATGGTGTATACAATCAGAAGCATAACAAACTAAATGTCTGCAAATGCAGAAAGTAAGATTTTCCATTATTTTGTTAGAATGGCCAACTTTTCAATCTAATTAAAGAAAAACAAGTAACCACAGTGTAAAATATAACTAAAAAAAGTCCAAAACATACACGGTGAAGCAATAGGAAACACTTTCAGTCAGCCAAACTCTTCAGTCCAAGCTGTTTATTCTTCCAACGTACAAAGGCACAGATTGAGCACATTTTTAACACTCATTTTTAACAGTATTTAAAGGCTGTACTATGGAGTGCAGTTAGATTCTGATGAAGTCCCCAGTTTAGGGGATGAAAGTGCTCAATCGGTGTCTTTGTACGTTGGAAGAATAAAAACAGCTTGGACTGAAGAGTATGGCTGACTGAAAGTGTTTCCTACTGCTTCACAGTGTATGTTTTCAACTTTTTAATCTTCCACTCTTTCTAAAATAGGGGCCAAAAGGGCAAAAATAGAACAGTGTGTTCCTAAGACATGCAAGTGGCCCTCAGCATGGCACACACACACTTACACACACGCACGCACACACACACACACACACACACACACACACACACACACACACACACACACACACACACACATACACATGCACTCACACACACACACACACACACACACACACACACACACACACACACACACACACACACACACACACACTTTCCAAATGCATCACAGTCAGTGATATTACATTCAAAGTCTCCTGATACCAGCAACATAAGCATTCAAATAAAAATGCACATACTGCATTAAATCAACAAATAAATGTTTGACAAAGTGCATAGTAATTAATTATGTTTATGTATATACATACATTTATACTAAATATTTTTATATTCGTATATACATTAGGAAATGATCTCTGAAGATAATTTGATCAATTTACAGGGATGTGAAAAATATATTCATCACAATAGCTAAAATAAGCTCCTCTGTAAAATGATAGAAACAAAATGAAATCATGTTATTTCATAAGTGCAACAACATATGCTAGGTAATGTACCAAGCAGATACAATCACATAACCAGGACTGTTGGCTTTTGTGTCACATCTTTTATGTACACACCAACATGTGTTATTTTACGTGTGTGTGTGTGTGTGTGTGTGTGTGTGTGTGTGTGTGTGTGTGTGTGTGTATGTGTAATGTGCTTGAGAGTGTTCAAGTTTCTTGGGATGGACTGTTGTTTTTGTACAGAAATGTTTCCTAATACACAATAATTTCCACTAAGGGTATAGCCAGGCATATTCCACGAACTCAGCTAAATTTATTTTTATAGCCTAAAAATAGCCTAAATTTTCTAGAGTTGTCCAAACTAATGTCTGCAACCTAGATACACTGTTTCCTTAAAGACAGGAAAAATCTTCTAAAGCAGGCTATTTGGAATGCGGGAGCATTTATGAATATCTGTACATTTCCTTAAGTCTGCCTGGGACAATATTTTGTAGTGAGTGTATTTAGATAGATAGATAGATAGATAGATAGATAGATAGATAGATAGATAGATAGACAGATAGATATGCATATCTATCTATATATCTATCTCTCTCTCTCTCTCTCTCTCTCTCTCTATATATATATATATATATATATATATATATATATATATATATATATATATACAAAGAGAGAGAGTGTGTGTGTGTGTGTGTGTGTGTGTGTGTGTGTGTGTGTGTGTGTGTATTTGTAATATATATATATTCTGTCTATACACACACACACACACACACACACACACACACACACACACACACACACACACACACACACATATATATAACTGATCTATAACTACTTTTCATTATAATGATGCCTTTAGATAAAATCATATTCATATTTAAAGAACTGAGATTTCAAGCAATGCCTTCCACTGTTTAAATGTATTTCAGTGTTGTTCTGTGAGCCTGCCAAAAATACCACATTTAATTTGATTTGAAAATACTTGTGATTATCATCCAAGCTCAGCTGCTAGACAATTTCAAATTTAGACACTTCATGAAGGCTATGCCAATTGCTTCTGTAGCACCTAAAAGGGGTAAAACATTACACCTTTTTCTCTGGGAAAATCTTATCATAGAGACCCCCCCGCTTCAGGTTTATCCACTTTTGCTTTGATGTGCAGATGTAAGCCACAGAAGTGTCAGTTCACACCTCTGAATTCACAATATATGCTAGAGCTGGTCAGCTTTCCACAGTACCTTTCAGAGGCAAATAGGCAACTTGTCAGAGACTACAATTCAGCTATGGACATGGCTCTCACAGCTCAACAGTTTGGTGAATACATGATTAACTCAGACTCTTTCCTGCTGCCAGGGTGGAACTGCTCCCAGTCAGATGCAGAAAGCCTGAGTGTCTCCTCTTCTGGGTCACTTTCTCCTGCATCTTCTGTTGACTCATATGGCCTTTCTCCAATCTGCCAGTCTTATGCATCTACTGAAGATCTCACTAAGTACTTCTTTAACAGCCAGAAAATTGGAAAGACACAAGTACCTTTCATTCAGCAAAGAAGGCAGACTGGATCTCTGCATCCCTGCAGGCAGAGACGTAGTGCCAGTGAAAGGGAAAAATTAAGAATGAGGAACCAGACAAGGGCTCTCCGCAACCTTCGAAGATACCTTCCTCCTTCAGTTGCTCCATCTGACCAGAATCTGACAAAGATAGAAACCTTACGTCTCACCATCCGCTACATCTCTCACCTGTCTGAGTTACTGGGACTGACAGAGGAAACACTGACCCAACAAAGAAATTTCCAGCTCAGAAAAAAGAACCAACATTCAGTGGTACCAGGCTGTTGCCAGGAAAGAGTACACAATCCAGTCTCAGAATCCCTAGCATGGCTGGAAACAGACCTGCAGAAAACTGAACCTGGACTGAAGCTTGACCAGTGTATTCTGCAGGCCACAGAGTATCCATTACAGCAAGACAGTAGGGTCTGTCAACAAACAAAGTCCTTCACATCATCAGAGACTGCAAATGCAACTTATCAGGTAAGCTGCTCTCACTCATCTTGGTAAAATTGTCTATAGTATGTATGTAGCAGGGCATACCATGACTCCACATATGATGGCTTTAGACACAATAGAGAAAAAGTATACATTAGTTAGTATCTGTAATTAGCTATCAGTTCACAAGTGTAATATGTAGTATTTATAAAGGCCTAATTTGTTATCTGTGGAAGAACTGGGACATGAGGTTAAATTCTGCTGAGAACCTTGCTATAAATACAATAACTGGAAGCTTATTCTGTATGGGCCGATATCCATTGCAAATCATTTGGCATAAACCATTGTCAAGTTAAATTTCAGTCCAAAGTCAGTTTCTTCAGCTGTAGTAAAAGGCATGAAACTTAACTATGAATACAAAATAATTATGCTCAGTGTGAAATTACGAATATACTACTTTTAAGTTCTAGGGAAAAATGTTATTATTTTAAATGCATGATGCTTGCTTAATGGAATATTTATTATCCATGATAAAATGGTTTATTAGTTTATTTTTGACATACTAATAATGTGTTCATTAGAAAATGAAACTGAAAGGATTACACAAGCTGACTCAGATCTAATTCTAGTAGCCCACATTTTCATACTTCAGCACAAGTCACTTACTTTAGCAGATCAAATCCCAGATAGTCACTAAAAGAAAATACTTTTTGCTGTTACTTCTCAGTTACCTAAGATAAGTAATACTTGTGTAATGAGACTGCAATATATCTTCTCATACAATAGCTTAAAATATTAATTAAAATGAAGTGTCAGAATTCATGCTTTAAACGCAGTACTAATGAAAGTACATGCATTCTGTGACTTGATATCTGGTTTAGTCAGTAATCAGTCCCAAATAAGCAGTTTTAGATTTAATTCCCACGGCTTAATTCATAATTTATTGTTGCATAATGTATGAATACTGCATACATTTAAGTTATGCCCCAGCCCCAAACCAGAGATGTAGTGGATTTGATCTGGGTAGCAAAAAAAAAAAATGAACTCAAAAAGTAAAATAATGGCTTGAATAGTATAAAGTTTGACTTTTGAAGCTTAGTGACTACCACAGTATATTAAAGCATAACCTTAAAATACCAGACTTTAGTACTTATATATGCATAGTATTGTGTGTCAAATCATTCTCACAGGACAAAGTGGGAAAGTCTTAACAGAATCCACACAATAACAAAAGATTATAATTAATAGTACAAAGAAGAAATGTATTTATTTTTATTGATTTTACTTTACATTTGTTTACTGGGAAAGTCTGACTGGGCCAGATGGCCCCTTTTCAGTGGAAACTAAAATTACAATTAGAAAGTGATTACATGCCATAGGATAAAAACATACATTAAAAACATGGATACAAATGCAAGAATATTACATAAAATAGTTCAGCATTTAAAAGCTTTGTTACAGATAAGATAAGGAAATTATACTAAATTACAATTATACTAATGCTATTCTAATCTATGCTAATAAAATGGTTCAACTTGCCTTGTAAACAACACAATAGCTTACAAAACTAATGCACACTAGATTTATTTTTTTCTTATCACTGCTGATTCTTATTTTACATTATGTGGGTGCTAAATGTGTACCTTTATTTGATTAATATTTGATTGTAGCAACCTGAAAACCAACTGTAGCAGCCTGAAAATCAATGTAATGCTTGATTTTGCATGTGTAAATAGCCATACCCAGCGGCTGAGACTTTCTTCACCATGAAAAATAAATTTGCAGTAAACATGTTAATGATAAATGACATATATCTGGACTTTATTGAACGGTGTTCATCATTTTCCTTTTCCATCACTTTCATTTTATACAACTCTTCCTTGAATTATGGATTGCTGAGAAGCTGAGCATTAAGGAATTCTGAAATGAAAAGTGACAGGTCAATAAATGTTTGCCCTGCAAGGGATGTGACAGTGATATAATTCCTAATTTAACTTTTTTTTTCTTGAATTTATAGAAGCCTATGTATAATAGAAAAGCATAACATTTATACTGAAATACCTAGGTAGAGAAAGAACAGAAGATGGGAGGGGGTCCATAACATTACACTTAGTGGTTGTCAAGGTAACATGGACTCAGTTCTGCCAGACGTCTGAACTTCTGGAGTCTGATCATGGATTTAAATCACAAGAACATCTCCCTTAGTTGATGAGATAGAGTGTGTGAGTGAATCGATACATAGTCAAACATCTTTAAGTTTAACCCTAATGACCTAAGCCAACATGACCTCACTGTGGGTGGCCATAATTACTTTACTACTGATAATGCAAGCAGTATTTTGGAAGGCATAAAATATCAATACATACAAGTTGAAAGCCACAGGTCCGAACAATGAAACACAAACAAATTCAGCTAAAGTTGTGGGAAGTATGGTAGCAAAAATAGCTTCCATATATGGTTTAAAAATAATTTACAGGTTTTCCTAAATAGACTGGCAATCACGCAGTCCTATATGTGTTCAACAACATGACAATTACAATGTAAGTAATAAAGACAACATACTTAGTACATGGGAGTCATGCCTTTTGCTAAAACACCTGTGTTCAGGTTTGATAAATTTGAATACTGTAATCTGAAAATGATATATTTTTTTAAATTATTGAAGAAATGTGAAATGCAAATACTTTTGTGTGTGTAAAAACAAGTATTTGCCTTTTATCTGACTAACTGTGGCAGTTGAGGTAATTCTATTAAACAAAAGTGGTGCAGGGCACATAGTTCATCTGAGGTGCTGCTTGGTCCTGACTCCCAAATAAAACATTACATTTGAAGAGACATGCAGCTGCTGTCTTCTGATGTCTGCATTTTTTTGCTTATGTATCAGAGTGTTCACTTTTCTGGCACAGCCCTCACAAACATTATAAAGTGTGTGGCATCCCTTATGAGCTTTAATTCCAACCAAGTCTTTAAACTCCAAAAAATATTTTGTGTATTTACATCCAGAGGACTAAAAGGTCATTAGTGTGGATTGCTAAAATTAAGTAACTAAAAATTGAAAGTGTGACAGCTATCATATTCTGCCTTAGAAATTCCATTCCAGCATGTTGAAATGGTTTGAAGTTACCGAACACCGAATTTATCAACTTAGTTAACTAATAAATGAAACCCATTGTTCATATGTTTACTTATTTCAGTGTTTACTTTTTTATGGAACTCCATTTATATCCTTGGTGATGAGAAGGTGTCAAGAAAGAAAGGGAACGGCAGGGAGCAGAACACCAATATAGAGCAATTACAGTAAAAAGGTCTGCTCAAGTCTGTACTTAATGAGCCAGTTAACTGATAAACATCACAGAAAGTAGTCTGTGTGTTACAGCCATGAACTGTTATTACTACATCATGCTAGCCAGAGCATTCCCATTGACAACATTTTTCTTCTGAAAGTAACCATGGTGGGAGGGTGTAAGATGTCCTTACAGGTAAATTCATATCTGTCCAATAATGCAAAATGTTAGAGGAATATTCTTTTACAGTAATCCTAAACTGTATACTTTATACTGGAGCATTTTACTTCCCATAATTCACAAGATAATGACATTACTTAATGAAAGTAATGGGGTCAATGCAACCTTAATGAATCACTGAGCTAATGAATGACATGAATGAATTCTATATAAAACAGGTCAGTCAACGTCACTGTATTTCTGTTTTATGGGGACACTTTGCCAAACCACCCCATGTGCAGAAGATATAGTAGTGCATTATGTGCAAGGCAGTGAAAAAATAACTTCAGAATGTTGAGCATAAAATATTCATTGGCATATTAAAAAAATGCAATAAGAGACTTTAAGTTTATGTGGACATGTACCTGATTTCTGCAATGGTTGCTAAAGTATTGCAAGATGTATAATTCTGCATTGTAAATTAGAGTAAGAGTGGATATGGTCTTCTTTTATATGTTTGCTGATGTTCTTACTTCAATGGGTGCCATCTACTAGTCAGTTAGTGAATAATAATAATTTCATTTTATATTGCAGAAGTAACAACTGTGCTCACTTCATTCATTCAGAACATCAAAGTTGTTAATGAGCTTTGTTTTGAATTATGGAGTCCGATTCCATCACTCCCCATTTGCAATCTGTTGGATGGTACCCTGCATTAATAATACCACATTTGTTATTGCTGAGTGTACTTATTTCAGAATACTTTTCCTTCACTTAATCACTTGAGGAAAATAAACAGAGGGAGATTTACTTGGCAGAACTTAGTCAAGAAAGATCAAAAAACTCCAAAAAGTGCCGACTGCACACAAAGAAGAACACTTAGTAAAACCAGGAACAACTTTATTACAAGCTGTAAACCAACAAATTCCGGTAGAAGTAAGCGCTTTCGGCGAGTACAAATGACCCGCCTTCATCAGACAATTAATGAACAAGGGCAAGTGCATTTTATACTAAACTGTTGACACAATGCGCAATAACATTCAAGATTGTGAGACCAATTATTTAGATATCTCATTAATCAAAGATAGTGTCAACCAAAGGTTCATCAGTCGCATATATAGAAAGCCAACTTACTCTAACGCTTTCCTGCATTTCACCAGCAACCATCCATACCATCAGAAAAAAGCTGTGGTTAAGGGGCAAATAGTTAGAGCAGCCAGGATGGTAACAGACCAAGGTGACTTCCAAGCAGAATGTAACAATTTAACTAAAATGTTCTTGGCAAGAGGCTACCCAAGGTCTTTAGTAGTTGAAGTAGTGACCGAAGTAACACATAAACGTGACTCCGGCCACTTTGTCCCATTACTTTTAGGTCACAACATTGTCTCCTCTACGCCTTCAAATAACCCCATACCCATGCAAGACAGGTCACTGATTGGCAATGACAACTACCACGACAAGACCTCCTTTAAGATCAGTTTTTTACATACTTATTCCTTTGATGCTGTGAAAATCAAAGAAATCATTAATAAAAATTGGGAAATTATCCAACATGATAAATCACTGTGTATGGTTTTGGGTGAATCACCCAAGATCACATACAGAAGAGGTGAGAACATGAAAAGTATTTTTGAAAGAGGGTCATGACCAAAATCTAATAGACCTAGTGGTATGTTTAGATGCGGTGCATGTTCCCAATGTAAGCATATCAAGGTGGGGAGTAGATTTAACATCAATGGTAAGGAGTACAAGGTTATTGGGCATTTCAATTGTGAGTCTAAGGCGGTGACTTATGTCGCACTTTGTAACGCATGCAACGTGTTCTACATCGGTAAAACCGAAAGAAAGTTTAAATGTAGAATTTACGAATATCAACATGCTATTTCCAAAGAAGACCTTACCAACGCCTTAGCTAGGCATAGCATTGAGTACCCAGGGCACATTTTTCAATTTTGTGTACTACAACAAAGGGATATTGACATCAGGGGCGGGCCATGGCAACTCAGGTTAGAAATTGATGAGTTGCTATGGCAAATCAGGACTAGGGCTCATATCCCTCCTGGTATCAACGAGGCTCTATCAATTAAATGTGTCCTTAAATGGTTGTCCCACATTAGGTAAATTTTATACTATGTGTATTTTCATTGAAGTACATTTACCTGAGGCATCATTTAGGGAAGAGTTTCTTTTATTATTATTATTTTTAGTTACTTTTTGGAGCTAGTTTTAATACACTGATGTGTATTTCCAAGATTTTTTTCCTGTGCTTTTCACTATATACAAGTTTTAGCGCACAGAAGGTTAATGCTATTTCCATTCTATGTAATATAGTAATGTTTAGTATAAGATGTCATGGTTTTTTCACTGATGCTGCTTGCTTTTATTTTTAAGTGGTTTAAACAAAGTATTCTTGGTACTAATTTACCACGTGCCTTTATTTAATTGGCGCATTGTGTCAACAGTTTAGTATAAAATGCACTTGCCCTTGTTCATTAATTGTCTGATGAAGGCGGGTCATTTGTACTCGCCGAAAGCGCTTACTTCTACCGGAATTTGTTGGTTTACAGCTTGTGATAAAGTTGTTCCTGGTTTTACTAAGTGTTCTTCTTTGTGTGCAGTCGGCACTTTTTGGAGTTTTTTGGTCTTTGCAGTTTGTTGGTCGTATTTGTTAGTCAAGAAAGATGCATCATCTTAAATATGGAATAATGTCTGTGTAGCATCAGGGTCTATGTCAGAACAATGAAAACTCAAAATGTCAATCGCTCACATGACCGAATAATCAGGAACTTGAAATTGCTATTGTGGGGGGCTGTGACCCCCACACTCCCGCTAAATATATATTCCTACTCTTAGATTGCACTACAGTGAGGAAAGGGCAAATATTCTGATCTTCACTGTACTGTGATCCCAAAAATCCAACATCGACTTCCTGATTATTTGCTCATGTGAGCGATCGACATTTTGAGTTTTCGGCCATCTAAAGTAGACCCTAGCATCAGTGTTATAGACACATAAATGGATTGTGAGAAAGTAACATTCTAATTAGAAATGCACTACTGCTGAATTAAAATTAAAAACAGTTTTATAAAATTGCATATGTTGTACTTTCAATCTGAAATAATGATTTGTTATAATTATATGTATCTGGTCAATGTATTAGAAGACATGTTACAGTAAGAAAAAAAGTCAAAACATTTTTTGCAAGGAATATTAGAAACATTTAGCTTCTGTTTAAGAGAGAGAAAGCATTCTGATCTTATTGTGTTTTATTTTTTTTTCTGTCAGAATAATCTGGAGGATTTTTTGTCGTTTGACAAAGAGTTGGAGTCCTGGTTGCAGTCCCAGATGTCTATACTGCCTGATCTAGTCTGATCAGACTATCAAGAAGAAGCATTATTCTCATCAACGCAAGCACTATCATCCACTTGTAAGAAGTATAGAACTGTTCATACAGTCACATGTCCATCTCTGCATCATCAAGCTTAATAATAGCAAATATCCTTTAACAAAGAAATTGCAAGCAGTAGCTACATTCTAGACAAATCTGGACTTTTGAGAGTAGCATCGGTTCACAGGTTAAAGAAACACCTGGTATCGAATTGTCATTTTAACATGTTCAAAGTCACTTGTTCTTTCTTACATTGTTTCCTGTTCCCTGTTAAAGTTTTATATGTGTGAGACTTTTCCTCTCTCTTGCTCCAATTTGTTTAAAAATGTAAAGATCCTTCTCTCAACAGTAATGTTTCCCTACAAGAACCATCTGAATTATTACCCCAGAATACTATATAGACATCAGAGTTACTGTTTTGCTCTTCTTTTGAATGCATGGTTATTACTTAATTTATTTTACTGTTAGGCTCACAGGCTCTACTCAGTGATCACCATATGTGCTGATGTGCAATGGTTACAAAAAGAGACATTTCCAGTGACACAGACACATGGTGGTTTTGCTCATAAGTTGAACGTAGCCTTGCTGTGTTAGTATACCTAGATCAGACTCTGAGGAAAGTGCTATTTGTGAATAACAAGAACAGATACGTAGACTGTCTGTTTTATTTTAATGTCAAGAAAGTATGACTTCTTCAGACACATGGTTATTAGCTGTCTGCCATGCACCTCAAATTTCTAAAATATTTCCATAGCTGGGTAGTACTTTTTTCCAGGTATCTACATAATGCTCTAACAGCAAAATAGCTGTAGTCCAGAACTGCTGTGTTGTTAGTAATGGTAGCTGTTACATGTTTGAGGGACAGAGTAAGTGAGATGAGAACCTCAGAAGCATGAGGATTGTTGGTAACAAAGGACTTACTGATTCTGTTAAATGTTAAAAAAAACACACACAAACATTTCATATGTGCTTACAAAGCAAGTCATGTGGTGTGAAAGGAGATGTGAGACATCTCTGTAGGCCAGGATGAAGACAGGAAACATTGAGTACTTGACACTAAAATCACCTCTTGTTGATGACTAACAAAACCTCTGCACTTCCTGAAACCTTCCAACCTGATGATGTGTGCTACTATGGATGTTCTGACAGGTTTTATTTAGAGAAAGGGGGGAACAGATGATCCCAGAACTGATATAACAGTCAAATTAGTGCCTCATTCATGTCATGTTACTTTGTACATATGCCTGTAAATAAGTCATATAACTTTAACAGTGAATAATAATGTTTATTTAAATATATAAAGCATATATATTATATATACTTTGTTACTGTGTCATTTTTTACATATTTGTATAGTATTTTGCTTTTTATTATTAAGAAACAATCCTTGTTGCATACTAATTGTGAATTTTATAATGTCTGCTCTGGGGAAGATGATTTCACATATTTAAGAAACAACCAGCAGATGAAATCTGGATCTTTTATGACACAAATATGTTCACTAAGTAAAACTAAATAAATGTAATTTATTGTTTTACAAATGGTTTTCATCTTGTGTTTATTGTTGCACTTCTGTCATCTATTTAGATTATATTTTGAAAAATACAGCCCTGTGAAAATACTTCATGTTCATAAAAATAGTACATTACCAAACCAAGCTATCATCTTTTATATCACAAGACAATTCAGAAGAAAGCAAGCAGTTTTACTTTTAGCTCTTACTGTTTTGGGTCACCATGAAACAGTATGATACAAAGAGATCTACTTCACTGTATTTATTGTCTTACTGCACTTCTTTATTTTCGTATTCTGTCTTTCAAGCTTCACTAGATTTCCAGCAATTTTAAGTTTAATACTAAAACTGTCAGCATTTAATAGCATGGCATTATTTCTAATCCATGATGAAACTTTGAGTGTTTCACACATATTTTCTCATCTTTGAAGTTATTGGTTTAATAACTGTATTTATTTATTTGCATTTGTTTACTGGGAGAGTTTGATTGGGTAAACAAGCCACTTTTGAACAGCTCCACAAAAAAATAATAACAGTAGTACATGTACAACATACAGAATACTCGGTTAACATTTATAAACATTTCATACAAATTTCCACAGAAACTATTTGCAGAAGTACTTTACGGTATACAGAATTCTCAGGTAACAATTAACAGACATTCAGAGCAGAGGTTTACAATTATGCATCATGTAGCTTTAAATCTATATAACAAAGACCTTTGTTATATTTGGTTTACTACAACTGTATATATTCAAGTACAAAATCATAATCATCTACCAATACCAAATACTTCCAGTTGAAGATTTCTGGTAAACTAAGTGGATAATGTGGTGTTTCTTATTCTCTGAGAAAAATAATATAATAGATGCTTGTTGTTAAGTAAGTGGGTTGGACAAAGAATAGTACCATAGTTAGAGGTATAGTGATTTAGACAGTTGGCCAAAGCATGAATTGGTACAAGCTTATACATCAGATACAACTGAGCAGCCGCAGTAGTGAGTTCAAAATCTCTTAAGAAAATTCCACTTCTGTATTACCTCATCCCTGTATGCAGATGTAAGGGTTTGAAGCACTTCTGCAAACATCTGGCTTTTGGCATGGCAAAGAGTTTTGGTGAGACTCACAAGTTAGTGTTATGGCTTCATAAGAACCCCCACAAAACTGTAATATTGTGGTTCCACCACAAGCAGCATTTCAAAAAAATGATAATCAGTCAGTGGTCTTACGAATAAATAACTACAGAAGTCCATGTGCTATACTAAGCTGCAAGGCAGTGAAGTTTTTTCAACACTAAATTAGTTGTTGTTCCAAATGACTTGATGTAGCACTGACATCAAGATGGTGGTATTTGGACTACTCTTCAGTTTAATTTAAAATAAAAATAAATAAAGCTAAATAGTCCAGAGATATACAACTTATATTAGTTAATACACAGTTTTTCATGAAGTAAGTATACACAAATGCCCTTACTTTGCCAGCAGTTTTGGTATGCACAAATGATACTTAACTGTCATTCACTGCGGCAGATCAGGGCACCTGTAGTGGCAGGTCAAAATGTAAACACAAACAGCGCACATTTAGTTTAGTCAGAGACTGTTTATGCTTTGTATTCCTTCTTTTGAATAATTGTCAGGCACTGATATGTTGTCTTAACTGAAAGTCCCCATTGTAGAAGAGTATGTGTATTTTCGATCTCACAAGTGTTGATTTTATATCAAGAAGTGAACTATAAGTAGCAGAATCCATGGATAATTTCATCACGCTCTGTTATGAACAGAGGTCTGAAGAATGTACCAATACCTCAGATACTGGGACAATCGGGCCATTTTATTTTTCTCTCTGAAGTATTTTAAATATGTTTACATCCATGTACAAGTCTGTGTGTGTATGAGAATATGTGTGTCTGTGTATATTTGACCATCCAACAAGAATACACAATTAATTATACAATTAAAAAGTTCAGTGTTTAAAGAGCAATACATAAAAATAAAAAAATACAAATATTCCTACATGAGCTGTAAACTAAGCCCCTGTACTTAAATAGCACCACTTATATACCTTTTTAATATTTAATTTTTTAAAAGAACATTTTATATCAACAGAATAACTTAACCCTGGATACCTATCTGCCTTTAACTTAATTTCCCATTCTGCCTCTCTCTCTCTGCCATTCTCCCTCTCCAACTTCGACTTTATTCCTGAAGTTACCTCCCCTTAAAACTGGTAAAACTATTTCAAGTACAGTAAGCAAAAACAATTTATATTTTTTACATATTACAGAATGCTTGTATAAAGCATTTTTTCATATTTAGTTTTAAAAGAATATTGATGTTCCTTTATTCTCTTTTCTAAGCTTCTTGTGGCCATACCCACATAGAAGGCATTACATCCTGAACACAAACTTATATATACCAGCTCTCATGTCTTACAGGTAAATCTTCCTGGGACTATTATGTTGTTGTGTCTTTCGGCTTTTCCCAGTTAGGGGTCGCCACAGCGGAACTCCGGTCTGCTAATGATTGGCAGTAGATTTTTACGTGCTGGCTTGCCAGGCCTAACGCACAACGTTCAACAAAGGACCGCCCATTCATGCATGTCGCCACATAGAAGACGCTCTAACTGAGAATCGAATGGGCAACGTCTAACTGTGAGGCGACAATGCTTGTTAATATGTTCTTAAAGAATGTATAGTCCTTCAGAAATGAACCTACATATAAAACAAAACCCACATTTATATGTTCCCTTTTCTTTAACTGTCTCTTAGGGGAAATGTTTTGTATTATCTTTCTGTAACAGAACTTTAAGCCTGTTAGCTCTCTTATATACAAGCTGGGGATGATAGCTATAACTTTAGCTAAATCAAAATTACCCTAGACTATTTTCCAATTGGTGTTGATTACATCACTGATGGCAAAGCTGTTAACTGACATTTCTAAAAAGCAAGCATTTGTCCTATCTATACTCCTACCTTCACCTTCACAAATTCCATTATATTTAACCATGGAGAAAGGTTTGAATAAAATAGGTTCAAATAGCACTTTTATTTTTGCAATTATTTCATTATCTGTTTCTATTAAAATATCTTCCTTGTACCATCTCTGAACAAACAAAGCGGTTATAAACTTAACCTCCTCATAAAATTTTATAGAACTCAGAAATATCCTAGAGGCTCTGATAAACTATCCTCTTGGAATATTTTTCTTAATAAAATAAGGATGATTACTTTAAAATGGAGGGAACCATTAAAGAAAGTGTCTTTTTTATAAATATAACTCTCAAATCTCCTACTCTCTCTGTTCCATTCAATAGTGACATCTAAAAATTAACTTTAGAACCTATACCTCCTAAGGTAAATTAAAAAAAATATCCCCCTCCTTATTAAGATGTTCCACAAAAAGTGCACATTCCTCCAGGGTTCCAGTAACAATAAAAAAGAGGTCAACCAAAAACCTCTTGTAGTACCTAATTTTGCTGCTTAATATACTAGAACATAATACATAGGCCTCCCACCAACCTAGCACCAAATTAGCAAAGCAGGGGCCATCACTGAGCCCCATCACCACCCCTTTTGTTTGTCTGTAATACTTCTTATTAAACAGAAAATAGTTGTTTTCTAACAATAGTTCTAATAACTGACTACAAAGTGTTGTTTTCTCACTAGAACTTTGAGGGAATTTATTCATATACAGCCTAACCCCTCTACCCCCACTTATTGGGAGATGCTGGTAAATAATGAGCATATATTAACTGTGACCATGCAAACATTTTCATCACTATAATAATAATTTTGATTAAAGTCACATAGTTTGTCTAAAAATTGAATCTTTAACACAGGAAGGTAAATTCTGGACTAGCGGGTTTAGAACAGTATTCAGGAACAGTGAGATTACCTTATGTGTTACTGTTACGGGTAGACTTCCAAAGATCTTTTCATCTCACTCATGGTATTAAGCAATTAAGTATTAAGCAGTTAATATATGCTCATTATTTACCACCATCCCCCAAGAATTGGGGGTAGAGGGGGTTAGGATGTTTATGAATAAATTTCCTCAAATTTGAGAAAACAACACTGTTGTCAATTATTAGAACTATTGTTAGAAAACAACTATTTTCTGTTTAATAAGAAGTATTACAGTCAAACAAAAGGGGTAGCAATGGGGTCAGCGGTGGCCCCTGCTTTTGCTAATTTGTGCTAAGTTGGTGGGATGCCTATGTGTTAAGTTCTAGTATATTAAGCAGCAAAATTAGGTATTACAAAAGGTTTGTGGATGATCTCTCTTTTTATTGTTACTGGAACCCTGGAGGAATGTGTGCTTTTTGTGGAACATCTTAATAAGGAATTGGATTTTTTGAAATTTACCTTAGGAGGTATAGGTTCTAAAGTTAATTTTTTAGTTGTCACTATTGAATGGGACATAGAGAATAGGAGATCTGAGAGTTATATTTATAGAAAAGACACTTTCTTGAATGGTTATCTCCATTTTAAAAGTAATCATCCTTATCTTATTAAGAAAAATATTCCAAGAGGGCAGTTTATCAGAGCCTCAAGGATGATTATGAATGAGATTAAATTTGAAGTGGTGGTTAAGTTTATACGTAACTGCTCTGTTTGTTCAGAGATGGTACAAGGAAGATATTTTCATAGAAACAGCTAATAAAATAATTGCAAAAAGAAAAGTGATATTTGAACCTATTTTCATTCAAACCTTTCTCCATGGTTAAACATAATAGAATTTGTGAAGGTGAAGGTGGGAATGTAGATAGGACAAATGCTTGCTTTTTAGAAATGTCAGTTGACAGCTTTGCCATCCATGATGTAATCAGCACCAAATGGAAAATAGTAGAGGGTAATTTTGATTTAGCTAAAGTTATATGTTTCACCCCTATGTCTGTATATAAGAAAGATAACAGTCTTAAAGTTATGTTACAGAAAGATAGTACAAAAAAAAAATCCTACCAGAGACAGTTAAAGAAAAGGGAACCTACAAATGTGGGTTTTGTTCAGCATGGAGATTCATTTCTGAAGGACTATACATTCTTTTAGAGCATATTAATGAAAATATAATAGTCCCAGGAAGATTTACCTGTAAAACAAGAGGGCTAGTATATATAAGTTTATGTTAGGGTTGTAATGCCTTCTATGTGAGTACGACCGCAAGAAGCTTAGAAAAGAGAATAAACAAACATCAATATTCTATTAAAACTAAGGATGAAAAGAATGCTTTATACAAGCATTCTGTAATGTGTAAAAAATATTAAAAAAATCTTGTTTTCTGTGCTTAAGATAGTTGTACCATATTTAACGGGTGGCAGCTTTAGGAATAAAGTTGAGGTTAGAGAGGTGGAATGGCAAGTTAAGTTAAAGGCAGATAGAAATCCAGGGTTAAAGGATTCTGTTAATATAAATGTTGTTTAAAAATAAAAGATTACAGGTATATAAGTGATGCTGTTTATTAAGAATGGGTGCTTAGTTTAGAGTTCATATATTAATATTTGTATTTTTTTATTTTTTTACGTATTGCTCCCTCCAGTAGAGCTCTTTTGAGTGTGTACCTTTAACTCCTAGTGGGTGTGGCTTCAGCTTTTAAAAAATTACATTATCACCTTAGAGTTCTAACAAATACTTATTGACAGAGGTCATATAGCAATACAATTGTGTTTGCAATCATATATGCTTCAAGATAAAATATTCTGATATGTTGTATGTAGCATAGGTTTGGAATTATTAATGCAAATATGAACAAGAAATACTTGACGCCTAGAGGAGCAGTAGGCGGTAACTGCAGAAACGCCTGTAGACGTCACTCGTCTGTAATGAGTTAAACACCTTGAACTTATTAATTGAATCATTAATTGTTTATTTTTATTAGATGGTGAAATATATATATTATTGTGTTTGAAAAGTGGGTTTGTTAGTCTCTGAAGAAGTCTTTTGAAGATGAAAGTGGTGAATAAAAAAATTGACTCTAATTCCGTTTTTATTTTCTTTGTCTGTACTTTATTACAGTGGTGAGTTGTTTTTTTGCAGCTCTGTTATATATTACCACTTTGGAAGGTCTTATTCTGTTGTTATTAAGATTTTAATGAGGATTATGCAGAGCACCTACTGAACTCTTTGGTGAAGAAATCCACTGTGTTTAACAGCAGATGCTGTTTTATAAAATAAATCCTTTACCTCTCTTTCCCATTCTCCCTGCATGGGAGATGGTTTAAGTTTAACTTTGGCATTTTTTGTGTTTCAACAGGCAAAAGTCTCCAATCATAGTGCTATTACTAACTACATGTTTTTTTAGACTGTTCTCTTGGCAATCTGGAATACACATACAATTATCTCTTATTATTTTCCATTTCACATGAAAGGTCTTGAAATTTGTTCTGCCTCTGTAATAGCACAAACATGTACCATTTGTCTTTGCAGTTTAGTAATGCGTATTTTCATTCCCATGGTAAACTCTGTGTAGGCTTTGCGAGAAGCCTACGTGAAGTTTACATGTGTGCACAGTGATGTGCAGTGAGCAGCAGTACTCAATTGCATATTCATGCAGCACACCACATTTAAACATAAATAACCAAGGCGTTTGTGGCTGGCAACAGTGTTGCTGGCCAGGAAATCATGTAAGCAAACATGGGTAGCAATTCTGTTTAAATGAGAGCACTGCAGGTCTGTGTTTTTTCATGGAATGCCACAGTGATCACCAGGGCTTCATAGATAGCTAACTATCTATTACTGCAAGACATCTGGAGTAAGGCCAATGTAATGGGGATACAAACCCAGAAATGGGAACATATTTGACATATTTGCCCTATACAAATGTGCTAGAATAACCAGGGAGGTTGGGTTAAGATACATGGTCTTAAGGATTTGAAGTCTAAAACTCAAATGTATGTAATTATTGAGACACATCAGTCCTGAGATCATCCCAGCACAAATTTGATAATGAACACATCTGGACATTCTTTTAAAATTTGGACATTTGAGAGGTATGAATGTTAAGTATATGGTCCAAACACAGTACAGGGCAGTGTATCTATAGTGCAAAGTATTGTGGAATCCCATTCCTGGCATTCTGTACTGAAGTTGTGTAAACAATCTGTATGGGTACTTGGACTGCAATGTAAAATAAATACGCAGTGGAAGTGCATGGTATTGAATAGGGACAGACAGATGAATTGTAGGAATGAACACAGGGAAAGAGGACAGGTGAAACAACCTAATGAACAGCAGATGAAGGCATGTCAATGGAAGTCAGTTGTAGCAGAAACAACAGTCACATATCAATATGGTAAAGTAGGGACTGTACAGTGAAAGTGTGTATTATGTGACTGTCATACAAGGTGACATAACAATGGGAGGATGTCTGTATGAAATAGTCATCATTACATGAATAATACAGAGGACATCTATCAGGAATCTAACATACAGTTGGAGTAGGGTGCATATGGTGAAGCTATGCAAACTGATGTGCCTGAATATCAATGTAATCTCAGCAGAGGTCACCAACACGTGGGACACAGGTAAAGGCTTATGGACAACATTAAAAGAGGCAACCACAATCATGGACAATATCAGAATAATACTACCAGTAATCCCATGCCTCTAACACAACATATGTGATTTAGAGTGATCAGAAAAGATTCTGCACAAACACACTTGTACAACTATTATGATACGCCAACACTCTATGAGGGTAATCATGCAGACTGTCCTAGCACTGTAACATCTGCTGGTGGTGTTAGGAGGTACACTGCTATACCAGTATATGACAGTATGGGCAACACAGGCTAGTTGACTGATGTGTATGGCATTTATATATATATATATATATATATATATATATATATATATATATATATGTACACACACACACACACACACACACACACATATATATATATATATATATATAGAGAGAGAGAGAGAGAGCACAGTTCACACTGTCATGAATGTTATCCATGCCATTACATGTGTCAAAGACCTATATATGTACTGTGTGCATCACCAGAACATGTAGCACACATGCATCTGGTATAATAACTTAATGGGGTTTATGCACCATTAGACAGTAATGCTTATGCCTCAAATATAACAGCTAAGTATGGCCAATAAGCTGTGTGACAGCTCACTGTGACAATGGTAGTAGACTTCACTTACACATCAATTGAAGATGTGTAGGGTGATACATAAAGAAGGGTGCATTGTACTCAGTTATTGGTGTGATGAAGGCTGGGAAATATGGAGGCATTATGACCTCTGATGTGGATGTCCTTCACATACTTAGTACTTGTGTTACATACAAGGGAGTATTCAGCACTATGACTACATTCTGATGGATGTTCCACTTACCATCCATCCCAGGACACAGGTCACATACCTACTGGTCTGACTATAGGGTGTGATGTCCAAATTATACTTGGGTTGTGTGTTTGTTTTCCTGATGTAACAAATTTGCCCCATGTTTTCTTGTCATTGCAGGTGTTGTCATGGGTGTGGCAGTAATCTTTGGTGTGTGTTGGTATTGTCTGTATTAAACTAATATCACAGTTAGAGTCAATGATTGCCCACAATCTGTAGTTTTTCAGGCAGCTGTTTGGACACAGGATGTCTATGTCATCTGAGATGTCCATTACTTAAATAATGGACAAGAAGGGCCTAGCAGACAGCCCTGATGTACAGACTTGATCAAAGAACCTGCAGTATAGGTCACTTTGCATATTTCAGCATAGTTAGATGCCATGTATATGATCCACTGGTCTGCTCATTTGGTGATATAGTTGTTTATGGCTACATCTGACAGTGGTGATTGAGTACCTCAGTGTGGACTTGTTTCAGATACCTTAGCCTGGTCAAGTTCAACAGGGTGATAGTGTTGTCATCATGTATGCCCTCAATGACCTCTTTAAGGACTGTAACAGACATTATGTAGCATTAACAGCTCACACAGGTCTGTTACACACAGCTGGGATATTCCTAGTCTCCATTAAAAAAAATGCCATGATAACATGCTGATCTACCTCATATCTGAGGAGTGTCAGGCTGTGTCTATACATGCATGCATCAAGGGCTGTCCCCCAGCTCAGATGGATGCATGTTGATGTACACTCTTTTAAGGGAACATAGTTCATGTGATGGGTGTGCTGAAGTGTGTATTTAACCATGTCAGGAAGATGTATGTGCTAAGTCATGTCATAAGCAATCTGTGATGTTGTTACAACCCATTGAGTCTGTGTGATAGGCCTGGATGAAGACAAGACAGTGCATACTGCCTATGTTGATCTGGCCTAGGCTTTTGACATAATTCCCCATGGAGATATCATTGAGGAAACTCTCCCAGCTGGGGATTAATCCTTACATCACTAGATGGATAACCAGTTGACTCACCGACAGAACACATACTGTGAAAGCTGATGAATCAACTTGAACCAGTACAGCTGTCACCACTGGTGTATCTCAGGGATCTGTGCTTGGACCTTTAATGTTTGAATCTATTTCTCGACAGTTCAGGCTAAAGTATGTGGTCTTTTACTTACCAAGTTTGCTGATTCTTGCATATCGGGTGCAATCATTGAGTCCACCAATGATGATAGCATACTACAGAAGGAGCTAACACAGACAAATGATTGATGACAAAGCCACATGTTCTACAAATAAATGCAAAAATGTGCCTTTATTTTGGATGTTTGCAAAGTGGAAACATATGTAGATAGCAGTCTGAATTTTGACCACAAGTACCCACACTGATACTGAAAGCCTATGTCGTGCACATCATAAGTCATACCATCATATTCAGATCCTAGGATTGTATTACAACACTGTACTCAAACCTCATCAGAACACTAATAGAATATAATTCTCTTTTACCTCACCAGACACATGGGTTTCTAACCAATGAGACACAGGGCCTACAAACCATTCCATGATGTATGTGGATAGACTGAAAGCTGTGTCACTGTAATCTGTATTGTATAGGATGAGGTGACTTCTGGTTGGCCTCCAGGCCAGGCTCTTACTGCCCTGGTGAGAATAGTGCATATCTACAAATCAGATATAGATGGTGACATCAGCAGTGTCTGGTGAGAAGAATATGGTAATAACAGTGTCCCACATGCTGGTGTAAAAGGCTCTTGGTAATGTCCAACAAGAGCACAAACACACACACGCACACACACTTGACTGTAGTGAGAATAGAATCCCTACATATCTAAGTACACAGGCTACAAAACTCAGTACTTTACATAAGCACCATGGCACAAGTCTGACCTTTACAAGACTACAGGTAAACTTAGAGTGGATGACATCAGCAGGGCATGTTGGAGAGAAGATGCTTGGAGGCCTGCATGAAATGGATGTGTAAGCATGTGCAAGTATCAACATATTTCCAATCCATAAGATTGGAGGAGTAACTGTAGGATACACACTTCTGCTCTTCTGGCTAGACACACACACACACACACACACACACACACACACACACACACACACACACACACACACACACACACACACACACACACACACACAGTTGACTGTTGTAAGAACAGAACCCCTACCTATCTGAGTACACAGGCTATAGAACTTAGTACTTTACACAAGCACCACAGCACAAGCTTGACTTTTATAAAACTGCAAGTCAACTTATAGCGGATGACAGCAGGGCATGTTTGAGAGAAGATGTTGGATGGCCTGCATAAGTTTATAGCTTCATAGGTTCATAGAAGGTTACTAGTCTAATGGCCCTAGGGCATTTTCAAGACTAGTCATGTAAAAGCACAATTACCCTTATAGAGCATAGTTATAAGGTCATTGTTAGCAAAAACAATTTTGTGATCAGCACCGAATGGCCCAGCCCATTAGGGACACAGGTGCCACCCGGGGGTGAATTTGCAATCACACATCCAGTTGTCAAGGTTGCACTTGAATAGGGTTATTGAGGAGCACTGCTTCACAAGCAGTGGGAGCCTATTATAGAAGATTGTCAATCACTGGGAGATATATCTGTTTCCCCAGCATGTTTTGGTTATGTCACAGGCTAGGTTGAGATCCCTGGAGCAAGTTATTCTTGTCCCATTTTATTTGCAGATGTCTAGCATTTCCACTAGGGCAGGGTCTGAGACCACTCTGTAGGCTAGGCATAGGCCACCTCTCAGCAGGCTGCATGATACTGAGTACAGTGACAGGTCTTTCAGTCTTTTCATGTATGTCATGTTTTGGAGGCTCTAGATTCTCCTGTTCACAAACTTCTGTGTTTTCTACATTTGCTGCAGGTGTCTGATGATGTGCGGACAGAAGGGAGCATTGTACTCAGTTAGTGCTCTGATAAGGGTAGAGTACAGCAGACCAATGTCCTCCCTGATCTTGGATATGATGGCCTTATTTATGAGGTGCACAATGTAGAATGTGTCTCACCACTATGGACACATAATGATTGAAGTGTAGATTGCTATCAACATGTGTTCTCAAGTCTTGCAACACTATGTTTGAGCTTTGAAGGGTCTATCATAATTAACAGGGTGTTTTATTGCCAAAGGGGACAATGAGGCATATTTTGCTTTAAGGTTTAGTCTGTGAGTTTGGCACCAGTCATTTGTGTCAGCTCTTTCTATAATATGTTGACATAGTTGGGGGACTTTATATGACTCCATCCACTTGACAGTCATCTGCAAACTTGATAAGCCACAGGCCATCTACTTTTTCCTGGACTTCTGAGAAATAGTTTCTAAACAGCTGAGGGCCCAGCACAGATTCTTGTGATATTCCACTGGTAAGCAGTCAAGTGGTGGAGTTGCAGTCCCTTGCTTTGGCAGTGTGTGTACTGTCAGTGGACCAGTTAGCTAACCATTTATTAATGTACAGGTTGATCTCCAGATGGGAGATTTACTCTATGATGCCTGAATGGAGGATAGTGTCAAAGGCCTTGGATAACTCAGCATAGGTGGTATGTCATGTTATCCGTCATCGAGGTCTCTTGGGTCAGTATCAAATAAGTCCACTAGGTTTAATAAGCAAGATCTACCCTTGACAAAACCAAAATGGGTCAAGTATGTTGAAAGTCACCTACGTCCCTGTTGGTAAGATCCATGGTGATTCCTTCCATAGCCTTGCAGATAAGATTTTTTAGGCTTGTGGGTCAAGAGTTCTAGCACTGCATGTTACCAAATTGATGTGCATGGCATATCACATAACATTTGATATTAATTTCTGTAGTGTAGATGATATATGTGTGGAAAAAGTACTGAAACACCAGGGTTACAGTGCTTGGGGGAGGTAACACATGGCTGTATTGTAAATATGTGACATGTTCTTAGATAGGTCCTTCAGTTTGTTATGTTTCTATATGTAATTTCATGTCATAGTCAGGAAATGGATAGTAAACAGCAGCAACACATATTAATATTTACTTTTCCATAGTGCGACGAGCAGTGGGTTTGGGTGATAGTTGGCAAAGTGTTTGTGCATGCAAGATACACATTTTCTTTACTTTCCATGTTTGCACATAGTTAAGCAATGCATAAATACAAGCCACATTGCAAAACATCTGAGAGTTATTAATGAGTCTATGAAGCACACCTTCTCCTTAACTGACTCTGTGGCAGCAGGTGTAAATGCATTGACACATTTCTTTTTAACCATGGATGATGCTGGGTTCAAACTCAGGCATTTCTAATACTTCTAAAGACTTTTAAATAAACAGTGATAGTGCAATGACATGAATTTTTTATAGTACATGCGTTGCTGTTTGCGTTGGCATAGTGCAGTGGGGTTAAGCAGCATTGTGTGGAGATAACCACAGTATTGTACCACTGCTCAACAGCGCTGCACATTGGAGCTTATTGGGAAACTCCATGCAGACATAAATCCCAAAAAGTGAAGGGATCCATTGCTTTTTCTGATACTTATGTGTGTTGTGTGTGATTCTGTTTTTGTACAGATTAAAGGGTGTTAAAATGGGGTAGAGAGAAAAGTTGTGAAAGGGGGAACAAACGGGGGAAGAACAAAGGTAAAGCAATACAGGAATGCGCAGGAGGTAGGAAAGAACCATAGCCATCCATTTGTTTTACAGTGTAAACTGAAAATATGTGCATAATATTAACTGAATTTGGACTGCCACTTCCACAAAGAGGGGTGACAACAACACAATCATGTTGTATAGCCAATTGGACTTAATGAAGTATATCAAGAAGCCATGTGCTGGATGACTTTTTTTTTTGTGGGTCAGGTGTCCATTTTTTTTTAAATTCAGTAAGAGAGGACTACTGGGTAAAGGATGTAGATATGTCTGGGTCAGGTAAGTTGGGTAGGTGAGGAAACAAAAGCAAACATACAAGATAAACAAGACAAGAGACAGGGATGGTGATGGACACAAAGGGTGGGGTACACCATGATTGGGTGAAGGATGGGACAATGCAGACTCATGGATGTGAAGCTTGGAGACAGTGAGAATCGAATCCTTACCCACCTGGACTGTCATCACTGTCCCCTTACTCCACTGGCAGCTGGAGTGCTTTATGTCTCCTCCGACAGACCATGAGGGAGAGGAGTCTTTCCATCCAGCATAGGTGTACACCAATGGTGTGGTGCGTGATCCTATGCACCAACCCTGGCAACTCCCTGCAGGTGATGAAATCACCACCTCAGTCACTGCTCTTGGAGTGTACCACTGCACCAGCTTCTGGGGCAGTACTACCTGAGGGCACAGATAGTGCAGGGGTAGCAGCGGCAGTGTTGCCAGCACTGCTAGAGCTGGTAGAGAGGGGGCAGGCTGATCCACTGAAGCTGGCATACCTCACTGTGCTGTGTAGCCTTTAGTGATGTGGCACACATGGATGACATGGAAACATTTTAATGACACATAATAGAAAGTAAAAAAAAAAGATAAGGGTTGGGATGAGAGAAAAAAGAGAGAAAATTAGAACAATCATATGTGACATACAATGCATTACTACAATTATACAACTCTTTTATCTGAAGTATTACATTTAAGTATACGTCCTAACAGATACACACTATAACACAAATTGCTGAAAGTAATCCTTGAAATGTGCATATATTGCACATATGTGTGTTTCAGTTGTATAGATAACAGCTTACAGCAGGGCATTTGTGCCACTGGTATAGAACTTTTAATTTAATGTAAATATTATTGAAGAAATTGCAGTATTGTATAGTTATGAATTGTGGTATTTGAACCCACAACATCTGACTACAGTCTAATATTGGACTCTTACAATTGGTTTGTTTTACAGACTAATACATGCATACTTGCTTTTACAGTTGAGATATGCATGCTCAATTTGATACAACTCTATAAAAGGCCAAAAAATCTATCTTTAACTTTTAATGCTACAAAAACACTTCTCTTCTGCTGCATACATACCACTTGCTTCACTCAGTCTCTCCAGTTGAGCAACATGATCTGTTGATTGATCTCACATTCGGTGGGAGCTGGGGAAAGAACAGAAAAGAACAGAAGAGAATTATGCATACCAGTCTTGTCTATATTTAGCTTTTTAAGTCTTAAAAATTACGATCTTATTGTCATACTAACATTACTGTGGGATGTCTGCAGTCTCAAATTCCTACAACCAATGGTTGAGAGTATCCATTTTTCACCTTGTGTAGGTCATTAAAATAATGCTTACATTGCTCTCCAGTGCATGGGATATCAGTGGCATTGGATACAGCCTGGGCAAAACTATTCCAAGCCTCAGACTTGTACTGGGAGCCAGAATACCCCCCTTGCAGAAGCCTTTGGCTGTGGTGTTTTACCAGGAGTCCAGTAAATATCCTGGACTCCTGGACACCCCACCTCTGTGCCTAAAGTGTGCACCTTCCTCTCCAATGTCAGCCATGTCTACCAGACAAACTAGAGCAATGGAAACTGATGCTTTCCTGTCAATTCCAGTTATTGCATTTAATGGTAGTGAGCAAACCCGAACAACAAAGCTAACCAGGTTTGTGAGATGTTAAAAGGAGCTCAGCAGTGCCAAGTAGGAGGAACTAAATAATTGAAATTGGAAGGTTAATCTGACACTTGGCTTTCATTTGAGGGGAGTCTACTGATGTAGCCTGGAAATATATATTGGAAATTGGAAGGTAACTGTTAGGTAAGTTACATTTGCAGACATTCACTGGGAGCATAAATGTAATAGCCTGACATTTTTTGTCTTTATACACTGAGGAAAGTTTACTTTTACAGTGTGGGATTCAAATCTAGGCATGATGGACAAAACATATCCTTCAACTGCATTAATTTTCCATCTTTGCCAGAGAAGAAGTGTTGCTAAGACATAGTCAGGATTCATACATAAATATAGGTGACAGTTTGAGCTATTACACATGTATGTATGTGACCTAACAAGGTTTTTGGATATAGATCCAATTATGTGTATGTCTTAGTTAATTGTGAAGGCCATGCAAGTCCAGGTAGCAGAATTATACTTACAGAAATATAGTAGACAGTATACCCCCAGTCATAAATCTGAAAACACAATAATGGTATCTCATCCCGCATACATATAATTCATAGCAACTCCACTATCAAAAGTGTCATAAGTGAAAGTGAATATAATGGGAAGTGGAACAACAGTAAAAATTAGTGGAATATCCTGTATTAGAACCCAGAATGATGTGTGTAGCAGTCCTACACTTGCACTTGTTGCCACAAGAATGTTGAACTAGCTCTTGCCTATTGTTCAGTTTATTGCTATAAACTGTGCTGCCACAACAGTAAAAATAGGTTGTACACCCTGTACTAGAACCCAGGACCATCTGTACTTCAACCCTATACTTACACCTGCTGCCACAGGACTAGTTGCATGAAATTTCTCTTAATCATTCTTAAGGTCTCTGTGTAAACCATCGTGCAATGACACTTAGTGGGCTTATGCAGTGCCCAACAGAATTAATACAATGTATCGGTTTTCCATTACTGGTTGTCTGAGTCCGGTCTGCAGGTGTTCAATGGGTGCAGCTGCTGGGGATCCCTGCTAACTGCCATGCAATGCCATGTAACTCTGCTAAGTGCACTTGCATAATCAAATACAGACACTGCAACAATACATTGTTTTTGACCTTTGCCCTTTTACAGATGCCCTGTTTGCAGGTGCTCTGCAGATTTTTTGTCTGCTTCCTGGATGGCCCACTAGTCCAGTTTATGCACTGCTGCATTTCATGCAAACAAGATAAACACAGCCAAACCTGACATCCATTTTCCTCCATTTCCCATGATTGGGCTATGTGGTGCATTGCACAAACACTGGCCCCAAAAAAGAAAGAAAAGAAAAAAGGGACAAGTAATTGAAATGAGGAAAAGCAATCTATGGCATACATACTAGAAACTGTTGGTACCCATAGTCTAGATTTGAATTCTCACTCCAGTGCACCTTCAGAATACAAGAATAGTACCTTATCCCTCTTTGCTACACAAACAGCTTTGTAGCAAGGATCTGAAATCATTCCGCATACAATCAACTGCAACATCATTTACGGTAATATGAAATCATACAACTGTTATTTGTACATTTATTATTTTTGGATGTAGTGCACTAAGTGATCACTCAATCAGTTATGACTATTGCTTGCAAATATACAGCTGTGTCTTACCTCTCTGTGCTTGTTGGTCATTCTTCTCTTATCTGACTAGTAATCTGAGACATACAGTCTGTAAGCCATTCTATATCATTGTCCTCAAAATGTGTGAGGATACTAAATGGCAATAATATCATATGCAGCTGCCAACAAATGAAGGAGAGGTTGGATGTTAATAAACACAACCTGTGAATTGTGTGCTGCTTACTTACATTTCCAGCTTTACATTTAACACTTTGTAAATCTAATCTGACACACCCAGTGGAAGTAAGGCAGTCTGCAGTACTCTTGTGCTTTCCTTCTCCCAACCACTAATCATTCACAGTTGCAATCCATTAAAAACAAACACTGAGGGAGTGTCTGCACTATGTTTACATTTGATACTCAGAAACAAATATCTGGCATTCAGCAATTCTAATGAGTTCACACATGATTTGCATATTCACCATGCTAACAGCCCTGAATCTACACCACAGAAAGGCAACTCTGTAGCTAGGGAAACTGATGGTGAGTAGACTTGTTTATGTGGAGAACACAGAAAGAAGATCTTACTTTGGGATATATCTGCAAAGAGGATTACTGACCTTGAAAAGGTTTGCTTGCATTTTCTCAGCTACATACTGAATATGCTGGCTAGTAATTAAGAAAAATCTGTAGTAAAGGCTTTTACTCTTTTATCTGTATGCATTAGTTAGAAGTGCACTGATGCCATGGACATGCTTGTCAGGGCATTTCACAGTTATACATGATTTGCAATACCTTAAAATGGAATGTTCTGTATTAAATCCATTGACATGTTTCAGGGACAGTTCTTTTGACAGCACTTTTAGAATTTCAAAGATGGTTTGTTAGCAAAATGTTGCATTTGCCTGTTCATTTTAGGTATTTCTGTTATGGCACAAACAAGGATATGTTGCTATTGTTACTTTCCTTTTTCTGCATCCAGTCTGTTGTTTGCATTTCAGATCTCTAGACTGCTTTACTTTTCTCCAGGGGTAATATTGAGTGGCTACCTTTTCTGTTTTATCTGGGAACAGTTATTTTGTAGTTATGTGATACTTATGTGTATTATCATTCTGTTGTCTTTTAGGATGCCTGGGACTATGCCACCCAGGTGTCTCAATCCTCAAAGACCACCCTTTACTAATGCTGAAACTCAGGTCATTGTTGAAGCTTTTTTCCTGCTTGAAGGGGGACATGGAGATATGTCATGCAGAATGCAAATTTGTCAGCAGATTGTCGTAGATGTTAATGCAGTGGTTGGCCACAACAGAACATATGAGCAGGTGTGCCATAGAGCCACTAACCTGATCTCTTCTGCACAGAGGAGAGCATCTACAGTGTGCCATGATCAGATGGGTACCAGGGGGCTTGCTGCAGAGCCACCACTAACACCAAATGAAGAGCTGTGTCTACTGTCAAGGATCCAGAAAGCTCCCAGGAAAGTGCAAAACAGCATGTCCTTGATATTGGTGCTACTGTTTCAGGGACAGCAAGCATGTCCCAGGAGGAGCTTCCAGGTAGGCTTTTGTATCTCAATTGTTAAATACTGTTGTATAGTAAAATATTTGCATAAATACATTATTTCTGTCTCACAATATTTTTTTTTTTTTGTGGGGGGCTGAAGATTGCCACAGTTAACAACACATTCTGATTGATTAGCTTAGGTTGGAGTTGGCATCCAAGTTCTTGTTGAAAGAATGGTTAATGTGCATATAAAGAGAAAAAAAATATTACCTCCTGTGCTACTGTTAATTATGATGATGTTGTCCTTACCTTTTGCTTAACTTCTTCCTGGACCATCTGGCATGCAGAGGATACCCTCTTTTGCAGATGGTAAGCCAAACATTTTTTATGTCAGTACTGAAGAACAACTCAAAGAAATATTTTTATGTGTGATGTTGATGTCAGGACTGTTTTGTGTATTGCTGCACTGTCTAATAGTGGAAGCACTGTTATTCTGTTAGCATATACTGAAGTATAGTAGTTTAGGTATTCATTTTTCCTGTTTTTGTTGCTTATCACAGGTGATCCTGACAGTGTGGGACTTCTACCACCTGATGTCAGAGTATCATCAGACTCTGATGATGATGGTGGCCAAACAGAGACACAGTTAGGGGGTGCAGAGGTTGAATTTGACACTGTGGTTGACATACAGCCATCCCCTGAAATTCCAATGGACACTGCCAGTAGGCCTGTGCCTACCAATTCCAGTGACCCCACAGATATTGGACAGTTGGAAGATGAAACAATTGATCAGGGAAGTGTAGACACTGTGGCTTCATTGCCTGTTGACTCTAGCTGTAGCCAAAGTCCGGGTGAGGTGCCATGTAGGAGGGTTGTTAGGGGAGCTTGGAGGAGGTCTGCCATCCATCCACCACCTGATCCAGGTATCTCTTCCCATGCCACCCAATATATGTTTAAGGACATCATGGAGGCACAGGCATGTTCCCATAGGTGTTCCAGAGAAATGCTTAGGGTTGTAGATGTGGCACAGGCTGACATACATGACTGCCTCCACTGTGTTGTGGATTCAATGGATCAGATGAATGACACATTGAAATGAGTGGTGTCTGTGATGGAACATCTGCTGGGAGGGGACAGCATCTTTGTGGGTGTAGGTCAGCCACATCATCTGCTGTTAGCCAATGTGGCTGTGCCCAATCATGCTCCCGTAATGGCAGTACTTCCACTTCTCCATCAGTGGGTGAGGTGTTCGCACTCAGACATGGCAGGACATGGGGTTGCAGTCGTGGGGGTACTCAAGAAGGGAGTTCATCGAGCAGACATCAGCCATGTTCAGGTAGCATCTGACTGTGGGTGTGGACATGCCAGTGCAACTCCTGGCAGAGCCAGTTCTCATGGTTGGGGATGACAAAGATGAAATGCATGCATAGCTCACACTGGTCCAACATAGCAAGATGTAGAGCTAGCACAGAGCTTTGCTGTGTTCATGCAGACACTCACACACCAGTTTCACTGGGAGGACCCCTACAGACACACACATGACAGTTACATAGTTCAGTGGTGCAGCTTAAAGCTCATTTTGTCTTACTGGCCATTTGTTGGTTTATCCAAATGTCTTCCAGCTTCTCTTTCTTACTCACACACTAACTAACCTTCTGTGTCAATCTAGGATTCCTGCCCCCCAAATACCCTGGGCAAGTGATGATAACTGCCATATCTCCCCCATTTTGTATCTTTTAGATTCAGGGATACATAAGCTTTGTGTCTGATGCTCAGGGTGCATAACTGACTTAGTGCTTAGAATATCTGCATTTGTGATGTTGAACTGGTAATTGTACCTTTGACTTATATTGGTCTTAGAAAGTTAGACAGTTGATAGCATCAACTTTTTCCATCTTTATTGTTAATGATCTTGTGAGGGTTGTGAAGTCTGAAACTGAAATGTGTATTATTACTTTCTAACTTCTCTCTTTAATGATTTTCCAGTACAAAGGTATGGTGCTAAACTGAAGGTATGCAGTGACCATCACTACTTTTGAGAGGTATGACTCTGCGTCTTTGATGTCTAAGCCCTGCTACTTAATAATGGACTCATATAAGTCAAATAAGTCTCTGCTGTCACATGCTAAGATAATTTCTGTAAAAATCTCCCACCTTTTACTTGCTTACACTACCTAGTAACAAAATGCAAGGATATTCCACTCATATTATTACGCAATACACTGCAGGTTTAATACTTAACTTGTAAATCCAGCAGTTCCAACAATTTTAGTTCAGGGCTGGTTGATTAGCATACAGTTCAGCTGCTTATGCTGTAATTTGCATGCCACAGTGCTTACCTTGTTTGTGTGGTTGTGTGTGGCTCTACTCGGTGGGTAGAGCCGCTTACTGAATCCAAAATGGTGTGTGACATGCACATGGTGTAAACAGACCCTGTAGGCTTTATTGTATCTGCTTGATTGCCTTTCAGTACTGACAACATTTTTATGCCTCATAATCCTAAAATATTTAATTTAGTAAAACCTGCCTAAAGGTATTTAAGTGACTGAAATTATTCTCACCATAGTCTGCACTTTAAGATTTTCAATATCATGTTTCAAATTGCAGTTATTCAAGTACTGAAATTTTAAGAGTACATTCATCTAATTTATGGTTAATATTTTTGTAAATTAAGCTCCACTCACCATTGATTATAGCACAGACAAAGCTGTATTGCCCCAGCTGCCTCAGTTCAAATGATTGCCTACATATACAGATATCTGCACTTATACTTAATGTCAACTAAGCTTTCTATTATATTACTGTAGTTCTTTTAATTTACTTGAAATCTACTTTTGATTTCTGTTGATGTGCTGCTAATAGGTTAAGGGAAAATGAACTTCCCTATATAATGGAGCAAATCTTTCTCAGGCATTACAACAAACAGCATTTTAATTAATGTGTTACTCCACAAGTTTGGAAAATTGCCATGATTTGACCAATTTACAAAAACAGATATTAAAAATTAGAATAATATGCTGTTATACTGGAGAGGAAGAAAGCAGTGTTAGTAGTGAAGCAAGTAACATACTTGACTTTAGTGCAGAAGGCTGTGGCTTCTACTCCCACAACACATAGACTGACTGCTTATACTGTGGTGCACGTAAGGTGGGAGGACATGACTGTACTCTTGAGTGTGTCATCCTTTGAACCTTCCCAGTGATAGCCGGTATAAGTTAATGCTCACAATACTGGTGAACCAGAGTTCTAATCCAGTGCACTCCCAGGTTGATTGATAGGATGTTGGCATAATGGTTAAGGTGCTGACTTTAGAAAGACAAAGGGTAAGGTTTGATTCTCATGTGAGGTAATTGGGTAAGCTTAAAATGGCCCCCAAAAGGGCAGTTAGCCTAGCCTATTACTAATCTATAAACCTAAGAATGGAAAGACTAGCATCTAGATAAATTTCTAAAATAAAGCGAAGAAAAAATGTTAAGTATAAATGGATGTGCTTATATGAAAATGTTCTACTATTAATTGCAATTTGTTTCATAACTTCACCAATGTTTTAGATACTGGCATAGAAGTAGACATATTTTATGTGAATTTTTCTAGTGCTTTTGACAGAGTAAATTACAAATTATTATTACATAAACTCATTATACTGCGTTTGTCATCACAACTCATAGAACAGATATGGGACTGACTGAGGTATAGAACCTGTAAAGGGATGGTTCATTAAGTAATCATCCATTCATTTAATCAGGGATAGATCAAACCTAGGCTCTTATTTATTTAATTTTCACTTGCTAAATATTGAACTTCTCACAGCTATGCTTTGTACTTTGTGTGATTACTGTGGATGATGTGTGTGTGTGTGTGTGTGTGTGTGTGTGTGTGTGTGTGTGTGTGTGTGTGTGTGTGTGCGTGTATTTGAATTTATTTACTGAGGTAAAGCACTGGTAAGTTCTGACCAATTTCATTTGTAGTCCAAGGTCAATAACTGACCAGACATACAAAGTAAATAATTGTACATAATATTGAAGTGACAGTAAAAAGTACATACAAATTAATCAAGACTGTACATAACACTGAAGTAATAGTAAAAAGTTAAAATAAGCAAAATTGTAACTGGTCAAAATGATTTATCATATTTACAGTTTTTCTTAAATAACCTGCCTACATAGATGTCTAATAACAATACGCTGAGGGTTACAGAATGCATGTCATTTGGTCCAGATAAAGATGCTTATATATAACAAAATGCTACTAGAGAATGTTAAGTCAAAGAAAATGTGGCTTATTACTAAAATAAAACTAATCTTGAGCTATTCCACATGATTGTTTTCTAGCACTAACATACTGAGGTTGAAAGGCTAAGATAGAGTTCAGCTGGCACTTTTGTTGATAGGATGGCAGAAATATCAATACATGCATAACTATCTGACTATCTTCAAGGGAACTGAATGTGACAGGCCTGAATAAGAGAGGTTTTAGTCTTGCCATTACTGATACATGAGATTTGAAGACTTAAGGATGCATAATAGTGTGTTCTTATGTGTATAGTAATTAATATTTTCTTAGTTCCATCCAGGAGAATACACCAAATAATCTACAAATGATAAAAATGCATAAAGCAAATTGATTAATGCCAATAAGGATATCTATTTATGTTTGCCCCAACTGTATCAAATAAATAAACATAGTAACATATCAAGAACTTTCTCTAAATAAAATACCTGGGTACTCCAATACCTGACTGATTGATAAAAAGTAATACGGAAGCATTTAATGTAGCATTTGAAACATTCTTTCCTGATGATGTGTGCAGGGCCAGTGGTAGTATTTTCTGGACTGCTGATAAATTTCATGTCACGGAGCCCCTAGCAGCTATTCTGCTGTCAAAATGCACTAGTGCCCAACCTTAGTATCCACCCACAATCTCCTTCACATAAGCATCGCATTCCCAACTTCTCATCCTTTCCATTTCCTCCTTTCTTCCCGTTCACAGTATATCCATGTGTCCTTACTCAAACAAGCATTTCTGTCAGCAGGACATAAACACTGATTTAGTCCAACAGAGGTCTGTTCACTCTGCTATCATTATGTCCCATACTTGATTTCCTCCTCCCTATGCCACTAAAATGTGACTCTTCTTCAGCTAGTTCCTGTATTACCCATTACCTTGATTACATGACCAGTGGTGACTCAGTATTGTGACCTGTGCCTGCAAGGTCTCCCTTCCTGGACAGCCTATATGCAGGGGGTGTAGGTAGTTCCCTGCATGTTTTGGCTCAAAGAGGTACAAATTGCCATGCCCCCATAGTGGGACTGGGTTAGGGTATGAAGCATCATACTACAGCTTGCAGCGTACTCTCTTCTTTAAGCCCTACCTCTCACTGATGTGCAGGGATGATATCAACAGTTGGGAGTGCAGTGGTACTGGAAAAATAACCCCACCACCTATGGTGTGACTTGTACCTCTATAACCACCCACCTTTAAAATCAGTGGCTTTAATTACAATGTTGGTATCAACACCAGTGCTCATAAAATAGCTTTGCCCCATACATGACCCTCCCCTTACTCCCAGGAAGAAGCAAGCAAGCCAATGCCTCGTCATTCTTCTTTCACATGTCTGGCTCCAGCAGATGGCCAAACCACTAGTCTAACTCAGGTTACCTGGAATGTAGTCAGGGTTTTATTCCTCCATACCATGGAGCTGTCCTATTCTCCCCAGGTCTTGTTCTTAATATGGCTCTTCAAATGTCTCAATTTGCTTGTACCATCCTTTATATCAGAACAACTTGCAAAATTTGCTCTATTTTCTTTCTGATATGCATGCTAACCCAGTGAAATCAAATAAGTTAGAAAGCACACATTATTAAAAATATTAATCGATGATAGTTACAGTATGTGGACAAATTAGTATAAGAAAGAAAAGCATGTTTTAAATTTAACCCTAACCAAAAGTGCTCCATAATGATTTAATGTCTCACTGCATAGTGTAAACATATATTACTCTTATGTTAGTGTAGAACAAAATATTCCCACATCATTACACCTTAAATATATAATTATCTTCCATTGCAATGCAATATAATGTGTCAGGTTATTATATTGTTTATGATTTAGGATATATTTGTGATGTGAAAACCATTCTGAGTAAGAAAAAATAAATGGTTTGACAATTGCAATTAAAGTTTTAACTAATGCTTTACAGTGAGGGTCAAATAACTCCACAACCCCAACTTAACAAAAACAGCTCAAGCATTACTAAACTTTGAGAGAAAGGGAGAGCTCTTCTTGCAGTTACCTCTATCAATCAGTACATTAGTCACTTATTTATGATTAATGTTTTTTTAATGTATTTTAAAATAAATAAGGTATGTCATTTGTTAACTCAGGCAAGCAATGGACAAAACAAATTCTGGCAATGCTTATGCCATAAGAGTCTAATATGTTTGTTCAAAAATCAAATACTTTACTGGATAACAATCAGCACTGTAGTTTTATGAGAGATATGGAGACTTAAGAGAGTTTACCAGTAAAATTAATAGAGCCAACTAGATCACAAGAAAAAGGCTGGCATTAGCAAAGACTGATCAAGACAAGATTTAAGGAGGTACAGGCAGGTATATGAGTAATAGATTCATGAGTCTTATCAGTATTAACCAAAATCTGACAGATCTCAGAAGCATTAAAGAAGGTGAGTTTTTTTTTTAAAGATAAAAGAGTTTAATCGAACAGTATTAACAGAATCAGAAATCTCATATCAGGGTTGATACAGTCAGACCTTTACAAGGATAAACTGACACAGGAATGAATAAAAAAAAATAATGGTCAGAAACTCCCATCAGTATTAGTTTTAGTTACTGCTGCATGACTAGAGACTTTGGAAAGCTCAAGTAGTGTTAACACAAGCTAAGATAAATGGAATCAGGAAGTTTCAGCAGAGGTAATTGAGCCAGTGGGATCATCGGTAAAACAACTAAAAATATCCATTGTAGCACTAAAGGAAGCTGTCTCTTCTCCATCATTGTTAACAGATCCAGATATAACAAACAGTTTTAACATTTTAGTAGTGATATGATGCTCTCAGCAGGATTATCCGAGTCTGGGCAGATCTCAGTCTAAAGAGTCTGTGGAATACAGCAGATGTACTGAAATGATGAAGTTTACTTCCTATCAAACTCAGCCAGCAGAATTTTGTCTGGCCTGTTTGCTGACTTTTTGAATGTATTTTCAGTATAACCAGAGATGTGCTCAAGTTTTAAAGGAACAGAAGTAGTGCTGCTAACCCTTGGGTTTCGTCATCCCTTCAGAGTCACTCTTATTCATCTCATTATTTTGCTGTATTACTATGATGCAGAAACTCTTCTTATTTGTAAGATGACCTGCTTTTGTTTGGGCTCACTTCTCAATCGGGTCCCCCAGTTTTAGCAAGGTTTACTGGATTATGGATGCCAAAGAACAGGAAACTTTGCTCTATCTCTATTCGCTAGGCAGAAAAATTCAGCTACATCCTCATTTAAAGTCTCACTTTTAGACTGAAAGTGTTGATCATGTGCTACACCTTGTGGTTAATGTCTGCTACTGCACCTTTAGTTATATGATGTTACAGTAGGGAAAAGAGCAGATTGATTTTTCCGTTATCTCATTTATCCTGGACAACTAAGGATTTATGCAGCTTGGCATACTGTATTACCCTGTCTGCTATATTAGTAGCATAATTATCTGAAACTGACAAAAGAAAAAAGCTGAATAGTTTTTTTTTTTTTTTTTTTTATATTATAATGATCAGTTCTCATGTCTGTCTGTGGCTCTCTTACTGGATAGCTTGCCACTACACTGATAGTGATATTCTTTATCTCATTTAAAGTGATTCTTCTTACATAACCTAAAGCAATCTCTCTTCCCCACTGTGTTGTTAATAAATATTGTACTGAACTTAGCAGTGTCCACCTTACCTGCAGAAAACCAGTAAGACCCGTGTGTGTACTGACATGTCTAGAATATGAAAGTATGCATTTTACTGTAGCTGAGAAAGTATACATTTTACTGTTTTATTATTTCAGTGTTGAGTTATGCATATGTGCCAGTGTGCAACTCACTGATTCAGCAAGCCAGAAGGCAAATGAATAAAACATGAGTACATGACCTCAAAGTACAAAGCAAGACCTTTATTAACACATCACACTAGTCCAGTGTCCTGGCATAAGTCCCCAGGGATTCCCTGAAGGTTATGCTGAGCTGCTCCAACACTGTGATGTGTTAATAAAGGCTGTGCTTCTTACACTGAATCTGGATATTCTTGGGATATTGTATGCTCTGGTGTCACTGAACAAATGAATAAAACATGTTTATTTCATTCTGGTACCTGTTATATTTTAACCTGAAAGTTATCTTTATATTTTAGATGTACTAATTTAAAAATCACCATTAAGTTTTATCTCAAGCCTTGCCGGTATATTCAGTAGTTCCTTTTCAATTTGTTCTTTCATTCACTTTCCATTATCAGGTAAATCAAGGGAACATGATATTTTAAAATGCTTGCTTAGACAAATCCATTACAAGAAAATTGGAGTTACTTGCACATACCAACATTGATCAGACTACACTGAATGTTGCCACTGTGACTAAATGCAAAGAAAATAGTGAAACAAAGGGAACAGTCATGCACATCTAATGGGGAACTTAATCTACCCTGCACAGTGCCCAAAACACCTGATGCTTATATATATTATCTCTGAATTTGTATCATATGATAAGAAAGAAATATAGTAAGTCAGTTTGTCTCAATTATATGTATACCAGTTGCCAAAATGATGAAATAAACCTGACTTTTTATGTAGTTTTAGAATTTTAATAGAGGACCCGTGTAGATGTCATGACCTGTATTTTTTTTCCATGAGAGTCTCTCCATCTATTTTTTTTTTTTCAGAGGCTCTGGAGTTAAACGAAGAAACCATATGATACACTTGCCTCATCCCTAGTTACTATATACAAAGTAGGCAGGATCTAATAGCGTCTCATCTACTTTTATAACTGCATTCTGAAAGAATGCATTTTAAGTGATGACAATTTGTTAATCATAAATACCTTTGTTTATTTACTTTGAACTAGGAAAGATACAAACATCTTTAGGTGAGAAATCTGTTTTGCAAGTTGTGTAGGTCCAGTTTAGAATATACTACCACTGCAACTGATTAATGTGTAATGTGCTCAGGTTTATAAATTAATTATAAATTAAAATGTGACAATATATCATCGAAACAATACAATTAACATCTGGGTCTGCACCATTGTTGTGAATAAAGACTGTACATGTGAGGTGTTTGCCCTTGTGAGCATATAGCAAATCAGCACTGATGTTTTGTGATATTACACACCGGCTACATCCAAATTATTTTCACACTAAAGAGCTGAAAAACAGAGCTGAAACCATTGGTTCCCCAGAGATACGTCAACCTCATTCTCATCCAAGTGTTATCTTACCAACAGTACATGTATCATTGCTAAAACTGTAGTATTTACACATGTACAGTAATTCCTAGAAGAAATAAAATTACCTTTCTATGCCACAATCCCCTTCCTTCTCCTGTAGTAGTTCACTGTCACCAACTAGACTAGCCTGATGCACCAAATTTACAAATAGTACACACTCTTAAAAATGAGTAATATAAAAATGTATTCTAATATCTTGTGATTGTTTAGCTAAACAACCTTTCTTTCTTTAAAAGACAAATGTCAGCAGTTATATCTCACCACTGTGCCCTTACCCTTGCAAAAGACTAATTAATAAAGCAACCAAAAACGTTTGAAACTGAATAAATACAATTATTTACTTAAAGAAATTAGACAATACAATTTGAGAATTAAACATTCCAATGAGACTTGTGCAAGTAGTATAGAGTGATAAAGCCCTAACTACAGCCCATGTGACCTGAGTTTAAATAGTGATTTGGGTAACTAAAAGTGCAGGCAGGGAAGATGGAATATTTCATACTTTGGAGGGGGGGGGGTCCCACATTCCACCCTGATCATGCCATTGCTCTGATGACAGAACCTTGCCTAGAATTTGCAGAGTCCTCATAGTGTGGGGGGGGGCTAGTGCTTGGAAGATACAGTTATGGCATGCAAGGTTGTGACAGAGAGCATGCATTGACAAAGAGTCATAACAAGACCTTGTATTAAGACAAATGTTCACATCAATATCAAGGCTAAGGTTAGACCATAAAATGAAAAACATATCTCATTGCATGGGTGCAGTAGGGAGCACAAAGCACCTTCATGGATTCCTTGATGGTGCCCCCCCTTGGAAAGTATAATGTGTGATCAAGGGAAGAGTTGTTGCTCAACAAGCATGAGGATCAAAGATGATGCAGTTATATATGCAAACAGATATGTGATCGCACAGAAAAATAAAAAATAAGTTGTAAACTGTTAGCTAACACCAGCAAAATATGGACTAATTAGCTGATTAGTTCTCATATTAACTCTAACTAAATGACAAATTGAATGCATCAGTCACTATCAGAAAAATGAAAAATATAAACATGCAGAATAATTAGAAGTTAACTCAATGATCCAGACTACAGAATAATTCTCAGACATATACTTCCAACCATAACTGAAAAGTAAATGGCTCCTGGGCTAGATTGCCCAGGAAAAGAGCAACTCTTCCTGAACTCTGTAAAGGTATGCAGGGAAAACGTAACACTGAGAGGAAATATGTCTAATTACATTTTTAGTGACCCCCTTTGTAAACCAGGTCAAAATGCTCCCAGCTCCTCCCTTTTCAATCAAAATTCAAAATTTGATCATGAGATGTTCTAGAAAGTTCTGGCTACATGTTGCAGTGTATTAAACAGAAAGTGCTGCTAAGAAACAAAGCCCTACACACATAGCCGGCCTTAGGCATAGGCCAACTAGGCGGCCACCTAGGGCGCTGCTCTAGCAGGGGCACTCTTCCAATATTTATTTGGTGTAGGTAGACCAGGATAGGGGCACCAGGTGGTGTGGTGGGGGGCGCCGTGGAGCTCTTTTGCCTAGGGCACCAGTTGACCTAAGGCCGCTCCTGCCTACACACACGTGTGTGTGTGTGTGTGTGTGTGTGTGTGTGTGTGTGTGTGTGTGTGTGTGTGTGTGTGTGTGTGTGTGTGTGTGTGTGTGTGTGTGTGTGTGTGTGTGTGTGTGTGTGTGTGTGTGTGTGTGTGTGTGTGTGTGTGTGTGTGTCAGTCACAAGGATTTATAAACAATGAAACCAAGTAGCTTCATTAGCATAGAAGCAATGCTTATTGACCTTTATTATCATGATATAATTTATCAGTTTAATTTAGCACAACAGCACTCATTACCATATATCTGTGTAACAGAAGAGGTTCAGTAAAGGTTTTCAGTGTGTTTTGTCTACCTGTAACAGTATGGTATGCATTTTATATTGCAATATAAATGGTCAGCAGCAGGTCATTACAGGTACTCTAGAAATCCAGACAGGTATTTGGTAAGTATTTTGTTAAGAACAGTCTACAAAGACATTGTCAGTATTTCTCATCAGATTGGGTTTCCATATGCAAAGATAAGTACAAATCCATAATGCACTGGGGGTCTGCATTTAAAAGAACTGTGGCTTTATTTATCAGGTAACTACCAGAACTCCAAGCACAAGTTAATTCATGCATATTACTTTGATGACCAGTTTGTATTTATAAAAGTATTAAGAATGGCATATAGAAGATTTTATGTAAGGCACGGCTATATGGACATTGTTTCATTATGTTCAAATGTTTCATTATGTTCAAAATCAGAAGAATAGAAATTTCAGCTTTTGAATTATTTCTAAAATTGAACTGTGAAAAGCATATTCTGCTTGGCTGAAAACCACTGACCCTTGCAAATAAAAAAAAAGAAAAAAACAAGTTTAAAGCAGAAGAGCAGTGTTTGAGATTCACTTTTCTCCTGCATTTCCACATTTTTTTCCATCTGTCAGCCCTTGGCAATGCAAGTGCCAACATTTATTAGGAAGCCATCTGAAATGTATCATCAGACATGACTCCATCTCTTCTTCAACCAAAGACTACTCTAATATCTTTAATAGACTTTTGAAATTGTAAAAACTAACTTTGTCATACTCTAGGCCAGTATTCATGCCTTGTGGCCCTCAGTTCATTGTGTTACACTGATAGCCAGATACATGCAGCAGTGCATCCTTTGGATAAGAAATAACTAGCCCCTAGATTCAATAAACTCTTTGCAGGAATAGTGCTATTCCTACATGGAGTGGTTTGCATCCATGTAGCCTTAGCTAACAGCAGTGCACCTTGGCTAAATGGACACGGATAGTGAATGAGTACAGGGGGTATGTCTAAGCAGTGCACACACATCTAACATGCTCCCTGCAGTCAGAAAGTGCCGTACAGCACTTTTTAAAAGTATTTCATTGTCCGCGGACACTGAAATGAAAGAAAAATGAGCATTTCAGTGTCTGTGGACACTGAAATAGCTAGGGGAGCAAGAAACAATGCAGGGGGGTGTGTGGCAGGTTCTGTCACACACCCCCTGTATTGTAAAAGTGGTGTATGGCCATACCTGTCAACTGTACAGGTTTCTGCAGAATGCCCAGATGCCTGCCTCACATACATCTCACCCTCCCAGAGCAATAAAGCAGTACAAAGCTATAAATAATGGTAAGACAAAGCCACAAAAATAGGGACACATTTTAAATATTGCACTGACAAACCTGAAAGATGATAGAATAAAAGGTTTACAGTAGCATGGACTTTCTGCAGGGTATAAAGATTGAAACACAAATGTCTGCTATGTGAAAGCGCCATACAGCCATAGCAGTTAACTGTACAGGTAGGTGTCTGCAGAATGCCCTGATGCCTGCCTCACATACTTCTCACCCTCCTAAAGCAATAAAGCAGTACAAAGCCATAAATAATGGTGGGACAAAGACACAAAAATTGGGACACATTTTAAATATTCCACTGACAAACCCGAAAGCTGATAGAGTAAAAGGTTTGCAGTAGCATGGACCTCCTGAAGGGTATGAAGACTGAAACACAAATGTCTGCAATCTGAAAGTGCAATACGGGCAAAGCCCTCAACTGTTCAGGAATCGCATAATGCCCAGATGCTTGCCTTACATACCTGTCAACCTCCTAGAGTAACAAAGCTGTACAAGGTCATAAATAAATAAAAATAATGTTTTTCCATACTAAGGTATGTTTAAGCATAGCTGAACGGGTGTACAGGTTATGGCCCTCTGTCCAGCTTTGCTTAAACACTGTATAGGAAATAAAAATATACACATAAAATCCTAACACCAAAATACCATAGTGGTTAGAGTCCTGGCTTTGTATACAGGCATTTACAGTTTGAGTACCAAGACAGGCACTTTATTTTTACATAGGAAAGCAGTGTTAATTTTTTTTTTTTTTTTGTAAATGATGTAGTAAGTGATATTTGTCAACCAGGCTAGTGTAGCTGGTCTAAAATGGAAGTGTGAGTGCATATAACATGTGAAACCACCCATGTATACACAAGTGTCCCATACAATACAGTCATACCCGTTGGTAATGTAATGAAGGCACATAGAGGGACGTCATGTAAAGTAAATCATATCCACTTACTAAATTAAGTCCTTATTCTAATATTTTTAAAAATTAAAAGTGAGCAATGATTAGCAGTGCTCAGCTATGCTTAGCCAGTGTAAGCAATGCTTAGTCATGAATGCTAAGCAACAGTCAGCTCAGCTAAGTGGATTTGTGTACTGTTAAGCAGTGCTCAACAATGTCCCCTTTAAGCATTGCTAAAACTGACTTAATGGGTTTGTGCACCGCTAAGCTGTGCTCATCATTTACAAAATCGACCAATGATGGGAAAGGGTGGGAATATGGCCTTATTTAAACCACAAGATGGGAACACAGCCAGTACCTGTTATACTTCAACCTGTGCAGGAACCATGGACTTGTGAGGGTTTGCACTTTAGGGCTTAGTGTTGGGGCATCATGGAGTCCAGGGTCATGACTGGATTCCTTATAAGTAACCATGATGAGAGACTACTGCAGGACTAGTACCAGGGCTCACAATATAAAACGGAGGTCTGGGACCGTCTCACCTGTGATCTCACCAGTGCTATTGGCATCCCCCGAACTGGTGAGCATGTCCGATATCACTATGTGGACCTAAAGTGGAAGAAGGGGGTGCTCTTGGACCAGTGGATCCAAGATGCCAGGGACAACTGTGCTCCAGCAGTATCACAGATATAGTGTACCAAATTCTAACCTGAGGATGTGATACACAGGTATGCATAATGTTTGTTTTTCTCCCCTACAGCTGCAGCAGAGAGGGCTAGTAACATTGAAGCCCATGCTGACAGACTGCTGAGGCTGCGCCAACAGGCTGGTGAGTAAAAATCTATTTTGCAGTATATTGTGCAAATAACTAAGGAGTACATTGTGTACTGCTAGTAAGTATACTGTTACTGTGTTAATTGAATAAATAAAGTTTGTCCAACTAGTATTGATCTGAAATAAACATCAAAAACACAAACTGTTGTGTTTACTCTGGTATGTTGTTGTAGACTTAGAATGGAGCTGTAAAACACAATATAAATGCCCTGTGTTAACCTTTGTTTTCCAGATTGCAGTAATTCAAAGGATTAATGTACAGTACACTAACTATCTGTCATGCATGCATCATATGATTACAAGTTCAGACTGTCTAACTAAGAGACTAATAGGCAGAAACCAGTGAAACAAGAAACAGCAGTTCCCCAGTAGCTCAGTGTGATGAGAAATAGCTTAGTTGTTATTTTGCACACCCAGACATTGTTCGAATCCATGGAGTGGCACTTGGATGTATGCATATCTACACACAAGGAATCAGGAATATATGTAAAAACAGTCAGGTAGTATTAGCAGATATTTTCTCCACATGTTTTACAGGTAAGGAAATGTTGGTAGTAGCTGTATGAAGGGCATACTAATAAACTGTGTACAGCTGTTCAACTGTCCCACCACATGCCTGCAAATGACAGCAGTATAGGTACATACAACATGAACACTTCCTGATACATGTCTCTCAAGTGTCATGCTGTCACGGCTAGTGGTCACTGCTGCCAATAACCCTGGACACAGATAGGAAACCAGTTGAATTATGCCAGTAGCACACTCACATAACAGTAGTTCAGGGTACCCCTTCTGTGCCATATATGTAACCCTGATATGTGCAAGTCCCCTCTAGTCATGTACCCAGAGTAGTCACAGTTTGCACCATACCATTCAAAGCTGACAGTTTAATAGGTATATTTGTGCTACAGAAGCTATGGGCCATAGGTAGATGTAAAGTGAGGACAGACCCATAGAATACTGAGCAGTACTGTTCTGGAAAATAGAAGCATAAACTGTTTTTAATGGACTTTTTGTCTCTCCCCCTACCCCTCATCTTCTTCTTATTCTTCTTTTTTTGGCTGCTCCCATTAGGGGTCACCACAGCAGATCAACTGTTTCCATTTCTTCCAGTCCTCTGCATCTTGCTCTGTCACACCAACCGCCTGCATGTCCTCTCTCACCACATCCATAAACCTTATCTTAGGCCTTCCTCTTTTCCTGTTACCTGGCAGCTTCATCCTTAGCATCTTTTTCCCAATATACTCTGCATCCCTCCTCAGCACATGTCCAAACCAACGTAATCTTGCCTCTCTGGCTTTGTCTCCAAACCTTCCAACCTGGGCTGACCCTCTAATATACTTATTCCTAATCCTGTCCATCCTCGTCACACCCAGTGCAAATCTTAACATCTTCAACTCTGCCATGTCAAGCTCTGACTCCTGCCTTTTTGTCAATTATTCATATACTACGGGTATGTTGTTCTCCAAACCAAAAATGTCAGGACTTGTGTTCTATTATTGTTCATATATTTGATTGGTTGCATGTTAACATACCTTGTTGAAATACCATTGTTGGTGGCCTGTTGCCATCAATGTTACTGGCATTCTGTTATGATGCACACTGTTGTTCCATTTATGCATGTGTTCTGTTTGCTATGCAACTGTTTCAAATCTGTTTTATGGGGTTAATTGGAACTCCCATGCATGCTGTTATAACTAATCTTGAAATTTGTTGTTCATGACTAACCAACATATTTTGTAAAACTTCAACACCATAGCACGTTTGGGAAGGCAGATCCAGGCGGATCCGCCTGTCCCACCTCATCTGGCCATGGCACCAGGCCCCAGCTTCTCTGGGACCCAACACAGGACTTCCTTGTCCATTGGTCCTGCACCACCTTCAGGTGGAACCACCTCAGGGGATGGGCCCCCCCCCCTGGGAGCAGGCATGGACAGGAGCCTGCCACCCGCAGTCAGTTTCAGGGTATGGTGTGTAGCATCATCCGAACAGAGTTGGATGACCATCTGTGCCAGATGGTAGACTGCCTGGCAAACCTCAAGGGGCAGGCTGCCCCTCCTGTCCAGCCTCCAGCACAGCCACCTTAGGGGCCATGAAGGTGCAGTGGTGACTGCCCATGAGTGGGGAACTCAGTCCCATTGTATCCATTTGGGGGCTCATGGGCTTCAGATTCCCAAGCACCCTCTCCGTCAAAGGTGTTTACTCCCTCATGTTTCATATACTGTCCCTGTCTGCTGCTATCTTGTCTGTCTTGTTTGTCTTCCTACTCACCCTACCTCCCCAGATGTACCTACAATCCTTCCTCAACATCCCACTTTCACCTTAAAAAAAAATGGCATCTCTCCCAAAAAATATATATATATATCGTCCCATACATAGCTGTCCATTTCACACACATGTCCACTGTACACATATAATCCGGTCCAACTGGCTTGACAACACATTTCTGTTGTCCTCACCCCTCTCTCTGGGGTTTGAGTGTCCAAATTCACCTCCAAATTCTGTTGCTGTATAAGAAATGGATAGCTATGGACCTTCCCTACACCTATCCTGCACATCCCTAGCTACCTTTCATATTGTTTTCACTCTCCATGCTCTTTTTTCACCACTTTCTTATCACCCCTTTTTCTTTTTTTAAAGAAATTAGCGCGGATGTAAGCAGGAAAAATCTCCACTAAGTGAAGCCAAAACGGACTAACCGTGTTTTGGCATCACTTAGCATCATGCAATACCATGCAAACCTGCTTAAAACTGCTTTAATCACTCTGTCACCATCAGTCTCTGCTCTGTCTAGCAATAAAAGAGACAATGGTGGTACGTCTCAAACCCAGGACTCTCTACACTATAGTCAGAGCAATGTACAACTACACCATTTCAGCTATAGGAATTTCTGTTGCTTTTTCAAACATATCATACAATAGAGGCATTCAACATTAAGGAAAAAGCTATGTGGAATCAGTCATGTTTTGTATATATAAATACACACACACACACACACACACACACACATATATATATATATATATATATATATATATATATATATATATATATATATATATATATATATTTATATATAACACAAAGTGCAGTCATACCTCAGAATCATAACTCCAACCTCTTAGTGCAGGAAATCTGGACAAAGTCCATCAAAATGGGGGGGGATGGGCCACAAATAGGGACATATTTTAAATATCATAGTTACAAACCTATAAAGATGCTATAGTAACAGGGTTTGTTTCAGCATACATCTTCTGAAGGATATGAGGTCTGAAACAGAAATGTATATGTCATTATTTACTAACATAACTCCCCAGATCTTCACAGAGATTTATCAAACACATACAAATAAGTAGTGGAACAGACCAAAAATATGAGCCAAACATCTGGACATCCTTTGGAATGCCTGGCAGTTGACAGGTATGTGCAGAACCCCTTAGTGCAGTGAATTCAGACCAAGCCTGATAAAGTGGGGGGAGAAGGGCATGATAATAAGGACACATCTGAAATATGTGAGTAGATAATCTGAGAAAGTTGCTGCAGTAACACTGTCTGTTCTAACGTATGTTGCCTGAAATATCACAAGTCTGACACTCAATTGCTTCTCATAAGTTAGTGACCTCAATCCTCACATCATTCCACTGATTTGTCAGAAATACACAACAGTTATGGGGACTAGGCAAAACATATGAGCCACACAACTGGACATCCTATGAATATCTGGACATAACATAACATTAGAGAAACTACACTGAGCTGCCAAGCATGTCACCAAGCACTGTCCAAACTAGCCAGACCAGCACAACACCACCCCAAATCAGCTCTATGGACTTACACATCCATTAGCAAATATAACAGGCACTACAGGGATGTAACAGTAGTGGAAAACAGACACTGGTGTGAAAGTGCTTACCCACAACCAATTGCACCACAGTCACAGAGACATACCGGTAAAACAACTAAACACTACAGTATAATGACTGTGAGAACAAAAATATCCTGTTTGCCACTAACACACTACCCCTAGATATACTGCCTCAAGTCACAGTGTAGTGGGAATCCTGAGGTGTTACAGGACATGTCATAGTCTGCCCATACAAACATATACCACTGATAAACTACCAGAAATTGGAGCAGCATGCACAGTCAAATAGAAATGGCCCATGACACTCACTTGTCGGCCTGGAACGACATGATTGACAGACCACGATGCTTTGCCAGAGGTGGCTTGCACCTGTTGCCCTTGGGATTCTGGATACTGGCTAAGGCTCTTGCCACCCCTATAGTGCCTTTTTTAGGCAAGGTTCAAATGACAAATTCACCACCATAACAAGTACATGTAAGCAAAATCTGAGGGTAATGCTACTCACTGCTAGAAGTCTAAACCTCAAAATGCACTCTTTCGAGGCACTCCTTAAAATGGAGAACATCGACATCTGTGCAGTAACAGAGACCTGGTTCAAAGCTCCAGAGAGCACCCCTGCATTACCAGGCTATATTTCATACCACACCTTTTGGCCACCTAACCCGGAACAAAGCACTAAAGGTGGAGGTGTGTCTATATTCATTAAGGATATCCACACCTCCAGGCTAGTTGCACAGCATAATGCATCCGAGATTATCCAAGTGCAACTAACTCTGGGCAAGACCGCAATCCAAATTGTAGCTTGCTACACACCTCCCACCATGCCCCAGGATTCTCACTCCTCATTTCTTGATACACTGGAAAGTATTAGGGTACAACCTAACACCCTTCTAATGGGCGATTTCAACTAATCCACCATTAACTGGGAAAACTACTCATGTATCAACTCTTTTGCTCAACATTTTCTGGAATTCATAAATTCCAACGCCTTGGATCAACTTATTCACACCCCCACCAGGGGCAGCAATATCCTAGACCTGGTCATTACCAACATGGGCAACCGGTGTTCCACACCAGAGGTCAATTCCTCATTGGTCAGATCCGACCACAAGCTAATCACCCTAGACATCCACATCCTGCCCCCACCCCCAGTTTGGGAAACCACCGTAACAAACTTCTACAAAGCCAACTTCACACATTTTAAGACAGAAGTGGCAAACTTCATGACACCCGTGCAGATGGATAATAGAGGTATGACTGCTGAATCCTACACAAATGCACTTTATAAGCACTTACATGAGTGCATGGATCATGCTATCCCTAATAGAACCAAGATGTTATCCTCCAAAAAAAGGAAGTCAATCTGGTGGTCCTCTGCCATAAACAAACTCTACAACAGAAGAAAGAAGATGTTGCAAAAAAGAGTAAAATCCCATGACTGGGGAAACTCCCTGGTCAACCTCAGTAAGATGCTGAGATCCCTCATAAAATCCTCCAAAGCTAGTTACAAAAACAAAATTGCCACTGACTCTAAAGACAACCACAAAGCATTCTATAGCTATGTCAAGAATCTCAATGGCAACACTCAGATCTGCTCTGAGTTTCAGCACAATGGCACTAAATATACAGAACCAACTGATATTGCCAACATCCTGGCAGATAGGTTCTGTGCTAACTCTCACCCCCTAGAAGGCTCATCTCTATACCAGAAGAATGCAAAGATCCTGTAATCACGGCTGCACAGGTAAAAAACAGACTCTCCAAAGCCAAGAACACAGCATCCATGGGACCTGACAATATCCCAGGCTGCATTCTACATGAACTACAGAATGAACTGGCACCCTACCTAAGTACCATGTTCAGTCATAGCCTCACCTCAGGCTTTGTGCCCACTGAATGGCACACCACGATGGTTATCCCACTCCACAAAGGGGGAGCCACGATGGACCTCGGAATTACCACCCCATTAGCCTGATGAGCCTGATCTGCAAGGCCATGGAACATATCATCATGGAACTCATAAACAAAGACATTGGTTATCTCCAAACTCTGGACCCAACCCAGTTCGAATTTGTAAAAGGCAGATCATGTCTCCTAAACCTGATTGACTTCTTTGAAGCAGTCACCAAAGCCATAGATAAGGGTAAGGTGGTTCACACAGCTTATCTAGATCCCCCACTCTGGAATTATAGATAAGCTCACTAAACTAGGTATAAATCCCTATGTCACAAGATGGGTTGCCAACTGGCTCACAGACAGAACCCACACTGTGAAAGTAGCAGACTCCAAATCCGACTTCAGACCAGTGACAAGTAGAGTACCACAGGGTTCAGTCCTGGGTCCACTCCTGTTTGGTATCTACTTCTCTAAAGTACAGGCTAACACAGAAGGTCTTTGGCTAACAAAGTCTGCAGATGACTGCAAACTAGGAGCTATAATCAAAACTCCTAATGATGTGGACATACTACAAAAGGGCCTCACTGAGACAGATGCCTGGTGTAAAAGCCATGGCCTGAAGCTCAATGCCAAAAAAGTGTATTGTCATCCCCTTTGGTAAAAATTCTGTACCCATGAACTACCACATAGCTGGTAGTCTACTTAACACCAAAAATGTGATAAGAGACCTTGGGACACAGGTGGACAGTAGTCTCTCCTTTGATAATCACATTGCCACAGTGGTCAGGAAATCCTTCTATGTGGCTCACCTCATCACAAAAGGTTTCTTATCCAGAAAAAAAGAGGTCATTGTTCCCCTCTACTCATCACTCATTAGACCCATTATAGAGTACAACACCCCTTTTGGTATGTACCTCACAAGACATCTATAACAACTGGAAAGGCCACAGAAATACCTCACAAAGAGGATTACTGGCCTCAAATAGATTCCCTATGCAGACCGTCTCAAAAAACTCCAGCTTTACTCCGTCGCATATCGCCTACTCAGAGGTGATCTCTGCCTAACATACAAAGCTATGTTAAACCCAGAGCTGTTGGACATGCTCAACTTAAAGAAATCCCAATCCCTCCAAGCTACATGCTCTAGGGACCTAAACCTTGTCACCACAATAAACAGAACATGCTGGAGGGATAGATTCCTGTCCCAGAGACTTCCCATACTATGGAATAGGCTAACTATCTATGTCAAACAGAGCTCTTCATTAGCACTCTTCAAAGAAAATCTTGATGATTGGATGGGAGATAGGAAATTCACCCCAGGGATCACTTCTGTGGCTCTGCTCGACAGGGGCACAGGAAAATAATTTTCTTGGGTGGCGAAAGCCAGGTTACATTTTTTGCTAGGCTTATATAAGCCCTAGGGCCAATAGCCTAGTACCTACCTATGAACCTATGAACCTATGTAACCCCTCCCTACTCAGCCCAAATAATATTTACACACTACACTGCTATGCAGTCCTGACAGTCTGTTAACAATGGGCAGACATACACAAATATCTCAACTGTATAGATTCCCACAGAATGTCCAGGCTTTGGCCTCATATCTATGGCCTCCTCCTCATAACATGTCTGGGAGTCTGCTACATTACTGGGGTGATAGCAGGAATGAAGGCACTAAATAATGATGTAACATACCTCTGAACCTCTTACTGCATGACATCTGGACAAAGCTTGACATAATTGGGGGATAGAGGCCCAAACACAGTGGCATATTGGAAATATTGCTGTCATAAACTGGAAAAGTTGCTGGTGTTATGGGGTTTGTTGTTACATATCTTTTCTGAGGGATGTGAAGTCAGAAACACACATGGATGTTAGCATTTACTGATTGCAATCCCCAGAGTATCGTATTGATTTCTCAAGGACAAAAATTGTCTGGGAACAGACGAAACATAACAGGCAAACCTCTGATCATTTTGCAGATAGCCCTAAAGTTGAGAGTTATGTCATCCACATAACACTGTCAAACTTGAAATCACACTGAAAATGCATGTCCAGACAAACCCTGTTAAACTAGAATTATTCCAACTGTATAACAGCAATACCTACATTCTGTCCCTAAGTCTGGAACATTCTCCCCCAATTAGTTGGGCTGTCTCCACAAGTCTTGTTGTTAGAGGCATTCCCACCTACCCTCTGTGATGCTGTAGCTCACACACCTCCATGATGCCCCCCTCACAAGCAAGGAAAAGGGGCAATGCACACATGAAATACTCAGTTATAGGAGTGTATTACTATGCCTTTGGCTATTGGAATAACAACACAGCTGTTATGCATGCAATGAGCAAGTGGGGAACATCAGTTGGTGCACAGGCCATTACCTGCTCATGACCATTACCTACAAAAGGCAAGCTGCTGCCTATGCAAAACAGGTGTAAACCACTACATAAGTAGACAGAGAGAGAGAGAAAGAGAGAAAGACCACGAAACAAACCGAACAAAACCAAAACACAACTATTCAGAACTACTTGAAAAAAAAACAGGTATGTGAAACAAGTAAGAATGTAATGGAATGCAGTAGGGGGTATGTAATAATGGGAAATATGAAGTTAAACAAATATGTATCAACAAGACTTGCTGTACTGATCTATTGCTGAACAGCACCTATGGCCATAGCATCTGGCACTGTCTGCAGTGACATAGATCAAAGCTCAGACCCCTGAGCACCATCTACACCCCATCTGTATGGAAGATGGCCACTGTCATCCCTCTACACAGAAGTGAATGATGAAGAGAGGATTATGCAATTTACTGGCACTCATTGGGGGAAACATGGCACATAAGGACCATGAGTGCAATGCAAGCTGGTACTGTGCTGATAGCTGACAGGGGTATGATGTGGTTTTGAGTGATGGGTACTGCTAGTCCATGTTGACATGCAGGTTCTGTAAATACCATTGACAAATGTATGAGATCCTGTGATGTTTTTCCCTGTTTATGTCTTCCAGGTGCAATGCATACCACCAGAAATCCTGCTAACATGGAGCCTGAAACTGCAGTAATAACTGACCACATATCCAGCACTACAGTGTAATGTTCACCCAGATTCAACAGCATCTGCGGAAGTGGACTTGCCTGTGAAACAACCTTGTCCACTGGGTAAACGATGTTGGCCTGCATGCACGAACATACGGGCAGGTCCAGTATCATGCGATTAACCTGATACGCCATGCCCGGTGAAGGGCTGCTGCTGTGGCCAAGGACTGAATAGCCACAGGTGGGGGTCCAGCCAAGCAGACCCCACTTACACCCACTGAGGAGCTCCTTGCCAACCTTGGGGCACCCATCCCACTGCAACGTCAGAGTCCAGACACCCACAATGTGAAGGTAGGTGGCACCCAGACAACAAGCGAGGAGTGTGCATGTAAAGCCCCAGTGGGGCTCAATAGGCAAGTGTAGCAGCCATAATGGCATCAGTAGAGTATCTAGATGCATATGTCAGGTCAGAATGCAGTTGTGGTTGGGTTTTGTAATGCACAGATGTGCACATTTATGGTGAAGGACAGCAAATTGCATAGTATTGGAGCTTGTACCATAAATGTGCAGAAAAGCTGCATTCATCTTGTACTAATGCCACATGTGAGTCTGCTGACAATACCTCTCTCCCACAACTACATAGGTCCTTTCAGTTTGGAAGTGGGACAGCAGCCTGAAGCTGGTGAGTATGGAATTGTCCTATTGTAGTTCACCAATACCCAAGTCATGTTAAGGGCATGCATTTCACCATGCACACAACTGTCATTCCTAGCCATATTGCGTTATGTGCATGTTCACTTGTGGTGGGGTTAACTGCATTGCATCACAGTGGTCACCACAGGGCCCTATATGCAGGAGATGTAACATTTCCATAGCATACCTCACAACCTGTCATTGCAACTTGACATCTGGACATGGACTGACAGAATGGGGGGACAAAGGCCTGAAAATGGGACATATTTGAAATATTATTGTTATACAGTGGATATAAAAAGTGTACACACCCCTGTTAAGATGCCAGGTATTTGTGATATAAAAAAATGAGAACACAATATTTAATTCCACAGCTTTTCCCACCTTTAATGTGACCTCTAACCCGAACAATTCACTCGAAAAACAAACACATCTGTTAGGTGACCAACTATGAAGGATTCAAAACCTACAATAAGCTGGATGTATACATGTGCACACCCGTCAACTAATACTTTGTTGGAGCGGCTTGTGATTTAATTACAGCATTCAGACTGCTTGGGTACACACCTGCCATCAAGTAAAGAGACTGAGTAACACCAAATAATGGTCTGCTGTCCTAGTAGGATATTCCTGACATTTACTCAGTTGCCTGCTACAGCAAAAGCCATGGTTCGCAGAGATCTTACAAAGCATCAATGGGATCTCAGTGCTGAAAGGTATCAGTCAGGAATAAGGTACAAAAACATTACCACAGCATTGCATATATCATGAAACACAGTGAAGACAGTCATCAAAAGGTGGAGTAGATATGGGACAACAGTGACGTTGCAAAGAACCGGACGTCCCCCAAAACTGATGACAAAACATGACAAAAACTGGCTAAGGAGGCTGCCAGGAGACATACATCAACACTGAAGCAGTTGCAGGAATCTCTGGCAAGTACTGGTTGTGTACTACATGTGACAAAACCTCCCATATTCTCCATAAGACAAGCCTATGGGGTAGGATTGGAAGATGGAAGCATTTTCCCACACAGAAAAACATCCCGGTCTGGCTACAATGCATAAAACACTACATCAAGTCTCCCAAGAGCATTTGAGAACATGTGTTATGGTGTAATGTGACCAAGGTTCAACTTTTCAGCCACAATTCCAAAAGGTACTTCTGGTGCACAAGCAACACTTCGCAACACCCGATGACCACCATCCTTACAGTGAGGCACAATGGTGGCAGTGTCCTGCTTTGGGGTTGCTGTTCATAAACTGGAACTGGAGCTTTAGTCAATGTGGAGGGAATTATGAACAGTACCAACTAGCACTCACTTTTGGCCCAAAACCATCAGACATCTGCCAGAAAGCTGAAGATGAAGAGGGGTTTCACTTTTCCTAACAACGATGACCCAAAGCATACATCCAAATCAACCTATGAATGGCTCCACCAGAACACAGTCAAGGTTATGGATTGGCCCAGCCAGAGCCCAGACCAAACTTCATTAGAAAATCTGCTGTGTGACCTGAAGAGGGCTGTGCACATGAGATGCCTTGCAATCTGACAAAGTTGAAGGGCTTTAGCAAGGAAGAATGGTCAAATAATGCCAAGTCAAGATGTGCCATGCTGATAGACTCCTTCCCAAGAAGACTGCATGCTGTAATTAAATCAAAAGTTGCTTCCACAAAGTATCAGTTTAAGGGTGTGCACACCTATGCAACCACACTATTGTGTGTATTTCATTTGGTGCTGCGGTAGCATTATCACCTCATAGCAAGACGTTGTCCCGTTCGATTCTCAGCTAGAGCGTCTTCTGTGTGGAGGCATACGTGAATGGGGCGTGCCTTCGTTGAAGGTTGTGTGTCAGGGCTGGTAACCCGGTACGTAAAAATCCACTACCAATCATTAGCGGACCGGAGTTCCTCTGTAGTGACCCCTAACCGGGAAAAGCCGAAAGACACAAACAAACATTTGTCTGTTTACCAATTAGATTGTACAGATGATATGTCACATTAAAGGTGGGGAATGTTTTGAAATGAATTATTGCATTCTCATTTCATATATTACAAGAACCTGGCATGTTAACAGGGGTGTGTACACTTATCGTATCCACTATATGCTTAGAAAGTTGTAGGTGTAACAGGATTTGTTTTAACATAAATTTACTGCAGGTTTTGGGGTCTGACACTCTAATGTATGTCATTAATTAATGACATCAATCCTTAGATCATCCCAGTAATGTGTCAGACAAACACAGGGGTTATGAGGAGGAGAGCAAACATTTGATCCAGACATCTACACATTCTGCAAAGATTTGTACAGTTGTGAGGTATGTTCTGTAGGTGTTGCCACTGTGTTATACAGGTGAACAGCAATAATGTGTACATGGGTGCAGTGTGTGCTACTGCTAGGTGAAGGGCCATCACCTACTAACACAACTCACGTGTCCCAGAGGTGTATATTGTTAGTGACATGGAGTGCTAATGGCTCCACTGCATGATGCTGAGGGCTTGTCCAGAGTATGTATGTTGTGGTCTGACTATGTGTCATGCATGTCATCATTTGGGCATTGTGAGGTCTGTGTAATGCCTTTGTGCCACCTCACCTGCATGTGACTGTGTGTATGTCGGTGTGTGTGTGTTTGTGTGTGTGTGTGTGTGTGTGTGTGTGTGTGTGTGTGTGTGTGTGTGTGTGTGTGTGTGTGTATGTGTGTGTGTGTGTGTGTGTGTGTGTGTGTGTGTGTGTCTGTGTATACCAACCGACCTTATAGCACAAGTATTAATTTACATATGTTGTCTTCCCCTCACAGGTGTAGATGGGGGTCATGGTTCCTCCTGCACAGAACCTGAAATCAGTGTTTCTGTGGATTTTAACAATGATGATAGTCATAGTGAGGCACAGGTGGTGTTGCCAGGGGGTAAATCTGTGCCACATGTTGGCATCCGACTGTTGTCCACAACATCCCCGCACACAGTCACGATGACCACACATAACCCATCCCCAGTGGCCACAGATAATGGACAGTTTGGGGGAGGTGGCATGGAAGAGGCTAGTGTGGTGACTATGGCAAGTGTGAGTGTAGATACTTGCCATAGCCGGAGTGCAGGTGGGGTCCCACACAGGCGGCTGGACAGGGATGCTCAAAGGAGGACTGGTGCCTGTTCAGCCCCTGTCGCAAGTGCCATAGCAGGAGTCAATAGACACATGTTTTGGGCTGTCATGGAGGCACAGGCATGTACTGATCGCAACACCAGATAAATACTCAGAGTCTTGGATGCACATCTTCCTGGTGTCCATGTTGACCTACATGACCTTGTTGAGGCCACACATGAGACTACTGCGGTCAAGAATAGATGGTGGGGTTAGACCGTGGCACTCCTCAACCATGCAATGTCTGTGCTGGAGTGTTTGGTGGGAGATGAGGGGCAGCCACATGGACACAGGTCAGCACCACGATCAGCTGAGGGTCTATGGAGCCATGCAGCTTTACACTCCCATAGCAGCAGTACCACCAGCATTACCAAAGGGGGATGCTGTCCACACAACAATGCCGCAAGCCATGGGCACGTGGCCCTGGCTGGCCCTGTCAGGGACACAGATCCAGCAGACAGCAGTCACCATCGGGGAGTAGTACTGCATCTGACCTTTTGCCTGGTGGTGCCTGTGAGACCCCTGGCAGGACCAGTTCACATGTCCGTGGCCGGAGATGATGAACTGTACACCCTGCCATGTATGGATCACAGCTGTCCAGCATACCCCTGTGTAGCGTAGCCACATGGTGTGACTGTGTGCATACAAACACACACACACACACACACACACACACCCACACACACACACACACACACACACACACACACACACACACACACACACACACACACACACACACATCACCATCACAGCCAGGTCACCTCCAGACACACACACACACCACCTCTGCATGGCCCATTCATAGAACACCCATCCAAACACACATACATGATGTCAACCATATGGGCCAGCCTAGGCTTCTGGCAAACCCACACAACACCCTGTGCATATGATGATACCTATGCCACATCCCTGTCATCCATACCACCGATGCAGGGACATGCTAATATGGTTCTGATGCACAGGGTGAATTAAGTACAGTTTAGCTATGTAATGCTGTGTAAGGTGCTGTCAGCTGGCATTTGTAATGGGTACACTTCAGAGTGTGTGTACCTTTTTAGCCATGATGCATAAGTGGTGTTAGTAATACTGACTGAATGTAGTCTCACATGCTGTATTCTTTTTGTGTTCTAGGTGTCCATTTGTCAGCAGGATGTGGCCCTGCAGACATTGCCAGTGAGGGGTATGGAAGAGTGTTAACACATTGACCATGTCATTGTTGTGGTACAGCTGTATATGTACACATTTACCAGGTCTATGTAACAGTTAATGAATGTGCCACAGAGTTTATTGGGCTGAGGAGTGTATACAGGTAAGTATATGGTGGTTGGCATCAGCAGCTCTTTTAAGGTGGACAATGGTAAGTGTAGTGGGTGGAACACACCTCAGATTGGGAAAACCCACACCCCCAGAGGATATTGTGTCGACCAAACACACAGAGTGTACTGTTCCCACATGCACATGGTCAGGCACACACAGGCATACACACACACACACACACACACACACACACACACACACACACACACAGGATCACAGTTGCCAGTGTTGGGTTTGGAACCCCTACCCATCTAGCTAGTGGTAGTAAAGTGTTATGCGATTATCACAGGTGGCACAGAACTAATAGTGTGATGAGTGTTCCACGATATCTGTAAAGTGAATAACATCATGTGGCCTTGTGAGGTATGGCAATGGGGGTGTACTGGGTGAGAAAGGAATCATAATACTGTCGTCTATGAATCTACACACTCACAAACACTGCTATACACACCAATGCACACACACACACACACACACACACACACACACACACACACACACACACACACACACACACACACACACACATTTGCCATTACTGACATTAGCAGCCCTGCCTATCATGTTATTCATTCCATAGTGTTACATAGCTGTTGCACACAGCACTGGGTTTATAGGGTTGAAGAGTGTCTACAGATACCTCTATGGTAGATGTAAATAGTGGGCTTTGTAAAGTGGACCTTGGGAAGTGTACTGGGAGTACCATGGCCTAAAATTGAAAACCATGGCCACCCAATGGATATAGTTTTCACTCAAACACACAGGATACTGTTCTCTCACACACACACACACACACACACACACACACACACACACACACACACACACACACACACACACACACACAAACACACACACACTTAGCAGGCTTGAGATTAGAACCCTTAACTATCTAGTTTTTGCTACTACAGTGTCATGCATTTATCACATGTGCCACAAAGCTTACAGGGTGAAAAGTGTCCCAAGGTAATTCTAAGGTGAACAACATCGCCAGGCCTTGTAAAGTATGGCAATGGGAGATGTACTGGGTAAGACTGGACTCAAAATACTTTAACCAAAGTTATAGACACTTACAAACACAAATTAACTCATACAAACATTTGTCAGGACTGAGATTAGCAGCCCTGTCTCTCTTGTTAGTCCATACTGTTACATAGTTCCTGTATGTGACATATAACTTATTGGGCTGAAGAGTGTTAACAGATACCTCTAGGGTTAATGAAGACAGAGGGCCTTGTAAAGTGGACATTGGGACATGTACTGGGAGTACCACAGCCTAAAAATGTAAAACCTACCCCTCTCAATGAATACAGTTCTCATTTAAACACATGCACAGGGTACAGTTCTCACACACACACACCCACATTTGTCAAGACTGAGATTATAACCCCTATCTATCTAGTTATGGATGCTACACTGTTATGCATTTACTGTATGCACCACAGAGCTTATAGGGCAAAGAGTGTCTCATGGTTCTTCTAAGGTGAACAACATCACCAGCCCTTGTAAAGTATGGCAATGGGCAGTGTACTGGGAGAGTGAGGCCTCAAAATGCTGTATCCTATAAATATACACACTTACAAACACTTACACACACATACTCACATTTGCTAGGACTCTGAGTAGAACTCCTACCTATCTAGTTGTTGGTACTGTAGTGTTATGCAGGTACCACACACACCATGGGGCTTGTAGGATGAAGAGTGTCCCAAGGCACCTGTAAAGTGAATAACATCACCAGCCCTTGTAATGTATGGCAATGGGAGGTGTACTGGGTGAGAAAGGCCTCAAACTACTTTCACCTACATGTTTACACACCCACAAACAGTTTTATAAACACTAATGCACACACACACATGTATGCTAGTACTGAGATCCATAGGTTCATAGGTGTGTACTAAGCAAATGGCCATGGAGCCTTTACAAGCCTAGCCCATAGGATTACCCTGGCATCGTGCCACCTGATGTTACTCACCAGTGTGTCTATTGAGTATAGCCACTGGTCTGATCCCTAGGGTGAGATTTCTATTCCCCATCCACTCATCCAGATTTCTCTTGCAGAGATGTATGTGAAGTCTATTCCATAGTGTGGCCAGTTTCTGGGTTTTGAACCTGTCCCTCCAGCATGTTCTGTTGATTGTAGAAATGGGGTTGAGGTTTCTGGGGCATGTGGTGGTGATGGATTGAGTTTTTATAGATATAGCATGCCGAACAGAGCTGGGTCAGACATGGCTTTGTTAGCCAAGCAAACATTGTCTCTAAGTAGCCAATATGAGACAGAGAATAGTTGGAGTTATTGGAGTCTGTCCATATAGGACAAGTGTTTAAGGCCTAGGATCCTCTTTGTGAGGAACTGTTGCAGCCTCTCCAGTTGTTGCAGGTATCTGATGAGGTGCATTCCAAATAGGCCTTTGTACTCAATGATTGGCCTAATGAGGAAAGAGTAGATGGAGACAATGATCTATTTCTTCCTGGATGCAACACCCTTAGTAATGAGATCTGCCACATAGAGGGACATTCTGACCACAGTGGCACTGTGGTGATCAACAGAGAGGTTGCTGTCAACCTGTGTTCCCAGTTATCTTAAAATGTCTTCTGTGTTCAGTGGACTATCATCAATGTGGTGATTCATGGGTACCAAGTTGTTCCCAAAGGGGAAGACGACACATTTTCTGGCATTGAGCTTAAGTCCAGGGTTCTGACAACAGTCATAGGTTTTAGTGAGGCCTTTCTGTAGGATGTCAACATCACTTGGGGAGGTAATAATAGCACCTACCTTCCAGTCATCTGCAAACATTGTCAGCAAGATTCCCTATGTATTGGGCTGGACTTCAGAGGTGTAGATACTGAGCACGAGGAGACCCAGAACCAGACCCTGTGGTACTCCACTCATGACTGGTCAGCAGTTTGACATGGAGTCCACTGCTTTCACACTGTGGGTTCTATCTGTGAGCCAGTTTGCAACCCACTTAGTGATATAGGGGTTGATGCATAGCTGAGTGTGTTTGTCTATGATTCCTGAGTAGGGAATGGTATCAAAGGATTAGAAGCCCCACCTATCTTGCTATTTATTCCATAATGTTACATAGTTATTTCACATGGCACAGAGCTTATAGGTCTGTGGAGTGACTACAGCTACCTCTACAGTGGATGACAACAGTGGGTCTTGTAAAGTGGACATTGGGATGTGTACTTGGTGGACCACAACAAAAAAGTGCAAAACCCGGCCTCCAATGGATATTGTTCCCACCCAAACACACATTTGACAGGACTGAGATTAGAACTCCTACCTATCTAGTTATTGCTATTACAGTGGTAAGCATTTATTGCATGTGCCACAGAGCTTATAAGGTGAAGGGTGTCCCAATATACTTCTAAGATGAGGCATATCACCAGCACTTGTAAAGTATGGCAGTGGGAGATGTACTGGGTGAGAAAGGACACAAAATACTTTAACCTACAGATATACACACTTGCAAACACAAACATACTCACACACACATTTGCCAGGACTGAGATTAGAAACCCTATGTAACTAGTTATTTGTACAATAGTGTTATGCAGTTATCACATGCGCCACAGAGCCTATAGGGCTGAGTGCAGCCCAAAGGTACTTCTAAGATGACTGACATGAGCAGGACTTCTAAAGTAGGGCAATGGGAAGTGTACTGGGTGTGAATGGGCCCACAATCCTTAACCTACAAACAATTCTACATTTGCCAGGAATGAGATTAGAACCCCTACCTAACTAATGATTTGTACTATAGTGTTACACAGTTATTGCACATGCCATAGAGGTTATAGGGCTAATGACTGCCCAACAGTACTTGTAAGGTGACTGACATGAGCAGAACTGTTAAAGTTGGGGAATGGGAAGTGTACTGGTTGTGAATGGGCTCAAATTTTTAGCCTACAACCACACACACACTTTTACATTTGCCAGGACTGAGCCTAGAACCCCCTACTTAAGTAGGTATTTGTACTATAGTGTTACACAGCTATCACATCACCGCAGAGCTTATAGAGCTGAGGGCTGCCTGCTGCCTATAGGTACATCTAAGGTGACTGACATCAGCAGAAGTGCTAAAGTAGGGCAATGGGAATTATACTGTGTGTGAATTGGCTCAAAATCTGTAACCTACAAACATGCACACACACACACACACACACACACACACACACACACACACACACACACACACACACACACACACACACACACACACACACACACACTTTTACATTTGCCAGGACTGTGATTAGAACCCCTACCTATCTGGTTATTTGCATTATAGTGTAACACAGTTTACACACATGCTATAGAGCTTACAGGACTGAAGCCACTCCAGAGGTACTTCTCAGATGAATGACATCAGCAGATCTTGTAAAGTAGGGCAATGGGAAGTGTACTGGGTGGGTAAGGCATCATAATAGTGAGACCTACAGACGCACACACACACACACACACACACACACACACACACACACACACACACACACACACACACACACACACACAAACACACACACAAAGGTAGGTGATGTGATATTACAACCCTCACCTCTGTACCATCAGACAATGAATCTCATCTTTATGTTGGCACGTGCCAGTGGTTACAACTGGTATGCAACTATCTGCAGCAGGACATCACTCTCTGCCATTCAGCGTATCCCTGTGTATGACTCACTCTCTGTGTATGTCTCCCTGTGTGTCTCACTCTATCATTGTCTGTTGACATATTATAATTTGGTGCCCATATATATATATATATATATATATATATATATATATATATATGTGTGTGTGTGTGTGTGTGTGTGTGCGTGTATCACATGCAACAGATTCAGATATACCACATATGGGCCACCAACAGCTGGCTGTGGGTAATTCTGTCTGATGAATGTGTGAGGAGACAGGTGGACATAGCTCTATGTATGCAAAGACATCTGCACAATACAGATATATATATATATATAGTCTGTTGAGGATTTAGACATCAACCTTATTTCTTTAAGTGTAGTAGCATGCCCAGTATGACCTTCTATAGTAAGTGTGGTAATCCATTCCAGTAATAGTTGTAACTCCAGTCCAGGGTGTTGTGTGCTACAACCATACCTTGCAACCTGTTTGTGCAGGATATCTGGAGATAGGCTGCCAATATGGGGAAACAATGTCCCAAACATAGGGGGATACTGTAACTATTGCTCTTATTAATGTATGAGTTGCTTGATTTACAGGGTTTGTTTTAGCAGACATTTTCTGACTTATGTAATGTTTGACACTGCAATGTATTATGTCAACACCTACTGACAGATGTCATCGGATCATCATAGTTATTTACCAGAACAATGCAAGATGGATGATGCACAGACCAATATTATGAGGCAAAGGCTAGACATTCTTGCACATTCTGCCCAGTTGGAGGGTGTGGCTACAGTCGATTGACTGATGAAGCTGTGTAAAACGTCCAGCACCTTGGTGTTATACTGGCTAGGGATCTCCTGGTTGTGTGGTATTCTTCTTACCTGAAAGGTCATATCCTGCTATGGCCATACCTCTAAACTGTACAGATTCTCACAGATTATCTAGATTCATGCCTCATATATCTGGTCAGTTTCCCTTAACATTGTGGTTTTCTAGCAAGTTTGTTGCAAATCACTCACAGTTGCAGTCAGGGAATAATGACTGAACATGAGAGTTTCAGACTTCATACCCTTCATGACATCCATGCTACTACACACACCCTCTGTCATTCTATCACCTTTCTAACATTCTAAGAGCATTATTTCAAAAATGTCCCTATAGTTTGGCCTTTATCCCACCATTATGTTTGGCGTTGTCCAGATTTCTTGCTCTACGAGGTTGAGAGGTATGCTACTAGCATTTAGTGGCATGGCCTTTCATTTTCATTTTGTTGACTGTGTAATGTTGGTAGTATGGACCCCATGACATTCCCTACAATGACACTATGGGTGAGGCATGGACCTTTGCCAGAGGCCTGTAGGCCATGTGAGACTGATGCAGGCCATCTGTAGCAAGACAATGCGTTCTGTCACTCAAATGTTCCCAGACTGCCAGGCAGTGGATTCCCCTAAGGTGACAATGGTAAGTGAGTCAGGTGTTACTGACAATCACTTTCTGTTCGTATTGATCCATCACTCTGGGTGACAGCAGGATGCTGCTTATGGCTAGGGACATACCTGCATTTGACACATATTCAGCATGCTGCATCATGTCTGTCTTTCTATAGTCCATGAGGTACTTCTGACATCATTCACACCATCATAGACCAGGCTAGTGTGATACCTGTACCTATTGTGGGGTGACTTGAGTGCATGTGTGATATGGCAGATTATGGTACCTGCCAAACAAGTAATCGTGACTTTCTCCTTATCCTGCCTGATGTGTGGCACATCTGTGTGTCTCACAGTGGAGTCTTATAGGTTCATAGGTGTGTACCAGGCTAATGGCCCTGGAGCATTTACAAGCCGAGCCCATAGGATTACCCTGGCATCGTGCCACCTGACATTAGTTCCCAGTGCCTCTGTCAAGTAGAGCCACTGGAGTGATCTCTGGAGTTAATTTACTATTTCCCATTCACTCATCAAGATTTCTCTTGAAGAGGGCCAGAGAGGTGCTCTGTTTGACATGTATGGGAAGTCTATTCCATAGCATGGGCAGTCTCTGGGTTATGAACCTGTCCCTCCACCATGTTCTGTTATTGTGGTAATGAGGTTGATGTCTCTGGAGTGCATGGTGTGGAAAGATTGGGATTTCTTTAGATGTAGCATTTCTAACAGAGCTCAGTCAGACATGGCTTTGTAAGTCAATCAGAGATCACCTCTAAGTAGGCGATATGAGACAGAGAATAGTTGGAGTTTTCTGAGTCTGTGCATATAGGACAACTGTTTAAGGCCTAGGATCATCTTTGTGAGGTACTTTTGTGGCATCTCCAATTGCTGCAGGTGTCTAGTGAGGTACATGCCAAATGGGCCATTGTACTCGATGATTAGCCTAATGAGGGAAGAGTAGAGGGAGACAATGACCTCTTTCTTCCTGGATGCAAAACTCTTAGTAATGAGATGCGCTACATAGAAGGATTTTCTGACCACAGTGACAATGTGTGGTCAAAAGAGAGGTTGCTGTCAACGTATGTTCCCAGATCTCTTATAACTTCTATGTTCAGTGGACTGCTATTGATGTGGTAATTCATGGAAACCAAGTTTTTCCCAAAGGGGATGATGACACATTTTTTGGCATGGAGCTTAAGGTCATGGTTCTGACACCAGTCATTGGTCTCAGTGGGGCCTTTCTGCAGGATGTCAACATCAATTGGGGCATTAATAATAGCTCCTAACTTGCAATTGTCTGCAAACTTTGTCAGCCAGAGTCCCTTTGTGTTGGCCTGGACTTCAGAGAAGTAGATACCAAAGAGGAGAGGACCCAGGACCAAATCATGTGGGACTCCATTCATGACTGGTCAGCAGTCTGACTTGAAGTCAGCTAATTTTATACTGTGGGTTCTAGCTGTGAGCCAGTTTGCAACCCACCTAGTAATATAGGGGTTGATGTCTAGATTAGTGAGTTTTTCTATGCTTCCTGAGTGGGGAATGGTATCAAAGGCCTTGGCCAGATCTAGGTAGGCTGTATGAACCACTTTGCCTTTATCCACAGCTCTGGTGACTGACTCAAAGAAGTCAACCAAACTCTGTGGGATCCAGAGTTTGGAGATTCCCTAAATCCTTGTTTATTAGGTCCATGATGATGCATTCCATAGCTTTGCATATCAGACTCATCAGGCTAATGGGGCAATAGTTCCCAGGGTTTGTAGTTGCTCCTCCTTTGTGGAGAGTGATGACTATAGCAGTGCGCAATTTGGTAGGGACAAAGTCTGAGGTGAGGCTGTGATTGAACAGGGCACACAGGTGTGGTGCCAGTTCACTCTGTAGTTCTTGTAGAACACAGACAGGGATATTGAGGTGAGGCTGTGATTGAACAGGGCACACAGTTGTGATGCCAGTTCACTCTGTAGTTCTTGTAGAACACAGACAGGGATATTGTCAGGTCCCATAGAAGCTGTATTCTTGGCCTTGGACAGTGCTGTTTTAACCTGTGCAGCAGTAATACTGGGAGTCTGGCAATCTACTGGCATTGTGATTGGTCCTTTGGGAGGAGGGGTAAAGTTGGCACTGAATCTGTCGGCCAGTATATTGGCAATATCTGTTAGCTCAGTATAGGAGGTACCATTGTGCAGTAGCTCAGAGCAAATCTGGAGATTCTTTACATAACTATAGAAGGCCTTGTGGTTGTCTTTATTATCTGCTGCAATTCTGTTTCCATAGCTAGGTTTAGAGGATTTGATGAGGGATTTGAACTTTTTGTTGAGACTGATAAGGGAGTTTTTCCAGTCTTGGGACATCACCTTATTCTGCATCAGTTTCTTCCTTCTGTTGTAAAGTTTATTTATGGCAGGGGACCACCATATTGGTTTCCTTTTTTTGGAGGAGAGTGTCTTGGTTCTATTGGGCATGGGGATATCCATGCATTTGTGTACATGTTCGTACAGTGCATTGGTGTATGATTCAGCGGTCATGCAACTATTCTCTATTTGCATGGGTGCCGTGAAGTTAGCCACCTCTGTTTTTAGGAGGCCAAAGTTAGCTTTGGAGAAGTTTTTCATGGTGGTTACCTTTGCGAGGGTGGGGTGAGGATGGGGTGGGGTGGGAGGGATGTGGATTTCCAAGGCGATTAGTTTGTGGTCAGCTCTAACCAGGAAGGATTTGACTATTGGTATAGAGCAGCAGTCGCCCATGTTAGCAATGACCAGCTCAAGGATGTTGTTACCTCTAGTGAGGGTAAGAATGAGCTGGTCCAGGGCATTGAAATTAATGAATTCCAGGAAACATTGGGCAAGTGTATTGGTACATGAGTAGTTTTCCCAGTTAATGGAGGGGTAGTTGAAGTCACCCAGTATGAGATTGTTAGGTCAGACCCTAATATTAATGCTTAGGAATGTGGAATGTGAGTCTTGGGACATGGTTGGGGACCAATAGCAGGCTATGACCTGAATCGCTATCTTTCCCAATGTTATCTGCACCTGAAGTATCTTTGATGCGTTATGTTGGGCTATCAGTCTGTAGGTGTGTGCATCCTTTATGAATATGGAAATACCACCGCCTTTGGAGCTTCGGTCCAAGTTCTGGGGCCTAAAGGTTTGGAATGAGTTATAGCACGGTAGTGCAGGGGTGCTTTCTGCTGTTTTGAACCAGGTCTCTGTTACAGCACAAATGTCGATATTCTCCATTTTAAGAAGTGCTTTGAGCGAGTGCATTTTGAGATTTAGACTTCTAGCATTGAACAGCATGTCCCTCAGATTGCAACTGTTTGTAGTTGTTATGATGGTAATTTGGTCTTTGGAACACAGCCTAAAAAGACACTATAGGGGTTGCTAGATCCTTGGCCAGTATCTGGAAGCCCAGGGGTGACAGATGCAGGTCATCTCTGGCAAAGCATCGAGGTCTGTCAATCATGTCATCTCAGGCAGACAGATACTGGATCCCTTTGTAATGACACCAGAATCATAGCCGATTGTTGAAATAAATCATTTTCTGCTTGTACTGTGGTATCATTCTGGGTGATAGTAGGATGCTGCTCAGGGATAGGGTCATACCCGCCTGGGCTACATAATCCAAGAGCTCCTCTATGTCTCTTTTCATGTAGTCCAGGGAGGTACGTCTCAGGTCATTCACACCCACATGTACAATGACAGAGTCATATTTGTACCTGTTGTTGAGGGACCTGAGTGCGTGTGTTATATGGTGGATCCTGGCACCTGACAGGCACCTGACTGTTACCTTCTCCTTAATCAACCTAGTGAGTGGGACATCAGTGTGCCTCACTATTGAGTCACCTATGACTAGTGTGTTGGGGAAGCTGTTTTGCCTTGTGGGCTTTGGTTGAGTGGCACACTGTTTAACAGAGTTATGTGTCTCGTGATTAGTGTTGCGTTGTGGTGGTTGAGTGTGTTTCTGCCTTGGAAGTCTCTGCTGTTTGGGTAGATTTTTTATCGAGAGCCTCCATGAAGGTGGGTGTGTGGTTTCATAGGTTCATAGGTTCATAGGTTGGTACTAGGCTATCAGCCATAGGGCCTATACAAGCCTAGCCATAACAATTCCCTGGCTATTTCTTCCCACATTATTTACTTTCCTGGACCCCTGTCTAGCAGGACGACTGACGTGATCCCTGGGGTGAATTTCCTTTCTCCCATCCAGTCATCAAGGTTCCTTTTGAAGAGGTCCAAAGAGGCACTCTGCTTGACATGTATGGGCAATGTATTCCAGAGTCTGGGGAGTCTCTGGGTCAGGAACCTATCCCTCCAGCATGTTTTGTTTATTGTGATGACAAGGTTTAGATCCCTGGAGCGTGTAGCTCTGAGGGATTGGGATTTCTTTAAGTGTAGCATGTCCAACAGCTCTGGGTTTGACATGGCCTTGTATGTTAAGCAGAGATCGCTCTGAGTAGACGATATGACAGAGTATAGCTGGAGTTTTTAAGGCGGTCAGTAGGGCATCTGCTTTAGGCCTGTGATTCTTTTAGTGAGGTATTTCTGAGGCCTTTCCAGTTGTTGCAGATGTCTTGAGAGGTACATACCAAATGGGGCGTTGTATTCTATAATGGGTCTAATGAGGGATGAGTACAGTGGGACAATGACCTCCTTTTTTCTGGATGAAAAGCCCTTCATGATGAGGTGGGCCACATAGAAGGATTTCCTGACTGTTGTGGCGATGTGGTTATCGAACGTGAGACCACTGTCCACCTGTGTCCCTAAGTCTCTTATCACACTTTCTGTGTTTAGTGTACTGCCACCTATATGGTAATTCATGGATACATGTTTTTCCCAAAGGGATAACAATACATTTCTTGGCATTGAGCTTGAGCCCATGGCTCTGGCACCAAGCATCTGTTTCTGTAAGGCCCTTTGTAGAGTATCCACATCATTTGGGGATTCAATAATGGCTCCCAGTTTGCAGTCATCTGCAAACTTTGTTAGCCAGAATCCCTTAGTGTTGACCTGTACTTCAGAGAAGTAGATGCCAAACAAGAGCGCCCCAGGACTGAACCCTGAGGTACTCCACTTGTCACTTGTCTGGAGCTGGATTTGGAGTCAGCTACTTTTATAGTGTGGGTTCTATCAGTAAGCCATTTAGCAACCCATTGGGTGACATAGGGATTAATGCCCAACTTAGTAAGTTTATCTATGATTCCAGAGTGGGGATGGTGTCAAAGGCCTTGGCAAGGTCTAGATAGGCTGTGTGGACCACCTTACCCTTGTCCATGGCTCTGGAGACTGATTCAAAGAAGTTAATCAGGTTCAGGAGACAAGATCGGCCCTTCACAAACCCAAACTGGGTGGGGTCCAGTGTTTGAAGGTTGCCAATGTCTTTGTTTATAAGTTCCATGATAATGCGCCCCATAGCCTTGCAGATAAGGCTTGTCAGACTGATGGGACAGTAGTTTCCGGGATCCAAGGTGGATCCCCTTGTGGATTGGGATAACTGTAGCTCTACGCCACTCAGTGGGCACGAAACCTGAGGTGAGGCTATGATTAAACATGACACTTAGGTGAGGTGCCAGTTCATATTGTAGTTCATGTAGTACACAGCCCGGGATGTCATCTGGTCCCATGGATGCTGTATTCTTGGCTTTAGAGAGTGCGTTTGTACCTGTGTGGCCGTTATTACTGGAATTTGGCAATCTTCCGGTATTGAGATGGGCCATTTAGGGGGTGAGAGGGGGGTGAAGTTGGCACTGAATCGATCTGCCAGGATATTGGCAATATCCTTTGGATCAGTATATTTAATGCCATTCTGTTTTAGCTCAGAGCAGATCTGAGCATTGCCATTTAGATTTTTGACATAGTTATAGAATGCTTTGTGGTTGTCTTTGGAATCTTTGGCAATTTTATTTTCGTAACTAGCTTTGGAGGATTTTATGAGGCATCTCAATTTCTTACTGAGGCTAGTAAGGGAAGTTTGTGTCTTTATGTGAAGGCAGTGCTGGTGTGTGTTCTGGAGGGCTATGTGTTCCATGTGGTGTGGTGCAACTGTTGACCTTCTCCTCTTGACCAGCTATTCCGGTCATTGCTGAAGAGTGTGGGGCTTCCAATTTGGATATATAAGTGCATCTCTTGGAAGTCTGAGTGCTGGGAGGTAAGAGAAGAGGGCTGTCAGTGTACATGAGGCAGTTGCTACATTGCCTCAGGATGCCCAAGTTCCCCAGGTTAATAGGAGAAAGCACAGGAAACTGACCTTTAGACATGCCTGGAGGGGTGGGCATTAATAATAAGTACTGGAGCTGTCTCCTTGTAGAATGTTTAGTGCTGGTAGCACTTTTGTGTGCTACAATAATTAGTACAAGAAGTCTGGTAAAGTGCTAAACTAATAAGCTAGTAAAGGTGCAGGAGAGGAGAGAACTAGCAGATCTAAGGGAAAATTGAAGAGCAGCCTTTTGGCACCACTCAGAAGCTTATAAACAGTCCTGGATACAGCAAATTTGTATCTGGAATAGAATAGTTACAGGAAAGATGGGAAACAGGTGCAAACACAGGATTTCAAACCAGAAAGTTGAAAGAGATGGAAAAACTGCCCAAACAGCCAATAAACTACAATTTCTGGGCCAGAAACCACTCTACTTGTGGTAGATAGGCTACTTAGTGCTTACCACTTCCACTGATAAGCTAGAAGACTTCCCTTCAACACAGAAACACTTGGGGGGAGCTCAGAAGCTTACAAACAGTCCTGGATACAGCAAACCTGTATCTGGACTAGACTAGTTACAGGAAAGGCAGGAAGCTTAGAATTTTTTTTTTTAAAGAAAAGCAGCTAAAACAGCACTAAAACAATTCAAATGCCATGCAAGCTAGAACACTTGAATTGTAGCAATATTAAAGCAAATAGTTTAAATATGAACTATGAGTAATATGTTGTGTGTGTGGTAAGGCCTTAGTGTTTGCAGGACCCTGGTGTGTGGTGTATGTGTAGTCTGTGGTGTGTAGGTTTGGGAAGTTCTCATGCTTTTTTGCCTCTGAGGTGTCCTTTACCTTGAGTTTGAGTTGTTGTGGACCTCCACTTATGTGGGTGTGTATTGCGTATTTACAGATTATGCTTACTGACTCCGTACTCTGCAGGGCACCTATGATACTGCAAAATGTGCTCTGGTGTGCACATTCTCCATTTGTCTGGGTAGTGTCTTCTGTGCATCTCTTTATCCTTCTGTAGTCCGGTCACAGGTTTTGCCCACAGTGGCTGCTGTTATGTATTTGTAATTCTGGTGTGAGCATGGTAAATGCCATAACATCACACACAAGGTTATGGAGTACACACATCTGAGCATACCTGTTTGGCAGGTTGTCCATCATTACACCACTACATCTGCTGGGGTCCTCAGGCAGTTTGTGTTACGCTACATGTTGGCCTAGCTGTTAAACCGTCACTGACTCTGACATCTGGACAGGCCCACATATGACAGTCAGATGAAGGCCCACACATGGGGACAGGGTGTTGATACTGTTCTGCCATACATAGACAGTTGGGGACCAGTTTGTTACTTGCTTGCTTTCTGTTATGAGTGTGACATCTGCTTCTCCACTGTCTGCCATTGATGTTTTGACATGACCTTTTCTTGTTTTGCAAATACTTGGAAGGCGAATGCAATGTTAGGACAAGCAGAGCAGATATACAAGGCATACTTGTGCTCTTTCTTTGACAACCTGCCATTCCAGTGGTATGGCTTTTGGCCAGTGATATGTTGTCAGTGCTGACAGAGTAAGTTGGCAGCTTTTTATGACCTGCCAGTAAATGACCTTCAGGTACCTGCTGTGCTACTAGGCACCATACCTCTCTACATATGAGAGCCAGACACCTGAACAAAGCCATAAGTAATTGAGTGACAAAGGCCTAAATATAGGGACCATTTTAACCATTGACTTTATAAACCTAGAAGGGTGATACAATAACACATTTTGCATTAGCATTCATTTTCTATAGGGTGTGAGGTCTGAGACACTACAATCTGTCATTATTTTCTGACTTTAGACTTTCGTGGTTTGCCAGTGATTTGCCACACAACCACTATTTCATGACAGAGTCACCACAAATATGATGCAAATCTCTTTACATTCTGCAAAAGGTCTGTACAGTTGTGAGGTATGGTAGGCACTGTGTAGGTTACTCCGACCTGTGTACTGTTCATATGTGTGGCCCCCTGTCCATGACCTTTCCAGCTTACTGGCAGTAATGGATATTGACATCTGGGCAGTGTGTACAACTCCCACCGTAGGTGTAGCGAACATGAAAAATAGATGACACTGCGATTCTTGGAACATGGCCCTGTCTACCACAGTACTGTACCTAGACCACTAAAACACAACAGCAGGGTGTAAGTGCTGGACACATCCTGATAGTATTTCCCACGCATATACATAGATTGTTGACCGCTGCATATTGTGGACATGCAACAATTATCATGTTGATTGGGACAGCCCTGGTAATGTGTGCTCTGTTGCTATTACCCTACAAACCTACATGTTACTGTATTTCTATAGGAATATTGATGTGAGGGGGCACACCTGTCAACGGTACACATTTGTACAAACTGTGCTGATATTGGCTTTACATTTTGGTTCCATTTAGCATAGTATTGTGCCCTGTCTTGGAGAATAGAGGCATATCACTAGAGGCCACAAGTTAGATTGCAATGGTATACAATTGAGTTTCAGACTTCTTACCCTTCAGAGCCTTACTGCAAATGCAAGGCCTGCTGTGATATCACTGTCTAAGTCTGTAGGCGGGGGGGGTATTTCATCATTGCTGCCATTTGTTGGCCTTTGCCAGACATTCCTTTATGGTTTTCTACAGCTGACTTGCTGGGTGAGTCTGAGGGGTGAGTATGGGATCATTGACATCCATGCATGTGACCTATTATCCCCCCCCCCTTAGTTGGCCCCCTGCATAGACTGCAGTGGGATTTGTCACCTTGGAAAATACTGCATAGTGTCGGGAAGCCAGTACTGGGTAGACATTTACTGGTGTCCCACATAGCTGTCAGTTATCTGCTGCCACCTCAGTAGGCCACCTCATTCCCTTACATGCATGCAAAGATAGCATAGATATGCTACCAGAACATACTACTCCATTCATTTATTGTTTAGAAGACTGACTTACCTTGTGCCTATGGCAGTTGTGGGGATGGTGGGTGAGAGCTGACTCTGTCAGATGCATGCAGTATATTGCATATACAGGGTAAGCTACAGGTAATGTGATGTGTGTGGCATCTATTTTACTGTGTGTGTGTCAGAGAGAGGTGTCAGTCCCTGGGTACCTACAGTGTCAGTGTGTGTGCTATGCGTTGCCTCTTTGCCAAGGCCTGGGCATACTGGGCACACCTCCATCTGCCTACAGGGCAGGCTCAGAGGCTTCCTCCTCCGGGTCCCTTTGTGCCTTTGGGGACCTTGGCAATGGTGGGGGGCTGTGTGGCCCTTCCCCATGCTGTTCCTGCTGCAGCTGTTTCCACAGGATCATATTATGTAGCATGGCACATACTATGAACATGTGTGCACATGTGGCTGGAGAGTACTGCAAGGCTCAACCAGATATGTCAAGGCACCAGAACTGTGACTTGAGCATCCCAAACACACACTCTATAATGATCCTGGTTTGTGCATGTGCCTCATTATGGAATTCTTGATTGGGTGCGTTTGCATTTCTGATGGGTGTCATCATTTACGGCTCAAGGTGAATAGCCAGCATCCCCCACCAGATGGCCGTACGGGATGTACTCACTGGCAAATACATGGTACAGCTGTGACGAATGCCAGATGTGGGAGTCGTGATAGCTTCCAGGGCTACCAGCACACACATTCATGATAATCCCCTGGGCATTGCACATGATCTGGCAGTTGATGGAGGGGAAGCCCTTGGGGTTTATATAGACTCTACCCTGTTCACCGGGTGGTGCTTTGATGTGGATGTGCGTGCAGTCTATCGCATCCAGTACCTCCACATATTCTGTTACATGGTGGAAGAGACGCATATTGCTGGTCCTCTTCTCATGGGTGTTGGGGAAGTAAATGTGCTCACCAGCATGTGGTAGCATGACATCCAGGAATTGGTGGAATACCCTGGATGTAGATGCCTGTGAGACTCCCATCATGTCACCAGTAGATCTATGGAAAGTACCTGCAGTTAGTATTCTTAAGGCTACACATACCTTGGTATCCACTGGGATGAGTTCCCCTCTGTTGGCTCTGGGTCTGAGTTGAGGCTAACACAGCTTGATGATTAGCTGACGTATGTCTCTGTCCACCCTGTAGTGCTCTATTATCTCCACATCATGTAGCCCCTTTTAGGTTACCCTGGGTCTGAACACAATTCTCCTCCTCCGCAGTCTGGGGTGGTTGTCAGCATTATCCTCCTCACCACCCTCAGCCTCTGGCACATAATGATAGATCAAAGCAATGGCAGCCACTAACATTTTTTGGTTAAAATTCCCCTGCATGTGTTCACCAATGGTGCAAGGTTTGTAGGAAAACCAGAATGAAAGGTGTTTGCACAGTTTATACTGTTGCGCTGCAGATGCTGCCTGTATGACTGGCTGGCTATGATACATTCCACCCACTACTATTTTATTAGTACTTGATTGCTTTTATTCTGCTATTTGCCTTTTTTTCCCTTCCCATTTCCACCACTTTTAAGCCACAAGGCGTGCCGGGCAAACTCCGTGCCCAAATGTAAAATTTTTTTTTTAATTTGTTTTAGACGCAGTAAGTGCCATGAAAACCCATTTAGCTAAGGTAAACAATGAGAAATGGCCCTCCCCTTGACACAAACATGCTCTTCATTTCATGGAATAAGTCAATACAGCTTCAGACACACCCCCTTGCTTAGCTGTGCTTAGCTAAGCTCAAATGAGAGCCATGGAGCTTCAGTCTGTTACACCAAGCATGACACACCACCTTTTCATGTCAACTGCTTCTCCTACTTACACCACTGCCTTATAGCTCCTACACGGTTACGTGCAGCCAAAGAATGGTCTCCCATTTAGTGATTCAGTAAAATTTGCTCATTTGCATACCCCACTGCCTTAGTCCCTGGTTACACCGCTACACCACAGCCTTCCTCCTTAGCAATCAGTGTTATTTGTTATTGTTTTGATTCTGCATGTCATAGACTATAATGGCAAAATGCAGATTTCACTGTCCTATGCTTAAACGGCCGAAATCGGCCAAAAAAAAATATTTTTATAATTTTGCAACACTTTTCGATGCCAATGGCCATATATTTGGCCATTGGCATACCTAAGGAGTATAATACATGGTTTACTTTGAGCTGTCATGCCTTCATTTTGATTTTTGAAGAAATGTATTTGGCTAGTAGCTAAATGCATTTCTGCACCTCACACTATTCCCGCACAGATGCCTGCCTGCTTACTGAATCGCTAATTCACCTCATTTGCACAGTTTTTACCAGCAAATGAGGTAATTAGCATTATTCAGTTGTGTCCATGTGGGAATAGTGCTGCCAGGCTCGTGCACATCCCCAGACTCGTTTACTGGATCGCTCGGCAACCATATTCTGTGCAGGAGTGGCTGCACTATTCTTCACTCTGTGCAAGTTTATTGAATCCCATGGTAGATCTTCCTGACATGGTGCAGGGATAAATCTCTAGCTGCTACCCAGGTAACCTATGCTTGATTGGCAGGCATGGGAGCTGAAGAAAACTGGGAAGCAGGATGGGAATGAATGGCACATGGCTTGCCCATCCTGAGAGGAGGGAGATGGCTTAGGTGACATCAAGGAATAGTTCTGGGTGGTGCCACCCAAGAATTTCAGGCCAGAGGGAAATGCTCCCAATGTGTGACTGTAAACATAGGTTGGAGTCATGCTGAAAAGCTCATGTGCTCAGTCTCCAAAGACTGACAGTTCTAACATCTTTCGGAAGCTGCTGAGAGGTGTTAGGAGCACCCAGGGCTATGGGACAGACCCTTATATCTGCTTGGTATCTGCCTCCAAATGACATGTTGTAATATTGCTTATATAGAAGTGAAGGCTTACTTTAGGGTTCTGTGCCCTTTCTTTTCAGTCTACAAAATCAGAATTATTTTTACTTCCATTATAGAAAAGCAGTAAGTATTAATTAGCAAGCAAAATTGCTTATGAAGGGCTTCAAAGCAGCACTGAGGTGATGAAGAAACTTGAATACAAACTTCAGGTATGTGGGGGTAAGCAGAGGTGGTGACTACCAAGTATTCTAGATCCATCCCACCTCTTTGCACTTCATCAGTGACACTAATTCAGTACCATGGTAAACTGATGTACTATATGTCCTGAACGGCATCATCCTTATTTTTAAAAGGCATTTAAATAAGCAAACAGCCACATGGTTTTGAAAATGAATTTTACAACTTCTGTGTTCTGTCCTGTACCAGTTCTTTGTGCTGAAATGAATTCTCTGCATAACTCATATATTTGATCTGGTTAGTTTACTCAAATTAACTAATGGCCTGTTCACAAGGCTGAGTAAATGTAGTTCCTCTTTTTGAAGATTAGATAGATAATTAGCCTGCTTCGGCAAGTTTCCAGACTGGTTAGCCATTCAGGCTTCTAAACTGACGTTAGCAAATGCCCCTACAATTAGAACCATAGTCAGTGTCTTTGGAGTTGTATGCTAACTTCGACAACATAACGCCCCCTGACAAAGAGAGTTTCCAGAGAACATTCCCTTTCAATACCACAGATAAAAAATAGAAATAATTGTACGTTCTAAAGGAAAAAAGTTTTAAAACATATCTGCAATGAAATAAAGTCAAATCATATTAAATATGACAAGCTTTATTATGTTTGTTCATAAGGGCAAAGCACTGATCTCCATCATCCTTTTTCTTACTGAGCCCAGGAGTGGTGTCTGGTTAAGTGATTTACTCAGAATCACACGGGTAGGCAATGGAGGCTAAAGGAATCAAATACTGCACCACTGCACTACAGAAAACAGCTCGTTAACAGCTGTTTAATCCTCTAAGCTGAGTGCCAGACAGAGTCCAGGGAAATTCATTGCACAAAATAAATACAGCATTTAAAACCAAATCATATGACTCATTAAACACATTTAATGGAATGTGTGCTTGGCTTTTTCTTTGCATATGACATTATTAGGAACATCTAGAAGATACTGGTGACTGGGTTTATTTGGGCCATCTAATAGTATATTATGCATACAAGAGAACAAAGAAAGGCTGGCATTTTCGACCAAGAAGAGCTTGTAGGGTTTATGTCCCATTTTCAGAGAAAACTCTCCAAATATTTAACTAACTGAGGGAGGTATGGAGAGTTGTGGAGATGACATTAGCTCATTTTAACCTCTTACTCACAGGGTAGACAGCCACATGCCATGATTCAGTGCTGGCTTTCAAATATAAATAAATGTTCCTGATGTTTAGATAGAACACATGGATAGCTCATTTTTTCTAGCAGCAGGGGCAAGTGTGCATCCTGTTATGCCAATGGCATTGCTGATACATAATTTCTATATCACCTGAAGTTATCTATGGCTGTCTTTTCTCCTGTATTTGTGGCTTCTCTTCATCTTTCCTAAATGGCTTCTCTTTGCTGTTTTTTTCTTTGCTGCACTTTTCATAGTACTTTGTTGTGTCTTTCGGCTTCTCCCAGTTAGGGGTCGCCACAGCGGAACTCCGGTCCGCTAATGATTGGCAGTAGATTTTTACGTGCCAAGTTGCCAGCTCTGACGCACAACCTTCAATGAAGGTACGCTCATTCACGCATGTCTCCACACAGAAGATGCTCTAGCTGAGAATCGAACAGGACAGCGTCTTATTGTGAGGCGACAACGCTACCGCAGTACCGCCACCGCTTACCAATTACTAATCAATTTTACTGCCATAGCCGGCTTTCTTTTTTTACCTCACCCATAGCCTTTTTCTATTTCTTTGTTAATGCAGTCATAAACGATACTTATAGTGTTAATAGTTATATGCCAGTTATATTTCCTACAAAGTTTCTCATGATTTTTTATTACCACAGTCAAAATGTATACCTGCAAATAAAGGGAAAATTTAAGCCAGCTGGAATACTTCCATGTACAATATAAACTGCCAAGTCATACCCTGAGGTGCTGCAACCTAAGGACATTATATTGTGTATGCGCTACACAGTTTTAAATGTGTGTGTGTGTGTGTGTGTGTGTGTGTGTGTGTGTGTGTGTGTGTGTGTGTGTGTGTGTGTGTGCGTGTGTGTGTGCGTGTGTGTGTGTGTGTGTGTGTGTGTGTGTGTGTGTGTGTGTGTGTGTGTGCACGTGCGCGCGTGTGCGTTTGTGCATGTGTGTGCACTTGTGGATGTGTGTGTCTTAAAAAATGTGACAAATGGTGTTGACAAGTGTGGTTAAAAGATCGTACTGCTGCCGGCTCATTTCAACTACTTCAGATAATTTCCAAAATACATTAAATTATCACTGTGCATTTTTTCCACTAAAACATTTGTATCTGGTTATGAAGAAAATTATTCCAACAAACTCAAACTGGTACCCAAAAGTGAAACTTGAACCAAAATCCAGTTAAGGCCACATGGAAAGGAAGAAATCAGCACAGTTTGAAGATAAATCACAAGCTAGTTTTATTGTAGTTTAAAATATATAAACACAACTCAAAATACAGCGTTTTCATCGTATTTAATCAGACTTCATCAGTTACACAGAATTTTAAGTCAAACCAACTAATATATATATATATATATATATATATATATATATGTATATATCAGAGCGTTTCCCCAATTAAAACCACCAATCAGAATTCTCTATTTAACATAACTAATTGCACTCGAAGCACTGCTTAAAAAACTGGGAAGGTGCACAAGATAAAAAATAAAAAATACACAATATTCAAATGATTAGTGATCTAAGAAGGTTCCAAAACCTTTCCTATCTTATATGTTAGCACTGCAGCTTATGCACAAAAGCACACACACACACACACACACACACACACACACACACACACACACACACACACACACACACACACACACACACACGCACACACACACACACACACGCATACTGCTGTTACTCTCTTGTACTTAACAGCCTATATATCTGCCAGGGGAAAAGTACTTGGATTTCTGAAAGCACTTAATAAAAAATGTATTTGTTTCACAGATTATACAACAGACATTAATCTGACTTGAATGATATATCTGAAGTATGCACATTACTATGTGTTTTTCATTGAATTGGGGAAACATTCATTGTTAATGAACTGTTTCATGTACCAAGGGTGTAGGATTTATATCTTTTCTCCCTTTTTCAAATGCATCATCTACAGTTCCACCCAATGGGGTCAATCTATGAACTCCAGACACTCTAACTAAAATCCAGAATGTAAATTTCAGAGCCTCTTTAAATGTTGTCACATAACATCTTGTTAGAGTTATTGGCAAATAAATATGAGCAAAATTAGATTTATGCAGTCAGGAACAGGGCATTTAAAAGTGGATAATGTAGTGTCTGTGATAGAGTCATTTTTCATTCTCTTATATCTCCAGCTTAATGCAGCTTATCTAAGTGGCAGAAATCAGAAGTGGCTCCCATTTTGGTGACCTGGCACCTTCATAGATCTACTGGACTTATGTGTCATGCTCTGTTTAGTGCCCTATTATCTATCTAATGCCTTAATTTAACATTCTGGCCTTTTCTGTCAGCATTCCGTTTGTTTAATTTTTGAAAGAAAGCTTCGGTCCTTAGCAGCTTTGCAGTTTTGTCTTCCTCTTCCAATAACAGTGAATGACACTGAAGTAATTTCATAGAAATCACACCTTTCAGCTTTTATTAGCTACCCTTCCTTATTGCCTTTCCTTATCTTTGCCTTCTCCCCAGTCAGTGGTGACCATTCTCTCACAGACTTGCAGGAGATACAACAGTTATCATTATACATAGCTGTATTTATTGGGCAGTATCAGAATCTAAGTTAGGCAAATATATGTTAATCTGCAGAGTACTGGATACAAAATGAAGTCCAGATTTGGAGAAAGATTTTGCTAGTGTTTTAGTTAGGTGCGTATCTAGATGGATCACTACCAGAAAAAAAAAATGACCTAATTTTAGTACTACTTTCTAAAGAAAATGCTTCAATCATGTGATACAGCTTCCCACACCAAAGTACAGTGTTATTAGCACTGCAAACTTCTATTGCGGAGTTGCTATCCTCATACTTCAAAAGTCCTGTGGTGTTGTAAATAATTAAATAATTCTATATATATTGGCAGCATTTCTTATATTCACTGGCTGTGCTGTCTGCACTCTCTTGGCGTAGCTCTGAACCTCCTTTCTCCAAAATGAGGAACACTAGCTCTCATAATGTGTGACAAATGGGTAAAATGTGGAACACTTACTAACGGCTTACTAACAACTTCAACTAGGAAGGTCATATGATGGCTAAAATATGTTGGTTTACTTATAAAAAAGATATTGTAATAAATTAATATGATTCATTTCTATTTAATCATGGCTAGAAGTTAAAAAATTCCTAACACTGAATGTGTAACAGACCCCTTTCAATGTGGAACTTTGAGGAACATGCACTTTTTAAGACCCCAAATGAGGTACGTTCCTTGTAATGAGGTACACTTGAGAGCTATGTCTCTTGGTGTTGTGCTTGATGTCTATTTTAAAGCTAGCATTTGATTTCTGGAAAAAAATTTATAATTAAATTTTTAAGCATTTTATCCATTTTCAGCACTATAAAGACACACAGCTCTACTACAATAATTTTGCATAAACCATTTTTGAAGTCTTTTGGCAGTTTGGCAGCATAGATGACTAAATCTTTGACTTGTTAATGAACTATTTCCTGTACCAAGGGTGCAGGGTTTATATCTTTTCCCCCTTCCTTTACCTACTGTGTGACTTTGAGCAAGTCACTTAACCAGATAGTGCTTTGAGTCGATTGTTAATTTGGGCTAGGCTCCTAAATGGTCTCTTGGACTGCACACCTTGTAACTGTTATGAACCTATGATAAAATATTAAAGGTCATGGAAACAAGGGTCCTTGTTTTTGTCTTGTACACTATATGGGGGGGGGGGCATCGAAATATGTAGTACATTTGAAAAGAAAATGCCTCGAGCTGAATGTGTTGCAGTAATGTATGCCATGAAGGTACAATTTCATAGTTCTCTGACAGACACAAAACAAGATAATTATTGGGTATCAGCTAAGACATGGTGGTCTTCCATAATCATCTGCTTGTATCTGCTTTTATACAGCTGATGCTTTACATTATTGTGGTCTCCACTTCAGAAAACTAAAGAAGCTTTCCCAATACTTGATAGTGACTAATGTACAAAGGCACCAAAACACAGAGACAATATCTTGGTTGAGGTGGAATGTGGAAAGCAGACACCTTTAAGTTCAAACATCAGGCGAAGAATGAGCTTGCATTATAGTGACATACAGTGACCTATAACAATATAAAAAATGTTGATGACAGAGAGAGAGATGGAATTCAGCTTCCTCCAATACCACTCCTAGCGACTGGTGCCTTTGAATGTACAACAAAACTATATAGATACTAATATGCTCTCTGAAAAGATATCAAATTATTTTTATGATCTCCCCCAAGTTTGTCATTTTTATGTTAAGACTGAAGCAGTAAAGTCATAATCTGAAACAAAAATTAAATTATTCATGCCTAGTGTTTTACCATTTAGTGCAAACCCATTTTCTGAGAAAGAGGTATGATTTTCTATTGTTTCTATGTTCAGAAATAGTCTCTTAGTCGCATGTACTCACCTTAGCTCCAGGTTTTTATTTAACTGATGTCTTTTATTAGTTTGATAGAGAAAGTCGATTAATAGTACTTGCACAAAAAATATCACAAGAGTATTAATCCTGTGCTGAGATGGAAACTAGACTACACAAATAAATGTAGGAAACTGATCTTAAAACAGTAGAAACCTAAGTATGAAGCACTTTATTATAAGCTAATCTAAATATCTCCACTCCAATTATATTGCCAGAACAAACATGAATAATATGGGTTATCATATCATAGCAGGAAAGAATGAGTGTTCAGTGCAATAATTTGCGGAAGTACAGCTGGTCATAGGTTCATAGGTAGGCTATTGGCCCTAGGGCCTATACAAGCCTAGCCAAAAAGGTACCCTGGCTTTCGCCACCCAAGAAAATTATTTTCCTGTGCCCCTGTCAAGCAGAACCACAGAAGTGATCCCCGAGGTGAATTTCCTATTACCCATCCAATCATCAAGATTTTTCTTGAAGAGTGCTAATGAGAAGCTCTGTTTGACATAGATAGGTAGTCTGTTCCAGAGTATGGGAAGTCTCTGGGACAGGAATCTATCCCTCCAGCATGTTCTGTTTATTGTGGTGACAAGGTTTAGGTCCCTAGAGCGTGGAGCTCGGAGGGATTGAGATTTCTTTAAGTGGAGCTTGTCCAACAGCTCTGGGTTTGACATAGCTTTGTATGTTAGGCAGAGATCGCCTCTGAGTAGGCGATATGCGACGGAGTAAAGCTGGAGATTTTTGAGATGGTCTGCATAAGGTATCTGTTTGAGGCCAGTAATCCTCTTTGTGAGGTATTTTTGCGGCCTTTCCACTTGTTGTAGATGTCTTGTGAGGTACATACCAAAAGGGGCGTTGTACTCTATAATGGGTCTAATGAGTGATGAGTAGAGGGGAACAATGACCTCTTTTTTTCTGGATGAGAAACCTTTTGTGATGAGGTGTGCCACACAGAAGGATTTCCTGACCACTGTGGTGACGTGATTACCAAAGGAGAGACTACTGTCCACCTGTGTCCCAAGGTCTCTTACCACACTTTCGGTGTTACGTAGACTACCACCTATGTGGTAGTTCATGGGTACAGAGTTTTTACCAAAGGGGATGATAATGCACTTTTTGGCATTGAGCTTGAGACCATGTCTTTGACATCAGGCACCTGTCTCAGTGAGGCCCTTTCGTAGGATGTCCACATCTTTAGGAGTTTCGATTATGGCTCCTAGTTTGCAGTCATCTGCGAATTTAGTTAGCCAAAGACCTTCTGTGTTAGCCTGGACTTCAGAGAAGTAGATACCAAACAGGAGAGGACCCAGGACTGAACCCTGTGGTACTCCACTTGTCACTGGTCTGAAGTCTGATTTGGATTCTGCTACTTTCACAGTGTGGGTTCTGTCAGTAAGCCAGTTGGCAACCCATCTTGTGACATAGGGATTTATACCTAGTTTAGTGAGTTTATCTATAATTCCAGAGTGGGGGATGGTGTTGAACGCCTTGGCAAGATCTAGATAGGCTGTGTGAACCACCTTACCCTAATCTATGGCTTTGTTATACTGTGAACATCTGCAGGAATAAGACAGAAATGACTGGTCTAAAGAACCAAGGCATTAATAGTTAGGCACTTTGAAGGTGTTTCTCCTTTAACTGTGTTACTTCACTTGCCACAACTGACATACATGGTTTAGAAAAATGACATTTTGTTTCTCCAATTATATTTTATTGCAAAGCAGCTATAGTATGATCATGATTTACTATTGATAAAACAACCTAGTACATTTCAGCATTTATTTGGAAGTACCCTCTTCATCCATTGTGCACTCTTGTTTCAGTCATATGTTTGACTGACCTTTGGAAACCTGCTTATTTAACTTTTTTTCCTAAAAAAGACTATCATTTATGACATTAGTATTAAAAAGACCACAAACAGGGATTTGTCTGAAACTGGTGTTTCCTACTTGAGGCAGGACTTGCCCACATAGCAAATGATTATAATCAAATGAGACTTTGCCACTAATAACACAAAAGGCAAACAGTTTTATCCTGTATATAAATATATACCAAGTATTTACATTGTTCATTTCTTCAGTGAATTTTGAAAAAAGATATATAATTTTTGAAACTTTCTCTCATTTGGACACACTTTTGATAGTAGAAGTGACTGCGAGACTGTGACTGAGAGGAACATTCTGAGCATATCAAAACAATCTTGTCTTGGTTTGTGATTTGTTGTGGAGTTGGCTGGTAAGAGAAGTTTTATTTATTTTTACTGCTAAAAGGAGGTGCGACTGCGAGCTATAGTGAGCAGAAGCTACTGCACGCCTTCGAGTGCGATGTAAAGAAATTACAACTTCTGTCTGGCTGGTAGAATTTGTATGGTCAGAACAATTTTATTGTATTTTATTATTTAGTTCGATATTGCTGGTATAATTTTTGTCATAGAAGTTGATTTAAGTTCCTTTGAATTCTTTGCTACTGACTTTGTGTAATTTCTTTCCTTTGTAATATTTTATTCAATTAAAGCTGAATATGGATTCCTTAAATGAGTATGCAATTAACGATTTGCTAATGCACAAGTATCTTGTACAGTGTAATAAATGCTATGCATATTTAAAGGTAACAGCTGATAACACTGATGATCTTTGTTCCTCATGTCAAAAATTGGATGACTTGCTTCCCATTGTTAGAAGCAAATCTTGACTTAATGATGATGATTGCACATGTGCAATTGGCATGGCTTGGAGAACTGTTGTTTCATATATTAATGACTGGACTGATGAACTAAATAATGTTAGGCATGGAACTGTTGTTTCATATATTAATGACTGGACTGATGAACTAAATAATGTTAGGCATAGAACAAATAGAACAGATTTAGGAAATGATGCATCTATTTTCTGCAAAGAAAATTCAACTCCTATGAAACATGATGAGGACCCTGAGAACTATGGAATTATGGATGCAAGTACTCAGCAATTTGTTTGTTTAGAAGGAAACAAAAAAAGAAAGAAAGGAAGAAGTTCTCAACAAATAACAAGGAAGAAAAAGAAATTGACTAATGACTGTAAAGGAAAGAGAATATGTAGTAAAAAGGATTCTGCTTTATGTAACACACTGGTGACAAGGAATGAAGATATCTGTCTATCAGAAAACCCTCAGTCTACAGAAAAAGGCATCACCTTTCCAATGGAAAAGGTAGAAAAAAGAGGCAAGGGGCAGGTGAAAAGGAAGAAATCAAAACTGAACATGGAAGGATTGAAGAACAGTATTGTAAGAAAAAGAAGAGAAAGACAGATGTTGACTACATGGCTCAAGCTGTGGATTTACAATGCCAGCTGGATGAGAATTTAATACGCAATGAAAACAGTGGAATTAATAAGACTAATGGTGATGAAGATCTATCCTTCATAACAATTGACAGAGCAGAAATTACTGTATTAGAAGCTGAAGATTTATCATAGATGGTCAGCAAAGATATTCTTGTAATTGCAGATTCAGTTATTAGAGGAACTGATACTTATATTTGCAGAGATGATAATGAACATTGAGTAGTGTTATGCTTGCCAGGAGCAAAAACAGAAGATGTGAAACAACCCTTGGAATGCCTTAATGTAAGGAAGTATGGATCTATTTTTATTCATGTTGGTACAAATGATGTCACCAACAAAGATTCTCTGACTGTTAGTCGAAAACTGACAGCCCTCCTAGATAGTATAGCTTGTACTGGTGTTAGGACATATTTTTCACAAATCACCTATAGAAAGGATAGTCAGGTCACTGTGAATGAAAAAATTTTTTGGATAAACACCTACATGGAAAAAATATCCTGTTTTAAAAAACGGAAATGAGTAGAGCATGCAAGCCTTCTTTTGGGCACACGTGTTCAGACAGGATGGTGTGCATTTGTCTAGATCAAGGAAGATAATTTTTTCAGCAGATATTTTGCAATATTTGACAAACACGAGCCAGGATTTTTGCCAGGTCAAAAATGTCACAGTTCACAGATAGCAACATTTGATGCATCTGTGATGGTTGTTAATGCTAGGAGCATTAATAATAAAGTTTTTTTTATTAGAAAATTTGCTACGTTCCCATAAGATTGATGTTGTTATAGTTTGTGAAACATGGTTAAAGAACAATGACTGGAAACCAGTTCTGTCAGGGTATAAATGTTTTTACTGTAACAGACATTCTAACAAAAAAAATCAGGTGGATGTGTTATGATAGGGATTAAAGATAGCTATGAGACTTGTTATTATTACATGCTCAGTGATAACGCCAATACTATAGACTGTGTAACTGTGACAATAAAGACAACCCTGGGACATATAACAATTGTTGGAGTGTACAGACCACCAAAGTCAAGTGCAGATGACCTAGAGTAATTCATACATTTCTTATATGAAACACAGGAGGGAAGAATAATATTAGCTGGGGAATTAAATTTACCAGAAACAGACTGGAATAATATTGATTCAACAATGTTAGTAAATAAATTATTCAGAGTATATTCAGGAACAACAAATGCTTCAGATTGTAAAAAAACCTACCTGGGCACGGAATATACTAGATATTGTTTGTGTTACCAAAGAAATTACTGTAACTTCAAGTCAAGTTTTACCACCATTGATGTGCAGTGGTCATGGGGTCATAAAGGTTAATTTGTTGCTAGATAATTCTGCCAAACTGAAATCTAAGCCAATGCACAGAAGGTTAATTACAGATTATCGGGAAGCAAAACAGTTACTATATAAAACTAATTGGAGTGAGGTGTTCAGCTGAAAAACTGCAGATGGAATGTGGAAAGTTTTGAAAGAGAAATTGTTTGAGTGCAAAAAGTCAAAAAAATGTTTAACATCAGGATCTAGGCACGCAACATCAGGGGGCTATATTTCCATAAGAACAAGATACCTGATTAATGTGAGAGACAAAAATATAAGAAATGGAAGAGAAGTCGAACTACAACTTTGAAAACTGAAATAAACGAGCTAGACAAACAGATTAAGCATAGTGTTAGACAACATCAAGAAAAATTTGAAGAAAATTTATATAAAGATAACGAGCATAATAGGAAACCTTTTTATAGATACACAAGATGTGGAAGGAGTAAACATACACAGATTGATAAACTGTGTGTAGATTCTAAAATTTATTCTCAGACACAACAGATTATAGATATATTTACAAAATCTTATGCAAAACAGTTTTGGCTCCACAAAAGGGGTGGTAAGTTGTCCTAGTGACATCCAGGTAACCCCAGATACTGGAATCAAATTAGATTATATTGAAAAAGAACTGTGCAAACTGGATCCAAAGTGCAGGGAGGCGACGGAATAAGTAACAATGACCTGAGAACACTTAAGCAAGAACTTACACTGCCATTACATCTATTATTCACTAGGTCATATAAATATGGGGAGATTCCTCAAGATTGGAGACATGCACTTATTAAACCTGTCTTCAAGGTAAAGGGGAGTAGGACAAACCCAGAATCATATAGACCCTTAAGTCTACTTTCATGTTGTGGAAAAATAATAAAGAAGGTAATATTGCATAAGTTATTTTTAGAACTGGATAGGTTGGGACTTGAAACCATATATCAGCATGCATATGTTGAAAATAGATCTATTACTACCTGTAACATGATGTTCTGTAATAATATAATAACAGCTATGAATGAAAAATTGTGCTGTGATGTGATTTATATAGATTTAACTTCAGCATTTGACAGGGTCATGCACAAAACATTGATCAATAAATTAGTACAACTAGGTACTGATATACTGTTGATAAGATGGATAGCTACATGGCTTACAAATAGGACATGGCAAGTATCACACACCAACTGGACAGGTGAAATCCTTGGTTACAGTCAAGGTGTCCCACAGGGCTCTGTCCTAGGCCTTTACTTGTTTAGATTGTATCTTTCAGACCTTACTTTGTCATCTGAGGTGTTCTACAGTCTATATGCGGACGACCTGAAATTGGGTAAACTGATTACAAGTGTTACAGATAAGGCATGTCTGCAAAATAATTTGACTAAATTGACCATTTGGGCACAGGAGAATTATATGTTGATAAATACATAAAAAATTAAGCATATGAGATTTGGGAGACATAAACTGAAAGGTGAATATTTTATACATCACACAGTGATTAAAACTGTAGACTCATTTAAGGACCTGGGTATATGGGTAGATTCAGTTATGAGTTTTTTTTTAATCATATCAACTAATCGGCTAATGATAGTTATAGAAATATAGGTTGTATAAAAAGATTTATAAAGACTAGGAAATCAAACATAATGAAGGCATTGTTTGTTAGTTACATTAGACCCAAACTTGAGTATGTAATAACAATATGGAAACCCTATAGGAAAACAAGCACGAATAAACTGGAAAGAGTACAGCGGAAATATACTAAGGGCATCCATGGATGTGAAAATCTAAGTTATTATGAAAGACTAAAATATCTGAACTTGTGCAGTGTTTCTTACAGATATTTAAGAGCAGATCTTATTCAGGTATATAGGGCATTTAGGGACAATTATCTCTGGGAATGTTTTGGGGTTATCAAAAAGTACTACAGAATCATCAGATAACTTATGTAGAAGATTCTATAGGAATGAAAAGTGTACTAATTGGTTCCCTGACAGAGTAGCTGATGCTTGGAAGTTGGAACAGACTATCAAATTACATTAAAGCAAGTACTAGTTTAGATATTTTTAAGAACAGCCTGGACATTTATTATGGGAACAAGTGTTTTGGCATATTGGCAAGCTAGAAGGGCTTTAATGCCCGTGCTTGAAACATTTGTATGTATGTATGTATGTATGTATGTATGCATGTATGTATGCTGTTAGAGGTGCATACATAATTGTTAAAAATCTGGGATGCTGTGTAAAATACAAAACCAAGCAATTACAAAACAATGCAGAGTACTCCCATACTAAAAAATATAAGATTCTTTTTGGCTTTACAATTTTGATAAGGGAAGCTCTTGTTAGTAAAAGGTAGGTCAATGAAACATTTCCAGTTTAGAATGGATTTCTGTCTTGTGATATCTAAACTATATAGCAAAATTAAGATTGCTGGCATCATTGAAGTGAAACTCTTTTTTGCTTTAATTTAATGTGTTGTCTTTCGGCTTTTTCCTGGTTAGGGGTTGCCACAGCGGAACTCTGGTCCACTAATGATTGGCAGTAGATTTTCACGAATGCCGAGGTGTCAGCTCGACATTCAACCTTCAACGAAGGCACACCCATTTACGCATGTCTTTTGAATGCCCACCCAACCATGGGGTGGACATGTCAGGGCATAAAATCAGCCTTGTAATCCATTTGTAACATTAGAATAGGATTTGTAATTTCACACGATGCCCACTGGACCAGAGTACTAAATACTACTGTAAAATAATTTCTAAACCTGTCAACATCTCTAAGGACAAGAAATCTGGACAAAGCCACAAATAATTCGGGGGGGGGGGGGTCCAAAATCAGGGACAAGTTTTAAATATTTCTCTTATAAACTTAAAAAGTTGACAAAATAGCAGGTTTTTCATTAGCATGCATTTTCTGATGGATATGAAGGCTGTAGCTCAAATGCATGTCATAATTTAATGAATTCAGTTCTCGGTGATTTGCCTGAAAACCACAGATTTTATGAGGAAAAATCTGAACATTCTGTGAAAATCGGATCAGATTACTACTGAACACTTTTACTACAACTGCAAATAGATCTGGGAATCATGTGGAATTTAAAAGCTGAATGTTTGTAGATTGGCCATTCAAATTAACAGATTATTCTATTTTCTGAGTTTATCATGAGATTTTGAGAAGATGTTCAAATTTAAGCCTATAAAATAATTATGTTCGAGTATCTAACATTGCATTAAATCCAGCTATGGGAAATCATGTCACTTGTAACATTCACCACCCTGCCTGCTGATCCTTATATCCTCATGGTCAATGGGTGCATTTGTATCACCTTCATTGGGGTGACAGTCAACTAAAAGGGACAATCATTTAGTTAGCCATCAGTGCTTATCTTACAGTTTACCTTAACACTATGACATTTGCCTTATAACACACTACAGGACTCAGTGAACCATGAATGTGCAGTGGCCATGTCATTCACTTCCACAAGTGATGTAAAATGCATGATTGCCCTGCCTCCCTATCTGGCAGATTTCCTGATTGGTCTGCAGTCTTTTCCAGAATTCTACCAACAGGACAATGCACCCCAAACACAGGCTCCATTTCCTCACACCAAAGAGAGGCGAACAGAAAATGTCACATCAGTCCCTCATTTTCCTTGCTGTCTCCAACAGGTGTATAAACTACTAATCCAATTTGGGTCACCTGAGCCATAGTCAGGGAGTCATCTATCAATGCCAATGGAACTATATTACTCATCAAATTTTAAAGACATGTATACAGCAAGGAACTGCATAGATTTTTATAACATATGATATATTTAAATGTTTCAAGGCAAACCTACAACCCTGTGGTCAGATTGTTCTATCTTACTTTATTTTCATAGCTTTGGCTACAAAATTTTGAAATATTACATCAGGTAGATGGCTCTTGGGCTCTAGCACAGATCAAGAATGTTTGCTTTTGTGATTTTTTAGGGTCATATTCTTGGTTTCCACAGTCTCACTCTTTTTAACTAGACTGTAATACCTTAGCAGAAAATGTAATTGGCATAAAGAATATGATGTGCAGTTTGTGTTTCTGCAACTGAACATTACACAACTTCACAACTACAGCTAAAACTGCTTAGTACAAGTTAACTGTTTTTAATTAGTAAAAAGGCAAACATAGTTGTATCTGACTACAGGTTTACAAGTTTTCATAGCTCAAGATTTTTACTTCAAATATTATGGTATCCTGGTAAACTTGGATATGATACTAGAAACATAATATATGATAATTTGTTAAAAACAACAGGCATGAGCCTCTCTGTGAATTAAGGGCCAAGTAACAGACTTTTCTAATGGCAGGCTTAAGTCCCAGAAATATTTATTTATTTATTTATTTGCAGTTTGTTAACCTTGAAAGTCAATTGGGCCTAAAATAGCCCTTTTTCAATGGAGGCCCAGGGAGAAAAGCACCAGAAACAATATTACAAACATTAAAAAGTATTAAAGCTCACAAAAATATTACATTATATAAGACATAGAGATACTGAAAAAAAAAATAAAAACTTGTGCTAAATGGCATGACATACATTTCAGTCGGTAAATGGGATAACAAAGCATTTTGTAGTTCAAGGTATGCTATTGCATATAACAAGAGTCAACAAAGTTAATAAATATTACCTGTGGCAGGCACCATTTTTAAAACTACAACCCACTCTGCTACAGGCCCCATGAGGAGCTCAGTGTCTCTCCAGTAAGTGTTTTACAACTGTAAATGCCTATTTATGTTGAATTGTGTTAGACATTTTACAACTGTATATGTTTATGTTGAATTGTGTTAGACATCTAATATGATTTATGCTTTATTATTGGAAGTTACTATGCCATGCTAGCATTTTGTCTGCACCAAGTTGTTTTTAGTATAATAGTATGTATGGTCTATTTGCATAGCTGCACCTTATTCACTAATGTTATTCATGTAATTGTGTTGTGTGTAGACCGCTCATACTGGTGTCTAATTATTTTTATATAATTGTGCTGTTACTGGAGGATAAAATCACATTAGACAACCTCGACAGAGTGCTGCTCGATATATTTTTATCTGTGACTGCATAACTGTCGAGGTTTCTTCTAACAGATGTTTTTCCAATTGGCTCAGTATCTGCATATACTAGTAGTTGGTTCAAGACATTGTCCTGCATGCAGTAGCTATTTGCTCAGTTTGTTTTTTATAATCTTTATAATATATATTTACCATCTCAAAGTGCTTACTCCTCTCTGTACTCTTCTTTTCTAGACCCAACACCACTCTTAAGTATTCAACTGTGGTACCACCTTTATCATTCTTGTAAGAAAAGTGCAGTCCGGGTCTGAACTGTCTGCAAACAGCTAAAGTTAGCTTTGAGTATGTCCTTGGTCAATTGTGATTGTTTCTCAAACACTAACATGTCTTTGCTTTGGCTCATTAGCAGCAGTACAAAGAACTGCCTGCTCACACCCTTGTTCTCCCCTCCCCCTTCCCTGTTTATTACCTTAAGACAATCCCAAAGTTAATAAATATTACCTGTGGCAGGCACCATTTTTTAAAACTACAATCACCCTTGTCACTGTCATATGTTCATTCATCAATTAACTCTGTTACCTGATTGTTTCCAGCCCCTTCATAAGAGCAACTAACGGTCTCTACCCGCTTCGCTACCCACCATGCCCCCTATTACCTCCCGCCCCCAGTGGTCCCACCTTTATTACACTCACAAACCCCTCCCATCTTTTCAGTAGCCAACCACAGCGCCAACCCAACACTACCTCCTCCATCTTCCCACTACTATCACACCTCCTAAACTAACATGTACAAGCATACCTTACCTATGCTCACTGAATGCACTCTCCTTGCATATCTTACATCCTACCAAAGCTCTATCATTCCCACACTCAACCACTACCACTGTACTACTACTCACACCACCATTCATGTCTCACCCTCACTCAGCTCCCCTCCCACCAACTCAAGAACCATTCCTATGTATCCCCCACATATTCTACCAACTATATTACTCAAACATAAAGCATCCCTACAACTTAACATAGTAACCCTCCCACCATACCTATTACCCAAAGAGCACAATCATAAAGTTTCCCTTATAAACAAACACATTCAAAAACTGCAAAAACTAATAACCTCATGCATATCAAAACTAGCCCTAAGTGGAGATATCCACCCCAACCCTGGCCCTACCGTCTCCAACCCCAATCCTCATAATCAGACTAGAAACCACAACTTCTCCCATATTACAGACAATAGAAAGCCAAATGACTTCCTTCTACTAAGCCTAAATATTAGAAGTCTATCCAACAAAGTCCATGAACTCCATGCCACCATAGACTTGTACCCCCCAGATATAGTCATCCTGACAGAAACCTGGCTAAAACCTCACATTACCAGTGAGCAAATACTCCCTACAGGTTATGGCATACTAAGAGTAGACCGGCTAAACAAGAAAGGAGGCGGTGTAGCTATAATATTTAAACAGCATCTAAACATCCAGATCTTAAAATCATCAGCTCCACAAATAGGCAATGAAGAAATAATATATACCAATCTCAAAATAAACCAAAACAAAACCATCAACATAATTGGATGCTACTTCCCACCTGGCCAAAACATCCCTCCACTAGAAAACCTCCTCAGCTGGTCTACCCACCATCTCCCCCAAGAAACTATCATTTTAGGTGATTTCAATATTGACTGGCAATCCTGTTCTGGCAACCATCCAACCCATCATGTAAACCTTCATGGCTTCACCCAACTAGTCCAGTTGCAAACCAGGATAAATAAAATCTCCAGCAAGCACACTACCCTGGATTGGATACTAGTCAGTAAGAGCCCCCAGTCATATATAACAGGCTGCTTATCAGATAGCCTCAGTGATCACTCCCCAACATTCCTACTGAAAAAATACCTATACCAAGCTAAACCTGTCGTCTACCATCAGATACGTAAAAAAATAAACTTTAACCCACTCACATTCATCTCATCCCTCAAAGAATGTAACTGGCATCCTCTAAAGTGCCTCAGTCTTGATGACACAGTTGAATGTTTTAATACTACCTTCCTGAGCATCCTTAATTACCATGCCCCCATAAGACTTTCCAGAATCAAAGCACAACCCTCCGCATGGCTACAGAAAACCACTAAGTCAGAAATGAAAAACAGGGATAAAGCCTGGGAGCACTGGCGCAAAACCAAGACCCCCTCAACTAGACAGAAATTCCTAGAACTACGCAATAGAGTCAAAAAGCTAATAAAACAGGACAAATTCCAATACTACCAGTCTGCCCTAGACTCCTCCGAACACAGCCCCAAACAATTCTGGTCCTCCATAAACTCCATCCTCCACCCAGGTAAAGTCAGTACCCCTCCTCCTATCATCCCTCACTCCTCAGAAAATATTGCTACCTCATTCAGCACACACTTCACACAAATCATACTATCACTAGCTAAACAACACAACTCCCCTCCCCTCCAACTACTAATCTCCCCACTGCCTTCTCTTTTTCTCCTGTACCTACCTCCAACATAAAAAAACTCTTAACTAAACTTAAACCCACCAAATTAGCAGCAGACAACCTCCCAAGTGAATACCTACAAATCGCAGCCGATGCTCTGGCCTACCCAGTATCCATCTTGATTAACCGATCTCTGTCAGAAAGTTATGTTCCCACACTGTGGAAATTATCACATATAATTCCCCTCCACAAAGGCAGACCTTCCACAGAACTAACCAATTACTGCCCCATAGCTATTCTCTCTCCACTCTCCAAAATACTAGAAAGATGCATACATTCTCAGGTCTCAGACTACCTCCTTACTAACAACCTCCTTTCCAATACTCAGCATGGTTTCTGACCAAACCATAGCACCACCACTGCCTTACTCTCCTTTACTAACACTATCCTTCAGCATAAAAACAATGGCTATCTCTCCTCTGCTACTTTCCTAGACCTATCTAAAGCATTTGACATGGTCCCACACAAACAACTTATCTCTGTCCTCAATAACCTATCCTTTTCACAATCAGTCACCAACTGGTTTCAGAGTTACCTGTCTGACCGCCAACAATCCGTTGTATGGCAGAATGATATATCTCCCCAACTACCTGTCTCCATAGGGGTTCCCCAAGGATCCATCCTTGGACCCCTACTCTTTTCTGTTTACACCAATAATCTAGCCTCTGCCACCACACATGGCACACTCATACAACACGCAGATGACTTGACCATCATCTGCTCAGCCCAGTCCCTACCCAAACTGCAAAAAGTCACACAAGAAGCCTTTTCCTCTGTTGAAAGTTGGTTATCCGATGCCCAATTAATACTCAACCCAAACAAAACTAAACTACTAATCTTCCAACCCACCAAACATACTCAAAACAACTCTCACTTTAACATCACAGCAAAAGACAACACCACTATATACCCAACTGAACACACCAAATTGCTAAGAGTGGAAATAGACAATAAACTAAATTTTGACATTCACATATCCATGACCATAAAAAAAGTCCACAAAAAACTAGGAGCGTTATACAGAAATAAGCATCTTCTCACTAAAGCAGCAAAGATTTCAATAGCAAATTCCCACCTTATCTCCACCCTACTTTATGCCTCTCCAATATATACCAACCTAAGGCAATGCGATCTAAACAAGCTAGAAATCTGCTACAACAAAATTGCCAAATTCGCCACAGGGGCATCCTACCATAGTCACCACTGTCTCTCACTTGCTGAACTGGGCTGGCTTGAACTCTCTCACCTCCTTCAATGGTATCAACTCTCACTCGCCCACAAACTAGTAAACCATCCACTAAATGTCCCATCCCTCCAGAATCTACTCCATCCCTATTGCACCACCAGACCACTAAGATCCAGCAACAAAAATTACTTGCAGATCACTAAAGCCAATAACTCTGCTGGTGAAGCACTATTATCTTGCACCATAGCCAAATTATGGAACTCCCTCCCATCCACAATTACCTCCATACCATCATGCACCCACTTCAAAACTTTACTAAAAGCGCACCTAAAAACATGCTGGCTATGCCCTTGCAACTCCCGCTCTAATATCACCCACCCCATCCAACCACTACCTTTCTTTCCACTCCACTAACTACCTTGATTATAGAAAGCTCAGATGCTCATAAACCTAGTACTTATTATACACCAGGAAGTTCTTATTGTAACATTTGTTAATGTCTGTTATGTACTTCACAGATAAAGATTCTAGTTGTCTACTGATGTACTATGTTCTTCATCTGTAAATATGTTGTAAGTAATTGCTATGTAAATTGTTAATCGCTATGTAATCCAATGTAACTACTGTCTGTTTATTTTAACTGTGGAGCTTTTCTCCCCGGGCCGCCGCTGAAAATGGACCTACGTCCAGTCGGACACTCCCGGTCAACAAATATAAATAAATAAATAAATCAATAAAAGACAAAGAAGGAGGTGTTATAGTAGGAAAATTAGTAAGGAGGTGGTAAGGAGAGTATAGCAGGTGTTAGATTTAGATTAGTGAGGAAATCTAGAAGCGGGTGAGGTGGGGTGGAAGTTCGGAAGGGTGAGAGCAGGAGCATTTTCATCTAGATGAGAGATAGGAATGAAGTAAAGTCTTAAAACAAGAGTGGTTCTGTGTAATTCAGATGTGGGGTGGGAGTGAGTTCCATTTGCATGCTAGGGAGAATGACAATAGAAGTTACCCAGGTGTACTTGAGGGTTTGTATACTTCAAGGACATTCTGATTTTTGGATCTGAGTGATCTGTCCGGTATATGCCGCAAGAATATGGAGGAGAGGGAGGGACAGTTAATGGGCCTGAATATGAGCTTATGGACAGTTGAGAGTTGAATGTAAGAGAGATAGTTGGGGAGTTCTAGCCAATTCAAGGAGTGTAGGGCATCACAGTAGTGTGAATAGGACTTAGAGCCGGTAGCAAACTTAGAGATTTTATTATAACAGGATTCAAGTTTTGTCTTTAGGAAGGACTGTAGGTTAGTTAGGAGTGGAGCACCGTACATAAGAGAGGGAAGGAGGTAAATGACAGCAAGGGTATGCTTGCTTGAGGGGGTGCGATACCGGTTGTGTGGACAGAGCATACCGAGCTTCTGGTGGGTTTTCTTGATATTAGTGTGTAGGTGGATTTCAAACTTTAGTTGTTCATCGATGAGGACACCTAGTAACTTGGTATGGGGGTGGGCTATTTCAATTGGAGTCTTGTTTTGGCTGACTATAGTGAAGGAGTTTTTGTCAGTTTTGGTGTTTTTTGATGGAATAAGTAACATGATTTTAGTTTTGGTTGCATTGAGAGCTAGGTGATTGTTTAGCATCCAAGTCTGTGTATGCTGTAAAGATCAGCATATACAAACATACCAGTTATTATTGGATTTCATTAACCTTAAGAAATTAGAGCCTGTGAAATTGCCAAACTAACAAAACACACCAGTAATTATGGATTTCATTAACTTAAATACTTAGCACAGAAATGGTCATAGTTGATCTGGGGAAAATAGCATACCTATAATAAACTATGCACCTACAGTAGCTCTTCTCTCTCAAAGTTCTTTCCTCTCTACTTTTTGACCCTGATGCCATCATGTTGAAACTAAGAAATGGCATTCACAATTTAGAAGTGTTTTATTTAAAGTACCACACTGCAATAAATGCATCATACCTAAAAGCAGACCTAGTAGTGAGGGACCTAAGAACACAGATAGATAGTAACTAAACTTTGACCACCAGGTAACTACAGAAGTGAGGAAATCCTTCTGTGTGACTCAGCTTACAAGTAAAGGCATGGCATCAAGATCAAAGGATGTCATAGTGCTATTGTACCTTGGCCATCATCACTGCCATAATCAAGTACAATTCTCCCTTCTGCATGTACTAACCAGGAACTTATACCTACTGGAGCAGTCCCAGGGGTTTCTCATTAAATAAAAATCAAAGCTTAAGACACATATCTTAGGCAGACCAACTTAAGACCCTATCCCATTACATTGTCTCATCTCACTTATTGAGAGGTGACTTATGCCTGACCTACAAGGCATTCTCTGATCTAGGCCTGATGAAAATGTTACATATTCACAAGAAACATTATACGAGAGTTATGGGTTCCAAGGGCCTAAACCTTATTTGTTACTCTAACAGTACTTGCTGGAGAGTTAGATTCATATCCCAAAGGCTACCTTGTGTACAGGACAAACTTCCCATCTTTGTAAAACAAAGCCCATCCCTCACTCTCTTCAAAAAGAGTTTGGATAAATGGATGGGTAACAGTAAATTCACTTCCAATGTACTGACCATGTCCATTTTGGACAGAGGCAGTCTGTAAAATGACTCAGGGCTCCAACTCCCAAAGCTCCACTACCCTGATTCTACCTATCCCATATCTGGGGAATTAAGATATAAGATTCTCATATGTTGAGTATTATTGGCTAGTGTTGTAAAAGATCTTGTTTCATTAGCCTAGTAATCACTTATGAACTGTTGTGTGTAGCAAACAGAAAAGCATGTGAAAGGTACTTTACTTGGTATCCTCCTTATTATTTGAATACTTCCATTTTCCCTTCTACACAGTCTGCACATGAATGCTATAGAACTGCATTCTGCTCTTTCAGTTACCATTAATATATTTGTTCCATCCCATTCTGAACTACAGTAACAATAACAGTTATAAAATTATTCATATTATAGCCTGACAAATTGTATGATCATTTTGCAGGAGTTTGATGGCTTTTGTACCTAACTCCTAATCAGTCAACTTACCTTCCCAATTTTGCCATTTTGCGTAACATTCACTAAAGTCAGTATTTCTTAGGCCCATTCATTCATGAATAAAGTTGGCAGGCAATTGGTTTGTATCCCTTGCTATGTTTTCTCCAGCACTATTCCAAGAATGTATCCCCACAAACATAACAGGATTCCTTTGAGGATGTGTTTTTTTCACCCTCCTAGTCATATTTCCTTATTGTCTTGGATCTCTGTTCTACCTTTGTCTAGCACAATTTGGGGTATATCCATGACATGCCTTTTCACCAGGTGGGTTTCATTTCTTGAAAAGGAATACCTACCACCTATTGGTTAATGGATACCTTCAAGATGAGGAGAGTGGAATGGAAATGTAAGAGTCATCATAGACAACCAAATGGGTTTTTTGCTTGTGATCCCCTGGAATCCAGAGATTAGGTAGGGAACATTAAACATGTAGGTAGGCACTGTTATCACTAAGAAACTGTCACCTGCTACCTCATTTTCCTGCTCATTTAACAAACCATCAGTTTTCTCCATCATGGTTTGAATTTCACCACTAGACTTCTTGCCCTGTGCATGGTCTCAGCATCGCTTAGTACCTTTATCTCTGAAAAAGATCATCAGGCAACACTTCAGCATATGTCTTTTTACTGCCATCATCTCTTCCAGTGCACAGGCTGCTAAGTGAACTAAAGTCTTCTGGCTTGCAGTCAGAGCTACCAAAGTCTGCACCACAAAGCTTATTAAAAAGCTCATTTGAATCAGTCATGACAGGCTAAGAGAAAGATTAGATATTTCTTAATTATTTTTTTCTTCATCTTCTTTAATAATTTTGTTGGTGCCAGCTCCAGTGGTGTAGAGGAATAAATCTGTAACTACAGCTGAGGTGACCTAAGTGTAAGATGGCAGGGGAGAACATGGGCATGTACATCCTGGGAGATGGGTAGTGCAGATCACGATGCACACAAGCACAATCCCTCGGAGGAGGGACATTGTGTTAATATGCCTTCTGTGAGCAGGTTTCAGCTCAACAAGATGATGCCTGGTGGTAGCCTTCATTAGTAAATATATTGAGACATGAACTTGCAGAGAAAGAGAAGGCATTGTGTGTCCCTGTAGTAACATAGGCAGCTCATCCTCCAACCCATGTGATGTGTATAGTCCATGCAAATGCCTCATTGTGGTTGATTGACAGGATGCTGCCAAGGGCACAAGCAGCACTCATGGTTAACAGATCTTCCTGTTTTGTTAAAGATAGTTTCTGTGATGCTCTAACACTGGCCCAGTAATCAAGGAGCCTCAATCCTCACCACTGGCAACAGTGGGTAACGTACACACTGGGAGGATGACAAGTACACACGCAGTAAAGTGCAATTTCCCTTAAGAGCACACAGAGACCACAGTCAGTCTGGAGCTGGTTTCTCTGTCTTTCTTCAGATTACCAATAAGACTCCCCACTGGCACAGCTATAGAGTTGAGTCCTTAGCCATGGTTCCAAGCCAAGTCCTCCAACACTCTCTCGGTCCAGCCAGTGCTTCATGTTCCTGCCCAAGTAGCTGGCACATATACTTATGGAGATAATTTTTACACACACACACACACACACACACACACACACACACACACACACACACACACACACACACACACACACACCTGGGAAAGGCTGACACAAGTTTACTAGCTATGCCCCCTTCTGCCCAGACTATAATATAGTTATCACTGCCACCAGAACCCCTTATCAAGAACTTTCAGGCGCTTAACAAAGGGTGTCCTATCCTACTGTGTAATGTTACTATTAATCCAAGTGGTAATTTGACCAAGAGCCAGGCAATTAGGAGTGGCCTGTATAGTGCCACCAAATCGATATGCAAGTACTCTAAGAGCTTAAATATCTCTAAACAGACCAGCCACAACTGAAACATTAAAATATATTTAATAATAAATAATAAAAGAACAAGACAATATTTAGTAAATCATCACAGTAACTTCATAGTTCAAAATTGCAGGAAGTATTTAAAACAACATTGAAGGACAGTCTCAAATAAATACAGAAAACATCTAAACTAATATCCCTTACTGAATCTAAAAGAGTTACTATGCCCTAGAAACTTACTTACAGCAAGGCAAGGTAAGTGGATGCTTCCCATCTCATGCTGTCAGGTCAAAGACAAATACAAAAATGCCCCCCCCCCCAGAGAATTCTTAAAATAATATCAAATACTACTGCTGGGTTAGCTTGAATGATATCAGCTTTTGTCATCTGACTTTAGTTCCCAAGCTAAACCCCCATTGTCAGAAACTATCAGCATTTTAGCATCTCTGTGTGAGAAATACATATCTCTCAGATCTTTGCAATTGCTGGAAAATATAAAACAATAAAAGACTTACAAAACAATGCAGAAGGCACCCTACTTCTAGACATCTGGTGTCCTTGCTGCAGTGAAACTAACTTTTATAGCACAATCATGAAGCAATTTAATTTCAACTATTTTCTTGACATTTTGCAAGTTAACCCTCTATGTTCTAGTTCCCACTGTTAAAACATATACATTTACACAATTACAATAGTTTATATACATTTCTGTTTTAAGTGAGCAGGGCATGCTGTGGTTACATTTTAGCTCAGTACATAACATACAGTTCTAACACAATAGTAGCACAAGCATCTTACATGAAGCATGTTGGCATTCACAAATGACACATAACCACTTACAAAAAAATTCCAGATAACTGTGTTTGCAGTACCTCCTTCTGTCACACTTCTATATAAATGATATTAATATTCACAAATGACATATACCTTTTTACAAAATTCCAGATAGCTGGGCTGGCAATATTTCCTTTTGTGACTGTTTTTATCTCTCTTATTAGGTTTTTGCACACTGGTTAAAGGTTTTGATGCCCCAGAGTGCTTTTTTATTCAAAGTCCATCTACTCAATATTCCAACCTAGTAAATTCCATGGTTCCACCTTGGAACACATTAAGGTGGCACTACTGAATGTCAGGAGTCTTAACAAAAAGAAGTCTGAGCTTGAGGCCCTTCTGTAACTTGAACACATACATATATGTATAGTAACACCCTTGGTCTCTGTACAATCATGGCACTGTCTCTGTTATTTGGATTAGCACTTACAGTGCATTCAAACCTATGGACAACTGTGGGAGAGTGTTGGTCTTTGTCAGAGACCACTTCTCTCATCAAGGTAGAGTCTTTGTAATCCTAATTTTGAACATTTTGAAATCCCAATTAACATAAAATCAATTGCAGCTTCACAGCTGGGCATAGATCACCCCCATATTCTCCACAGATCATAACAGCTACCTGAGCACTACGACTAATAACCCTAATACATTTATAGTAGGTGACTTCAAATGCTCTGCAATAATCTTGCTCACTTAAACTACAAATAGAAGGAATGCCCAGTGCTTATCTGACTATGTAAACACAAACTACCTAGAACAGATAGTAAATATATCATGGGGATACAGTACCTTGGAATTTCTCCCCTGTTGCATCATCCTTCATCGTAACATCAGCTCTAAAACTGGTGATGTTCACATATAAGACTGGAGTTACCTCAGTATCCCATAATTAATTGCATCAGTATAACAGTCAGCTATAACTCACCATCTTAAAAAGGCACTCAAACATGCTAACAAAGAACTTAAAACCGCAGTCAGAAAGCACATGGCTGTAAATTCAAATTGGTTAGGGACCATGATTTTCCATTTTCTGGGATAAATACTGGTAAGTCATACATTTAAATAATGAGCATTGGAAAAATACAGAATTTGTATAGAATCTGGCATTTTAGGCCAACACATTCATTACATGATGCTATTTTTCAAACCAGGTACCATCTGTACCCAAAGTATGGAGCGTGATCATGCTTTAATGAGCTAAAGCCATGGCCACACCCCCAACAGAGTTAATGAATCAACAGGTATATATATATATATATATATATATATATATATATATATATATATATATGTATATATATATATATATATATATATATATATATATGTATATGTATACGTATGAGTACATACCAAATAACAGTTTGTGTTGAGTGTTCTAGAAAATACCTGTTACTCAACTGACTGCGCAGCACTGTGTGTCAAAACAGTGATATCTTATTTTGGTTTGAAGCCCATGGTACTGGCTTCCATTATAGATGTGTTATCATTTCTGTGTATTGCTGCACGGTGCACACCAGCCCACAGAAATAAGGAAGATTTGACAGAGAAAGCAGAGCAAAGATTCCAATAGTTTATTCATTGCATGCCATAAATAAAACAGCATGTTTTTTCTGCCAATCGCGCTTATCGAGAGTGTGCATCGTAGAAATTTTGATACATTTGAAAAGGTGCATGCCACTTAGCATGTCACACTCATACACATACACACACACACACACACACACACACACACACACACACACACACACACACACACACACACACACACACACACTAAAACAACTGCATTGATTTGTGCAATGCTAATCAACATGCACCTTTTGTAAATGTATACAAAAATACCTTACAAAAGGTGTTGTTCCATAGTGATTTCCTTTTATTGACACTTTATTTGTATAAGCTGAAATCTCACAACAGTATAAATAAAGCATGCATGCCCTGGATTAGAACCCCAGGGTATCTACACTGCAGTTTTCTACACTACACAAGTCCCCACATGCATGTTGCAGTTACTGCTTAAGGAAATTAATTGATAATCATGCAATACTTGTTAGTCTATCATTTATCTAAGATTGTTAGAGCAATATTTAAAATATGTCACTTTACTGATGGCCCTACTGTATGTCCCCCCAATGTGAATGGCTTAGTTCATATGTATTTCTCTGTGAAATTGACAAGTTTATGTCTGTTAGAGAATTATTATTCTGTCAGACTTGCTCCATGATGCGCAGTATCATGCAAACATGTTTATTTGGGAATATGTGACAATTAGTATTGACTGTTTTGAATACATCTGCTAATTAACTAACTATGGCTTGACGGGTTTATTTATTGTTATTAAATTCTGATGGTACCGAGTTCAAAATAGGGTGTCAGCATAACTTTTACAAGTGTGTACTACATTTTTACATATATTCGCTGATTCAACTGCTGCTTAACATTGCTTAGCGATGGTGCGCATTACACACCATCACATAATAATTCTTTAAAGAAAAGAAAAGAAATGGGGAAGATAGGAAAGCGGTGAAATGGGGAGTAAGCAGGGTTATAAACAAAGTAAAAGGAAGGTGGGAATGTGCAGGAAGGGTGTAGGTAGGTCTTCAACAGTAACAACTGGGTACATGTACACATTTTAAGCTGTATTTGGACTGTCACCTCCAGAGAGAGGGGTGACAACAACATAATTGCATTGTGAAGCCAATTGGATGAAATTAAGTGTGTCAAGTAGACACATCTGCAAAATGGAAGGATATGTATTGGACGATTTCTTTTTTTTAGGGACAGGCGCCCTTTTTTCTTTTTAAAGAAGACAGTGGAATGTTGGAGAAGAGAAATAAGGAAGTCTAGGGAAGGCAAGTTGGGAAGGTGAGGAAACATTTGCACACAGAATAGGCATACAAAATGGTCAGTAAAGGATACAAAGGGGGTGAACACCTCAGTTGGAGTGGGAGGGTTGGAAATCGCAAGCCTATGGACGTCATGTTTGGTGACAGTGAGAATCAAGTCTCCACCCAGTGGACTGTCATCACTGTCACCTCACTGTACCAATGGCTAATGTGTCTGATGTCTGTGTCCCCTTGTGCTATTAAGTATGATAATGAAGAGCAGCATCTCCACTCAGTGTAGGTGTGGACCAATTGTGGAGCACACAATCCTAAACACCAAACCTGGAAATTCAGCCTTGGTGAGAAAATCACCGCTCTGCCTCTGCTTCCAGAGGGAACCACAGGCCTATCGTCTGGGGCAGAACTACCTGAGGGTGCAGGTAGGGCAGGGGCAGCAAGGGGGGTGCAGCCAGGCTGCAGCCCAGATGTGCTGGGCCTTGGTGCTCTAGCCAGTGGAGGGAGTGTAGGTGTTCCAGGGAGAACTGTCCTACCCTGCCATGCTGTAGTAATAACAAATAAAATTAAAATCCAATAATGAAATAAACATAACACAAAATAATGTACAAAATAACATTTACATAAAAAATAAGAAATGCAAAATAATTATTATAATGGAAAATATGATTAGTAACATAATATAATGATAAAAAAGAAGAGAATGGGTGGGGTGAGAGAAAAAAAAACATTAGTAACTACACAGATAATATAGAAAGCTTTCTACAATTAATGTACTATATTGTATTACAATTTACTTATAACAATAACAAATGCTAATAAATACCTTTGTTATGTTGAATACTACCCTGTTGCTAACTCAGACACACTATACTACAAATCAGATTGCATCCAGCAATTATTCATGCTTGCATATATTGAACATATGCATGTTTCATGTACAATGTTTACATTTGACAGCAGGTCATCTGGGGCACAGGTATAGAGGTCTGCACTTCCACTGCTGAATATGTGACACTACTCAGTTTTATTGATGACAAGCAAAAACATTATTGTAAAGAGCTGTCCTTAAATTTGCAAAGTGTGTTATTCGAAATCACAAGCAGTGACTAATATAATACTGTACTTTCCATTTGGAATACAGCATAATGCCAGCACTCTTTTATTTTACACTTTTATAGATACAGGTGAACTGTTATAATGATACTAGTCTTTGGCATGCTCTTGGTGTCCCTGGTGTACAGGTCATAATTTACATTGCAATATTTATGTTAACTTAAACATGTACTGTATAGTTTGGAAGTGTGGTTTTTTAAATGACAACCCCTGTCTACTCTGCAATGCTGAACTGTTATTTTACTAAATATAGTAATACATGCATAATTTTACGTTAAAATGGACAAATGTTACTCAAAGTGATACAGGTGTTTATCACAATATATTTACTCCTAATGCTAAACTAATAGTACTGTTTTGAAGCATACATACCACTTGCATCTCTCATCCTTCTCAGTCTTCCCTCATAAGCTCTCACATTAGTGTTTGCGCCGCATTAACCATGGGAAAAATAAATATATTAAGATCAGCAATCAGAAACAGAAGCAGCTGCTTCATCATTCAAGCAGTGCCTGTAAGTGATATTCACACATCTTTGGAGTGACCTCAGTTCTACATTCATCGATGCAATGATCGAGGATACCCTTCTTCTTCATTCTGAGGTCTCAATAGTGATTTCTACACTATTCACCACTGCGGGGTATGCCGATAACAGTGGACAAATCCAGGGCCAAACTATTCTATGCATCTGATTTGTAATCTGATCCATGATAGTGTTTCCGCAATGGCCAGGGACCATAATCATTCACTAGGAGTCTAGCAAACACTTTGGACTCCTGGACACCCCATGTTTGAGAAAACAATCTGAATGCCAGCCACATGTAATGCAGGTGAACACCAATGTATAATGTGTTTTCCCGCCAATTACAATTATAACAGATACTCAGAATGCAGAATGTTGCAATCTGCAACATTTGAAAATGGTGTGCTCTGCTTAGCATTGCACAAACACAGGCAACATGTTTGCTCGAAGCTAAATAAGCACAATGTGTGAAATAATACAGATATTAATAAAAAGCTGTACAACTGACATAATATGACTGTCTCATACATTAGGACAATAATTATGATAGAGAAAATACTAGGTCAACTGCTATAACTTATCATGTGAAGTAGGAGACCATTAAAAAGGAAAGGATTCTGCGGTATTAGAACCCTGGATCTTAGCTATGCCAGGCCTACACTCACAATTGTTTCCACAAGAAGAATGCAGATATAAGTGTCTAGAATTCATTGCATTGCTAGTTATTACAATGACACATTACAAGAAAAACAAGACTGCAATACTTGTATTCAAACTCAGGACCATGTGAACTTAAAAGTGACATGCAACTTCTTATACCACAGGAGAAGTTACATAAGCTGTGACTGCATTTGTATTCATTGTCAGGTTCATACAGGCTCAAAATGTAAGAAAAAAGTGATAACATGCAGAAGAAGAAATCAATATATGATATATACATACAGTACAATTTGTTAGTACACAGGGAATATGTCTACATATGTGTGCTATCCCGATATCAACATGCAATGTAGATTCAGACCAATGCATGGGTGCCTTAAAGCATGTACCTCTGTAGTAAGCAGTAACAATCATTCAGCGCATAAACAACTTAAACAGGCAATGTACATTTATATTGAAATAGTACATGTTAGATATACACTTAGTGAAATGTTTAACCTGGAAAATACTCCACTTATTCCTACACAGGCTGTTATGATTCTTGTTTTCAAATATACAGCACTGTCTTAAAATGCTGTTTTCTTGGATCAGTCAGAAATCATCTGAGCAGTTCTGTGGTGCAGATTGTGTGTGCAAACAATTCTATATTATTGCCTTTACAATGTTGAAGGATATTAAGTGGAAATGTGTTATGCAGTTAGCAAACAAGTAAAGCCAGATTGACTAACATAAACAAGTATTGACTCTTATTTTGTGGTTGTGGAGCAAAGGCATCCAACCCTATGTGAGCCTGTGAGATATCCCCCATAGCACACTTCCAGAGCAGTTGGGACATGGGGCACATACAGGTTTCATGTTAACTGGCAGGTTTGCCAGCACACATGTGGTAGATGATGCACATGCCATTAAACATGACTTGGCAGTTTGAGTTGTACGCCTCATGGTTAATGTAGACCCTATCCTGTTCCCCGTTTCTTGTTGTCATGTGTACATGACTCCAATGTAAGGAACACATTAATTTAGGATAATGCGGTACATGTTACAATTATAGCATTCTTCTGAAAATATACTCAGAACTAATGTTTAAATTTGTCATGTTGTAGCATACCATGCAGTGATGTTTTGAAGATCCTGGAAGGTGATGCCTGTAATGCACCAAACATGCCCCTGCTAGTCTGTGAAATTTCCCAGTGACTAGGAATAACATTAAACACATACCTTACGTTCCACTGGGAAGGTTTCCTGCACTTATCTCCATCTCTGAGTCAATGCTGAGAGAGGTCGCTCAGTTCCTCCAGTGTCTATGTGCCCTGCAAACTTGTCACCTTCTCTGGTGTATGGCTATTGTCAGCAGCAGCAGCAGTATCATCATCCTGTATTAGACAGATGTTTTCAAAAAGCAGCAGCTAATAACAATCTCTTTGTGCCTATTTTGTGTCTGTACTCCAGTATTGTCTTAATCCACAAAAAAAAAAAAAAAATGGAGACAACATGGATGCTTTTATATCTTGTTGACTAGCTCTACAGGACTGGTTGATTAGCATGCAGTTCAGCTGTGTATGTTGCAATTAGCATCTCTGAAGGACAGAGTAGGGCACATGCAATCGATTATTGATGTACTCCATTATAAAAAGGCAAATGACTAGCTGGGTAAACTTATGTGGATGAGAGTTATTACATAATTCTAACTCAGATACACATTTCTTCTGATTCACTATATTTCAACAGAAGAGTATTTCACTCCATCAGTTATAGCCTTCTTGTAACCTAAATAATGCATATGCTTGAATGTAGATAACAATAAATGTGAAGTAAAACTGTATGCATTTGTTAGAAACATACACATTACATGGCCTTCATTTCCTGCAAAGTGAGAGGTACAGAGGATGTAGAGTAGGCAGAAATTATAATGCTGTGTGCTAAGTATGTACACATGTTCCTTGGAAAGATCCTTTGATAGTACTTTTAACATTTCCCCATTGTTTGGTTAACATCGTTCCTGACTCTATTATTTAGTTTTTCTTTGGGGGGGGGGTGATGTCCTGCTGTGGCACAAACTAGAGTGGACTGTTATGCTGGGTGGGTGACATAGTTCAGTATCTGTTAGGGCATAATCAAGAATAAGTTGCACTTGTTGCTCTCTTAGTTTTATAATCACCCTTGTTATTTACTGGCCACTGTTGAATCTTTACAGTGTAATCCACTGTTCAATATTGGGAGCTTTCTTTCACTGCATTATCTGTACAACAAATTATTTGTATTGATGTGATCTTTATATGTGTCATCATTATTTTCTTTCAGTAAACGATATGCCCCCAAGACATAGTCCACCATTCTCTGAGGCCAAAAATTAATTGATTATAGATGCAGTCAGACAACACCATGAAGTCCTGCTGTCAAGAGGGCAAGCAAGAATGGCTAAATGTGTGGAATTCTGGGATGACCTTGTCCAAAATATCAACAGGGTGGGCTGACAGAGTTGCACATACGAGCAGGGGCATCACAGAGCTACTGATATGATCCATGCAGCCAGGAGGCATGCAGCTGAAGTGACACACGATTGTCAGGTTATTGGTGGTGGGCCTACAGCAGAAGAGGACTTCAGCTCCACTGAAGAATTCCTGGCAAATATTGCCACTCAGGAAAGCTCCTAGCAGTCCAACAGCCAGTATGTCCTTGGCATGGGTAGCACGCCTGCGACTTAAGAGGAGCTTCCAGGTAGGCTTTGTTAGATCATCAATAGAATATGATTCTGTGATAGTGTATATAGTTTTAATGTGTGGCAGGCTGCTTTTTTGGTTGGGGGTGTTTAAGATAGCTGCAGTCTTGAGGTCCTTAAACTGCCACAGAGGAATTCCTGGCACACATCTCCACACAGGACAGATCCTAGTAATCCTTGATCCAATATGTTCTGGATGTGGATGCCACTCCCATATCATATATGGAGCTGCCAGGTATGCTTTGTTACATCATCATTAAAATAGTGCTGCATTCTGTCATAAGTGTATACAGTTGTGTTAAGCTATAAGTGTGTTGGTTGGGGGTATTTCAGATAGCTGCAGTTTTATGCTTATTTTAAGGTTGTCAGCCACATTCCTGATAAGATTGATTTGACCGTGCATATAGATGAGTAAATGTATTAACCCCTGTTGTACTGCTAATGTGTGTTGATATTGCTATTATGTCTTCCTTTACTTTTCTCAGGACCGTCAGGAATTCACTGTGCAAGGGCTGCAGCAATTGGTAAGTGGAATCATTTTTTGTCTGCACTGTATAGATATTCCCACATATCTGCTAAAGTGTCCTCTCAGGCCTGCTGTATGTATTACAGTACGGTCTGCATATCTGTCCACTGCACAGATTTTTGATGAATGTCAAGATTTTTTACTCATCTTTCTGGCCCGTATTTAAGATCATAGTAATTGACTGGCAGATTATTAAGTCAGTAATGATTGCAAACAATGAATATGACACAGATCTCACATTCAGACTACATACCCTTCAGATATGTAATGATGAAGAAAAACCTGTTATTCCATCAGCTGTATAGGTTTGTAGGAGCATATCATGTTACATTTGTCCCCATTCTTGAGTCTTTGTCCACCCACTATTTATGACTTTGTCCACACTTATTGCTGTAAGCGGTTGATAGGTTTAAATGTTTGTGATAGTGACAGCAGTGCACATTGCTTAACATATATTGCAGCATTAGTAGTGCAGTTATTAATGTCACCCTACTTTTCTTTTTATCACAGGTGAACATGGAAGTGGTTCTGTGTTCACTGCGTCACCTGATGTCAGTGTCTCATCAGAACCTGATGATGATGGTGGCAAAAGTGAGGCACATCAGGGGTTGCAAAGGCTGAATCTGACATAGAAGTTGACATCCAACACCCCCACTCAGGATCCTCAGACACAGCCATTATGCCTACATATACCCAGTCCACTGAGGCCACAGATACTGGACAGTTAGAGGTTGAAGACATAGTCTGGGGAAGTGTGGCTACCACGTCTTCAGTACCTGTTTACACTGTCCATAGCCAAACTGTTGGTGAGGTGCCACACAGATTTATAGGGGTGCTCAATGGAGGCCTGCAGTCCCTCCACCACCTGTGCCGGTGTTTCTTCACATGTCACTCAATGTATGTTTAGGGCTATAATGTAGGCACAGACATGTTCAGAACGGCACTGCAGAAGAATGCTCAGGGTTCTAGATGCGGCACAGCCTAAAATCCGTGACTGCCTCCACTGGATCAGTTCAATGACACGTATGAATGGGATGTGTCTGTGAAGGAGCACAAAGTATCTGTCATGGAATGCACATTGTCTGTGATGGAACATCTGCTGGGAGGGGAACGTTGACCTCATGGGCATAGGTCAGCAACTACATGTGCTGAGAACAAATGTGGCTGTGCCCAATCAACCCTCCACAGTGGCAGTACATCAGCTGCTCCATCAGAGAGTGTGTTGCCCCACACAGACATAGCATGCCATGGGGTTGTGCTCCTGAGCATTCCCTTGAATGTAGCATGGCCAGCAGACATCAGTCACCCTTAGATAGTAACACACCATCTGACCTTGTGCATGGAGGTGCCACTGCAGCTTCTGGCAGAGTCAGTTCTCATGGTCAGGGATGAAGACGATGAACTATCAGCTCTACAATGCATGGCTCACAGCTGTTTGACATACATACATATAAGGCTAGCACTGAGTTTGGCTGTGTTCATGCAGACACACACACATACCAATGTCACACTGAGGCACCTACTAACACACACGCTGCATTTACATGTTCCTTGTTGGCTGCTGCCCTTGCTGACTCACACACAAACTCAATAACCTTTTGTGTCAGTCTAGGCCTCCTATACCCACACAAACCACCATGTGCAAGTGATGACTGTGCCACCTCCCTGTTGTGTATCTTTTGGCTTCAGTGATAATAAAGCTCTGTGTCTAATGCACAAAGTGACTACCTACATTAATATTTATTTTATATCTCCATTGTGCTGTTAGCCAGATAATTGTGCCTGCCAGTTGTATTGACTTAGCCATTTAGACAGTTGCTAGCATAATAATTCCTCTAGTTTCTAGCTGATGCTTTTGCAAGGCTTGTGAAGTCAATCAATGAAATCTAACTCATTAACATATCTAATGTTCTTAAACAGCAAGAAAACCCCAAAGCAGTGAGTGTGTTCCAGCAGCAAACCCAAACGGAATTCCAAGCAAAACCACAGCTGGTAACAGGCAGAAAGACAAGGCTCAAGGGTTGTAAAATTCACAAGTTTTATTAAAAGTTAGTGCTTTCCCAGTGTTCACCACCACTTCATCAGACAAAAAAGTAAAGCAAATGAACTTCTTTTATATTAGATTTCAGTATCAGTTAGGACAATAATGCTGAATCCTAATTGATCCATATGGCATCTGCTTTTAAAGCAACAGTGTCTAAAAACGGCACATAAAAAATAACAGTAAAAATACCAAGATGCAGAATAATACATTTATCTACTTTTCTTTGTTTTTAATACTGGTTTTAGGGATACATGGTCATTTAGACCCATTTTCCTGTGTGCTCCTAACCTTCAAATCCACTGAAATTCTGCATTTTCAGTCATATTTACTAAATCCCCCCACCATATTCACATTCACAACTTGTAAAACTTGGAATACAAATGTATGTGTCTTGCCAATTGTTAGTGTGTGTTTTGCTAAAGCACTACAATCATTCCCTCTTCTCATGCAATACAAATGATCCCTCACTCTCTCTTTCAGTTTCTGGTTGGTTTTGCCTGTATAAAATTTGAAGCATGAAACAAAGTGTGCTGCAAAAATAAATTCTGTATGTTGCAGTCTGCTGAAACCCTAAGTTTCCATAAATGGTCTGTCTCTGGATGCTTAAAGTACATAGACTAATCAATATAGTCACAATAACCATACTCCTGACATTTATGTGTACCCCATTACCTTTCCCCTAGATTATGATATAATCTAGGATAACATAAACTGTTTAAGATTCTTCTTATTTTTTTACACAAAAACAGGTTGCTGGCCTACCAGCTCTTTTACCTTCTCATTAGTGTGTAGAGTGTGCCAATTACTTCTGTTCACTTCCCTAATCCTATGTTGTATAGGTAATAACCATGGGCATTTTCACAAATCTACTTTCAGCATACTTAGCTGTATCATTTTGTTGTGAGAAATAGGGCTTGGCCCTCCCTCGTCTATCCTTATGTACTACACTATATGCCTTGTCAATTTCCACAGGCCCATACCCTCTACCCTTAAAGTCATCCCGTAGATGGCATAGTCCATCCTGAAAGTCCTTGTCATTACAGGATAGACGTGAGGTCTTCATAGCCTGTCCCTTAATGATATTGCTAAAAATATGTTGCGGATGCTTACTATCCCAATGCAAATATGTGGGACAATGACATTCTTTCCTATGAATACTGGTGGTTAGACCAGTTCCTTGCTTGGCTATAGTTACATCCAAAAAATCAATTGTACTCATGATATTACTTAGGGTAAATTTAAGAAAATTCCTACTGGTGTTCAAATATCGGGTATAAAGTTCTAAACTCTCTTCATCTCCCTACCAACCTATAAAATGATGATCCACAAAACATTGATATATTATTATATGTGGATCCATATTATTTAGAATGTGTTAGTGTTCCCATTCCATCATGACCTAGTTGGCATAGGAGTTTGCACACCTAGTGCCCGTGGCAACTCCTGTTTTTTGCCAATAGCACTTGTCTTTGAAGAGGAATATGTTATTCTCCAGAACTAATTTCAAGAGTAAACAGAATAGATCGACCTGTTTTGATTCAAATTTTCCATATATATCTAAGGCACTTTTCACCATCAATATCCCCTCCTGATTGGGAATACATGTAAATAATGAAATCACATCTAAGGTTGCCAAGACCTCAATACTTTTACTGTTCTCCCCATTGGTTGCATTATATAGATCCCTTAGAAAATGTTCTGTGTCCCTTAACACTACCTCAGATTAATCCAGAACCATTCTAAATTGTTTGTCTAGAAACCTAGAGATAGGCTCTGTGAACCAGCCCCCACCCACTACAATGGGTCTAAATGGGGGTTTCAAGGGGTGTTTGGGTATTTTTGGTAGCCCATGCATTTGAGGTATAAGTGGATTCTGCACTATAAAATAATCATACAGTTCCTTAGTAACAAGCTCTAAATTCAAACATTCTAGTAAACAGTTGTCAAGTTTACATTTCAAGTCATGCACCATTACTGCATCAATACTAACATAAGTGTTAAAATCACTAAGCATAGTAAACATAGCATCATGATAGTAAGTTGAATCAAGAACAACCACCAGTCCCCCCCTTATCTGCTGGACAAATAATTGCATTTCTAACAAAGCTTGTCGTTCACTTTTAGTTAAATTATCTGAGCTATTGTGCCTATTCAGTCCCTTGTAACTAAAAAACTCATACAAGTCATTTTCACAGGCTGATAAAAAAAAAAAAATTCAACATCAGGAGGCAATGCTGGTACAAATATACTAGACTTTTTCAATAATTTGACTTCATTATTTTCACTATCATTACCAAACGTTAATCTTAATGCTAAATTACATGCAAACAGATGAAACTCAACAAGCAGTTGTGTAATATCAGCCCCAGTAGTGGGGACAAAAGTCAAACCTTTAGTCAGCAGCGACTCTTCTGCTGCTGTTAAACTGTAGCTGGAAATGTTCCAAACTAAACTCCTTGTTCCAACCCCAACATTTTCTTGATGGTTCTGGTTTGGTTGGATAGCGGCAGCTCCTTCCTCTTCTGGCCCCCTCTGTAGTTGTCTAAATTGTGGGACTTCCTTCTGATACTACGATATGGCAGGCGTAGTCCTGGAAAAAAAGAAGACGAAGATTCCAGTCGTGGCTGGAGTATTTTACACCTCACAACTGGGCCCATTTCCACTGTCTTTGATGTTAATACTGCATTGCTCAAAACTTGACACTCCCCTACCGGACTGAAATATGTAGAAGTTTGTGTTTCTGGCGACGTCACCTTATCTCCATCACCTGGATTGGTCACTCCGTCTGTCACCACTTGTTGACTGCTGCAAATGGATGATGGTACTTCCTGATTCAGTGTTCTGCTCATTACACACTGATTATTCAGCCTTCTCCTGCAGAAGTGCAGGAATGTTTTGCATTAAGTTCCTGGTGAGTTTGTACCTTGGGCCAAGTAAAAACTTGTTTGGAAAAATCATTAATGCCCCTAGTCAATTTCTTCCATTTTTGTTGTAACAACTGTTTTTCATATCCCACAACCTTTTCAATTAGATCATTGGAATAAATGTCTGCTGCTGCTTCACCCACTATACTAGTTAAATCTTGCTGCTGCTGAGATATTTTATCATACTGCTCAAGTTGTAGTGGCTGTAAAAAGTCTATTAATAATTTCAAATAAGCCCAACTGGTGTTTACGTTAATCTGTTGCCATTGAACCAGCAAAGAAGGATACATATCACCATAAGTGGGCATGTTAAGGACTCTCAAGCCTCTAGGTATAACATGCATTTTTAAACGTGCCTCAAGGTGAAAATGTTGACACTGTAATCTTTTATACTTATATAAGTCATTTTCCAAAGTACATTTTAAATCTCCAGTTCGATGATCATTTATTTCATTAACATTTAACTGCAACTCACCAGTAAGGAGAGGATTTTCTGAGACTATCATGAAGGTACAAATCCTATGATTCACCATTTCAGTTTACATATAGTTTCATAGTTTCATAGTAGTGTACTAGGCTATCTGCCCGGGGGCATTTATAAGCCTAGCCAACAGTGACGTGGCTTTACACCACCCCATACTATATAGTTGCGCCTCTCTAGTAGTGACACATGTGGGACCCCATTATTTAGTAAACTATACCTCTGTCTAGTAGTGACACTGAGGTGATTCCCAGGGTAAACTTACGATCTCCCATCCATGCATCGAGATTTTTCTTGAACAGTGCCAATGAAGGGCTCTGTCTCACATGAACAGGGATTTTGTTCCAGAGTATGGGTAACCTCTGTGTTATGAATCTATCCCTCCAGCATGTCCTATTCAAATTTGTGCAGAGGTTGAAATCTTTAGCTCGTGTGGTTCTGGTGGATTTGGATTTTTTGAGATGGAGCATGTCCATCAATTCCTGGTTGGACATGGCCCTGTATGTTAGGCACAAATCACCTCTGAGCAGGCGGTATGCTACTGAATAGAGCTGGAGTTTCTTTAATCTAGCTGGATAAGGCACATGTTTGAGACCTATGATCCTCTTGGTGAGGTACTTCTGGGGTCTCTCCAGTTGCTGCATGTGCCGGGTGAGATACATCCCAAATGGAGCATTATATTCAATCATGGGCCTGACAAGGGAGGAATATAGAGGTACAATGACCTCCTTTGATCTGGATGAGAATCCCTTCATGATGAGATGGGCAAGGTAGAATGTCTTTCTGACCACTTTGGCAACATGGTTGTCAAAGGAGAGGTCACTGTCGACTTGAGTCCCCAGGTCTCTGATTACTTCTTCCGTATTAAGTGGGTTATTGTCTACGTGATAATTTGTGGGTACTTTGTTTTTCCCAAAGGGGATGACTATACATTTTTTGGCGTTAAGTTTGAGGCCATGATTCCGGCACCAGTTGTCCGTTTCAGTGAGACCTTTTTGTAGGATGTGTGTGTCAGTGGGTGAATCAACTATGGCACCCAGTTTGCAGTCATCTGCAAACTTTGTCAGCCATAATCCTTCCATATTTGCTTTCACATCTGAGAAGTAAATGCCGAATAGGAGTGGACCCAAGACTGAGCCCTGTGGGACACCACTTGTGACTGGTTTTGAGTCTGACATGGCTCCAGCAATTTTAACCTTATGGGTTCTGTTTTTCAGCCAGTTTGCTACCCATCTTGTGACATATGGATTTACATTTAGGCTGCTGAGCTTGTCAATGATGCCAGAGTGTGGTATCGTGTCAAAGGCCTTAGCCAAGTCCAAGTAGGCAGTGTGGACAGCCTTGCCCTCATCGATGGCACTGGTGACTGTCTCGAAGAAGTCAACCAGGTTTAAGAGGCAGGATCTGCATTTTACAAATCCGAACTGTGTGGGATCAAGGGTCTGCAAATCCCCAATGTCGCCATTTATGAGTTCCATGATGATTCTTTCCATAGCCTTACAGACCAGGCTGGTCAAACTTATGGGGCGGTAGTTACCAGGGTCAGTAGAATTTCCCCCTTTGTGGAGTGGGACCACTGTTGCTGTGCGCCAGTGTTCAGGTACATATCCTGTAGTGAGGCTAAGATTGAATAGAGTTCTTAGGGGCGGGTTTAGTTCATCTTGAAGTTCACGTAACACGCAACCGGGATACCATCGGGTCCCATAGATGCTGTGTTTTGCCTTGTTGAGTGCTGATTTCACCTGTGTGTCTGTGATGACAGGTAGGTTACATTCAGCAGGGATAATTACTTCATCTTTAGGGGTGAGGGAGGGAGAAATTTGCACTGAACCTATCTGCCAGAATGTTGGCAATGTCAGTAGGGTCAGTGAATTTTTGTCATTGTGTACTAGCTCAGAGCATATCTGAGAATTTCCTCCCAAGGTTCTGACATAATTGAAGAAGGCCTTGTGATTGTCTTTGGTATCCTTGGCAATCTTTTTCTCAAAGTTTGCTTTAGATGTTTTTATGAGAGAACGTAGTTTTTTACTTGTGCTGATCAGGAAGCCTTTCCCTTGTGGGATTTGGCTTTGTCCTGCAGTAGCTTCCTTCTTTTGTTGTACAGTTTGTTTATAGCCGGGGTCCACCAAACCGGGCGTTTTCCCTTGGTGGAGAGGGTCTTGGTTTTAGTTGGGATTGCTTGATCCATGCATTCTTGGAGATGTCCGTAGAAGGCTTTTGTGAAGGATTCAGCATTTTGGGATGTGGTTTCCATAAACCCAGTAGGCTTAAAGGATATCATTTCTGACTTGAGGAGCACAAAGTCAGCTTTTGAAAAGTTTTTCACTGTAGTCTTTTGTGGGGGGGGGGGGGGGGGGATATGTACATCCAACGTGATCAGTTTATGATCAGATCTTACTAGTGAGGAGTTTATATCCGGTGCGGAGCATTTGGACCCCATGTTTGTGATAATCAGGTCAAGTATATTATCTCTCCTCGTAGGAGAAGTGACCAGTTGCTCCATAGCATTTGAGTTTATGAATTCCAGGAATCTTTGGGCTAGGGTGTTAGGGCTAGAATAGTGGGCCCAGTCTATGTTGGGGTAGTTGAAGTCACCCAATATGATGGTGTTTGGTGTGACATTCATATCCTCCAGTGTTTTCAGGAATGCTTGATGGGATTCCTGGGATTGGGAGGGAGTTCTATAACATGCGACCAGTTGTATGGCAGTTTTGCCTATGGTGAGTAAAACTTGTATGGTTTCTGATAATTCATGGGTAGCCACCAATCGAGAGGTGTAGGTGTCCTTTATGAAAATGGACACTCCCCCTCCCTTTGTGGTTCGGCCTGGAACTTGAGGTCGAAACGCATGATATGAGGTATAGCCTGGTAGCGCTGGAGTGCTCTCAGGAGCCTTGAACCAGGTTTTGGTTACTGCACAGACATCGATGTTCTCCATACTGAGAAGTGCTTCGAGTGCCTGCATCTTGAGATTTAGACTTCTGGCGTTGAGCAGCATTACCCTTAATTTTTTCCATTTTTGTTTTTATGGAGGTTGATTTGTCCTTTGAGCATTGCCTAAAAAGGCACTATGGGGTGGCAAGAGCCTTGGCCAGTATCCGGAAGCCCAGTGGTGACAGGTGCAAGCCATCCCTTGGCGGCAACGTGGCTTGTCCAGCATATCATCCCAGGCTGACAGACATTGGATCCCCCTAGAATGACACCAGTGATTAAGCCAATTGTGAAAACTGATCATTTTGTCTTTGTACTGAGGCATCATTCTTGGTGAAGGCAGGATGCTGCTCAGGGTCAGGGTCATACCAGTCTGGGCTACATAATCGGAGAGCTCCTCAATGTCTCTTTTCATGTAGTCCAGGGAGGTACGTCTCAGGTCATTCACACCAGCATGGACAATGACTGAATCATACTTGTACTTGCTTTGGAGTGACCTGAGTGCGTGTGTAATGTGGCGGATCCTAGCCCCCGATAGGCAGCTCACTGTTACCCTCTCCTTATTCAGCCTGGTAAGTGGAACATCGGTGTGTCTGACTATAGAGTCACCTATTACTAATGTCTCTGGCATAGTATTTTGCCTTAGTGGCTGTGATTGTGCGACACACTTGTTGCTTGAGGTATGTGTTGTAGGTGTTGCGTTTTGTGGGGGTGTATTTCTGGGTGTCTGCTTTGGAGGCCTCTGTTGTTTTGGTAAGTTTTTTATAAGAGCCTCCGAGTATGTCTTTGTGTTTTTATGTGTTTGGTTTGCATTAGTGGTGGTTTTATGTGTGACTGGTTTTGCTTTGGGTGTGGGTACCATCTCCTCCTGACTGGTCTTGCCAGTCCTGAGTTGAGAGAGTTCAGCCTCCAGTCTGGCTATATAGTTGCATCTCTCACAAGTATATGTGTTAGTAGGAAGGAGGAGAGGGTTGTCGGTGTACATGAGACAATTGTAACATTGTCTTAAGATTCCCAGATTAACCAGCTGAACAAGAGAGGATGCTAGTGGTCTACCACTCGACATACAAGAATATTATAAGGGGTGTTGTGCCTTTAAGAGAAGTGGGTATTCACAGGGGGTAGTGGATGCCTGTAGTGCTTACTTTAGGGTAAGAGTGCTTGTTTTATTATGAGTGCTTGCTAAGGATAGAAGTTCCGAAAACAAGTGCTAATATATACAGCTAAGTAGACTGAGTAGAGCTTCTAAGGGAAAAATTGAAGAGCAGACTTGGCGGAGCCAGAAATAGTTTAAACATGTATAAAATAGTTTACACCTGTATAACCGCTGCTGCGCTAGGTGCCCGACAGCGCAAAAACGCGCAAAACGCCCTGAGGTGGATTTTTATACAGGGAACTTGAAAAGAGCTAGAAATGGTCCAAGGCAACCAATGAATTACAGCTCAAGTGCTGAGGTCACTTCCCCCAGGGACAGATAGGCTGTTCAAGGCTCCCCACTCCCACTGGTGAGCTCAGAAACTTCCTTCTATCCAAGTAAGGCAATGGCCAACACAGGAACTACACACAGCCCAGAATACAGCAAAGCCTGTATACTGGTCTTAACTAGTCGAGCAAAGGCGGGAAAACAAGGAGTATTTTTTTTTGTTTTTTGTTTTTTTTAGAAAAGAACACAGAAATGCAGTTAGGCAAACAGTAAAATCGATTTACACAGGCTAGCACACTTTAGTGAGCAGCCTCAGCAATTAAATTAGCAGAAAAACAGTATTATTCGACCAGAGTCGACCAAAATGCTACTTTTGAGTGCAGATACTTTAGAATTCAGCAGATAGACACAAAAACAGTTATATTGTATTAAATGAAAGCCAGAGAGGACAATGCAGATAAAAAAAGCCAAAAAATACTTAAATCAGGAAAGTGGTCGCTTCTTTCAGTTCTCTGTTGCCAGGACCCCTCTGCAGGACCACGTGGAGCTCTGCTTGGGTATATAGCCAAAAAAACGCCCTGAGGCGGATTTTTATACAGGGAACTTGAAAAGAGCTAGAAATGGTCCAAGGCAACCAATGAATTACAGCTCAAGTGCTGAGGTCACTTCCCCCAGGGACAGATAGGCTGTTCAAGGCTCCCCACTCCCACTGGTGAGCTCAGAAACTTCCTTCTATCCAAGTAAGGCAATGGCCAACACAGGAACTACACACAGCCCAGAATACAGCAAAGCCTGTATACTGGTCTTAACTAGTCGAGCAAAGGTGGGAAAACAAGGAGTATTTTTTTTGTTTTTTGTTTTTTTTAGAAAAGAACACAGAAATGCAGTTAGGCAAACAGTAAAATCGATTTACACAGGCTAGCACACTTTAGTGAGCAGCCTCAGCAATTAAATTAGCAAAAAACAGTATTATTCGACCAGAGTCGACCAAAATGCTACTTTTAAGTGCAGATACTTTAGAATTCAGCAGATAGACACAAAAACAGTTATATCTTATTAAATGAAAGCCAGAGAGGACAATGCAGATAAAAAAAGCCAAAAATACTTAAATCAGGAAAGTGGTCGCTTCTTTCAGTTCTCTGTTGCCAGGACCCCTCTGCAGGACCACGTGGAGCTCTGCTTGGGTATATAGCCAAAAAACGCCCTGAGGCGGATTTTTATACAGGGAACTTGAAAAGAGCTAGAAATGGTCCAAGGCAACCAATGAATTACAGCTCAAGTGCTGAGGTCACTTCCCCCAGGGACAGATAGGCTGTTCAAGGCTCCCCACTCCCACTGGTGAGCTCAGAAACTTCCTTCTATCCAAGTAAGGCAATGGCCAACACAGGAACTACACACAGCCCAGAATACAGCAAAGCCTGTATACTGGTCTTAACTAGTCGAGCAAAGGCGGGAAAACAAGGAGTATTTTTTTTGTTTTTTGTTTTTTTTTAGAAAAGAACACAGAAATGCAGTTAGGCAAACAGTAAAATCGATTTACACAGGCTAGCACACTTTAGTGAGCAGCCTCAGCAATTAAATTAGCAGAAAACAGTATTATTCGACCAGAGTCGACCAAAATGCTACTTTTAAGTGCAGATACTTTAGAATTCAGCAGATAGACACAAAAACAGTTATATCTTATTAAATGAAAGCCAGAGAGGACAATGCAGATAAAAAGCCAAAAATACTTAAATCAGGAAAGTGGTCGCTTCTTTCAGTTCTCTGTTGCCAGGACCCTCTGCAGGACCACGTGGAGCTCTGCTTGGGTATATAGCAAAAAACGCCCTGAGGCGGATTTTTATACAGGGAACTTGAAAAGAGCTAGAAATGGTCCAAGGCAACCAATGAATTACAGCTCAAGTGCTGAGGTCACTTCCCCCAGGGACAGATAGGCTGTTCAAGGCTCCCCACTCCCACTGGTGAGCTCAGAAACTTCCTTCTATCCAAGTAAGGCAATGGCCAACACAGGAACTACACACAGCCCAGAATACAGCAAAGCCTGTATACTGGTCTTAACTAGTCGAGCAAAGGCGGAAAACAAGGAGTATTTTTTTGTTTTTGTTTTTTAGAAAAGAACACAGAAATGCAGTTAGGCAAACAGTAAAATCGATTTACACAGGCTAGCACACTTTAGTGAGCAGCCTCAGCAATTAAATTAGCAGAAAAACAGTATTATTCGACCAGAGTCGACCAAAATGCTACTTTTGAGTGCAGATACTTTAGAATTCAGCAGATAGACACAAAACAGTTATATCTTATTAAATGAAAGCCAGAGAGGACAATGCAGATAAAAAGCCAAAAATACTTAAATCAGGAAAGTGGTCGCTTCTTTCAGTTCTCTGTTGCCAGGACCCCTCTGCAGGACCACGTGGAGCTCTGCTTGGGTATATAGCCAAAAAAACGCCCTGAGGCGGATTTTTATACAGGGAACTTGAAAAGAGCTAGAAATGGTCCAAGGCAACCAATGAATTACAGCTCAAGTGCTGAGGTCACTTCCCCCAGGGACAGATAGGCTGTTCAAGGCTCCCCACTCCCACTGGTGAGCTCAGAAACTTCCTTCTATCCAAGTAAGGCAATGGCCAACACAGGAACTACACACAGCCCAGAATACAGCAAAGCCTGTATACTGGTCTTAACTAGTCGAGCAAAGGTGGGAAAACAAGGAGTATTTTTTTTTTGTTTTTTGTTTTTTTAGAAAAGAACACAGAAATGCAGTTAGGCAAACAGTAAAATCGATTTACACAGGCTAGCACACTTTAGTGAGCAGCCTCAGCAATTAAATTAGCAGAAAAACAGTATTATTCGACCAGAGTCGACCAAAATGCTACTTTTAAGTGCAGATACTTTAGAATTCAGCAGATAGACACAAAAACAGTTATATCTTATTAAATGAAAGCCAGAGAGGACAATGCAGATAAAAAAAGCCAAAAAATACTTAAATCAGGAAAGTGGTCGCTTCTTTCAGTTCTCTGTTGCCAGGACCCCTCTGCAGGACCACGTGGAGCTCTGCTTGGGTATATAGCCAAAAAACGCCCTGAGGCGGATTTTTATACAGGAACTTGAAAAGAGCTAGAAATGGTCCAAGGCAACCAATGAATTACAGCTCAAGTGCTGAGGTCACTTCCCCCAGGGACAGATAGGCTGTTCAAGGCTCCCCACTCCCACTGGTGAGCTCAGAAACTTCCTTCTATCCAAGTAAGGCAATGGCCAACACAGGAACTACACACAGCCCAGAATACAGCAAAGCCTGTATACTGGTCTTAACTAGTCGAGCAAAGGCGGGAAAACAAGGAGTATTTTTTTTTTTTTTTTTTTTTTTTTAGAAAAGAACACAGAAATGCAGTTAGGCAAACAGTAAAATCGATTTACACAGGCTAGCACACTTTAGTGAGCAGCCTCAGCAATTAAATTAGCAGAAAAACAGTATTATTCGACCAGAGTCGACCAAAATGCTACTTTTAAGTGCAGATACTGTAGAATTCAGCGGATAGACACAAAAACAGTGTAATCTTATGAACTGAAAGCCAGAGAGGAGAATGCAGATAAAAAGCCAAAAATACTTAAATCAGGAAAGTGGTCGCTTCTTTCAGTTCTCTGTTGCCAGGACCCTCTGCAGGACCACGTGGAGCTCTGCTTGGGTATATAGCCAAAAACGCCCTGAGGCGGATTTTTATACAGGGAACTTGAAAAGAGCTAGAAATGGTCCAAGGCAACCAATGAATTACAGCTCAAGTGCTGAGGTCACTTCCCCCAGGGACAGATAGGCTGTTCAAGGCTCCCCACTCCCACTGGTGAGCTCAGAAACTTCCTTCTATCCAAGTAAGGCAATGGCCAACACAGGAACTACACACAGCCCAGAATACAGCAAAGCCTGTATACTGGTCTTAACTAGTCGAGCAAAGGCGGAAAACAAGGAGTATTTTTTTGTTTTTGTTTTTTAGAAAAGAACACAGAAATGCAGTTAGGCAAACAGTAAAATCGATTTACACAGGCTAGCACACTTTAGTGAGCAGCCTCAGCAATTAAATTAGCAGAACAGTATTATTCGACCAGAGTCGACCAAAATGCTACTTTTAAGTGCAGATACTTTAGAATTCAGCAGATAGACACAAAACAGTTATATCTTATTAAATGAAAGCCAGAGAGGACAATGCAGATAAAAAAGCCAAAAATACTTAAATCAGGAAAGTGGTCGCTTCTTTCAGTTCTCTGTTGCCAGGACCCCTCTGCAGGACCACGTGGAGCTCTGCTTGGGTATATAGCCAAAAAAACGCCCTGAGGCGGATTTTTATACAGGGAACTTGAAAAGAGCTAGAAATGGTCCAAGGCAACCAATGAATTACAGCTCAAGTGCTGAGGTCACTTCCCCCAGGGACAGATAGGCTGTTCAAGGCTCCCCACTCCCACTGGTGAGCTCAGAAACTTCCTTCTATCCAAGTAAGGCAATGGCCAACACAGGAACTACACACAGCCCAGAATACAGCAAAGCCTGTATACTGGTCTTAACTAGTCGAGCAAAGGCGGAAAACAAGGAGTATTTTTTTGTTTTTTTTTAGAAAAGAACACAGAAATGCAGTTAGGCAAACAGTAAAATCGATTTACACAGGCTAGCACACTTTAGTGAGCAGCCTCAGCAATTAAATTAGCAGAAAAACAGTATTATTCGACCAGAGTCGACCAAAATGCTACTTTTGAGTGCAGATACTTTAGAATTCAGCAGATAGACACAAAAACAGTTATATCTTATTAAATGAAAGCCAGAGAGGACAATGCAGATAAAAAAAGCCAAAAATACTTAAATCAGGAAAGTGGTCGCTTCTTTCAGTTCTCTGTTGCCAGGACCCCTCTGCAGGACCACGTGGAGCTCTGCTTGGGTATATAGCCAAAAAAAACGCCCTGAGGCGGATTTTTATACAGGGAACTTGAAAAGAGCTAGAAATGGTCCAAGGCAACCAATGAATTACAGCTCAAGTGCTGAGGTCACTTCCCCCAGGGACAGATAGGCTGTTCAAGGCTCCCCACTCCCACTGGTGAGCTCAGAAACTTCCTTCTATCCAAGTAAGGCAATGGCCAACACAGGAACTACACACAGCCCAGAATACAGCAAAGCCTGTATACTGGTCTTAACTAGTCGAGCAAAGGCGGGAAAACAAGGAGTATTTTTTTTTGTTTTTTTTAGAAAAGAACACAGAAATGCAGTTAGGCAAACAGTAAAATCGATTTACACAGGCTAGCACACTTTAGTGAGCAGCCTCAGCAATTAAATTAGCAGAAAACAGTATTATTCGACCAGAGTCGACCAAAATGCTACTTTTAAGTGCAGATACTTTAGAATTCAGCAGATAGACACAAAAACAGTTATATCTTATTAAATGAAAGCCAGAGAGGACAATGCAGATAAAAAGCCAAAAATACTTAAATCAGGAAAGTGGTCGCTTCTTTCAGTTCTCTGTTGCCAGGACCCCTCTGCAGGACCACGTGGAGCTCTGCTTGGGTATATAGCCAAAAAAATGCCCTGAGGTGGATTTTTATACAGGAACTTGAAAAGAGCTAGAAATGGTCCAAGGCAACCAATGAATTACAGCTCAAGTGCTGAGGTCACTTCCCCCAGGGACAGATAGGCTGTTCAAGGCTCCCCACTCCCACTGGTGAGCTCAGAAACTTCCTTCTATCCAAGTAAGGCAATGGCCAACACAGGAACTACACACAGCCCAGAATACAGCAAAGCCTGTATACTGGTCTTAACTAGTCGAGCAAAGGCGGGAAAACAAGGAGTATTTTTTTTGTTTTTGTTTTTTAGAAAAGAACACAGAAATGCAGTTAGGCAAACAGTAAAATCGATTTACACAGGCTAGCACACTTTAGTGAGCAGCCTCAGCAATTAAATTAGCAGAAAAACAGTATTATTCGACCAGAGTCGACCAAAATGCTACTTTTAAGTGCAGATACTTTAGAATTCAGCAGATAGACACAAAAACAGTTATATCTTATTAAATGAAAGCCAGAGAGGACAATGCAGATAAAAAAAGCCAAAAAATACTTAAATCAGGAAAGTGGTCGCTTCTTTCAGTTCTCTGTTGCCAGGACCCCTCTGCAGGACCACGTGGAGCTCTGCTTGGGTATATAGCCAAAAAAAACGCCCTGAGGCGGATTTTTATACAGGGAACTTGAAAAGAGCTAGAAATGGTCCAAGGCAACCAATGAATTACAGCTCAAGTGCTGAGGTCACTTCCCCCAGGGACAGATAGGCTGTTCAAGGCTCCCCACTCCCACTGGTGAGCTCAGAAACTTCCTTCTATCCAAGTAAGGCAATGGCCAACACAGGAACTACACACAGCCCAGAATACAGCAAAGCCTGTATACTGGTCTTAACTAGTCGAGCAAAGGCGGGAAAACAAGGAGTATTTTTTTTTGTTTTTTGTTTTTTTTAGAAAAGAACACAGAAATGCAGTTAGGCAAACAGTAAAATCGATTTACACAGGCTAGCACACTTTAGTGAGCAGCCTCAGCAATTAAATTAGCAGAACAGTATTATTCGACCAGAGTCGACCAAAATGCTACTTTTAAGTGCAGATACTTTAGAATTCAGCAGATAGACACAAAAACAGTTATATCTTATTAAATGAAAGCCAGAGAGGACAATGCAGATAAAAAAAGCCAAAAAATACTTAAATCAGGAAAGTGGTCGCTTCTTTCAGTTCTCTGTTGCCAGGAGCCCTCTGCAGGACCACGTGGAGCTCTGCTTGGGTATATAGCCAAAAACGCCCTGAGGCGGATTTTTATACAGGAACTTGAAAAGAGCTAGAAATGGTCCAAGGCAACCAATGAATTACAGCTCAAGTGCTGAGGTCACTTCCCCCAGGGACAGATAGGCTGTTCAAGGCTCCCCACTCCCACTGGTGAGCTCAGAAACTTCCTTCTATCCAAGTAAGGCAATGGCCAACACAGGAACTACACACAGCCCAGAATACAGCAAAGCCTGTATACTGGTCTTAACTAGTCGAGCAAAGGCGGAAAACAAGGAGTATTTTTTGTTTTTGTTTTTTAGAAAAGAACACAGAAATGCAGTTAGGCAAACAGTAAAATCGATTTACACAGGCTAGCACACTTTAGTGAGCAGCCTCAGCAATTAAATTAGCAGAAAACAGTATTATTCGACCAGAGTCGACCAAAATGCTACTTTTAAGTGCAGATACTTTAGAATTCAGCAGATAGACACAAAACAGTTATATCTTATTAAATGAAAGCCAGAGAGGACAATGCAGATAAAAAGCCAAAAATACTTAAATCAGGAAAGTGGTCGCTTCTTTCAGTTCTCTGTTGCCAGGACCCTCTGCAGGACCACGTGGAGCTCTGCTTGGGTATATAGCCAAAAAAACGCCCTGAGGCAGATTTTTATACAGGAACTTGAAAAGAGCTAGAAATGGTCCAAGGCAACCAATGAATTACAGCTCAAGTGCTGAGGTCACTTCCCCCAGGGACAGATAGGCTGTTCAAGGCTCCCCACTCCCACTGGTGAGCTCAGAAACTTCCTTCTATCCAAGTAAGGCAATGGCCAACACAGGAACTACACACAGCCCAGAATACAGCAAAGCCTGTATACTGGTCTTAACTAGTCGAGCAAAGGCGGGAAAACAAGGAGTATTTTTTTGTTTTTGTTTTTTAGAAAAGAACACAGAAATGCAGTTAGGCAAACAGTAAAATCGATTTACACAGGCTAGCACACTTTAGTGAGCAGCCTCAGCAATTAAATTAGCAGAAAAACAGTATTATTCGACCAGAGTCGACCAAAATGCTACTTTTAAGTGCAGATACTTTAGAATTCAGCAGATAGACACAAAAACAGTTATATCTTATTAAATGAAAGCCAGAGAGGACAATGCAGATAAAAAAAGCCAAAAAATACTTAAATCAGGAAAGTGGTCGCTTCTTTCAGTTCTCTGTTGCCAGGACCCCTCTGCAGGACCACATGGAGCTCTGCTTGGGTATATAGCCAAAAAAAACACCCTGAGGCGGATTTTTATACAGGGAACTTGAAAAGAGCTAGAAATGGTCCAAGGCAACCAATGAATTACAGCTCAAGTGCTGAGGTCACTTCCCCCAGGGACAGATAGGCTGTTCAAGGCTCCCCACTCCCACTGGTGAGCTCAGAAACTTCCTTCTATCCAAGTAAGGCAATGGCCAACACAGGAACTACACACAGCCCAGAATACAGCAAAGCCTGTATACTGGTCTTAACTAGTCGAGCAAAGGCGGAAAACAAGGAGTATTGTTTTTTGTTTTTTTTTTTAGAAAAGAACACAGAAATGCAGTTAGGCAAACAGTAAAATCGATTTACACAGGCTAGCACACTTTAGTGAGCAGCCTCAGCAATTAAATTAGCAGAAAAACAGTATTATTCGACCAGAGTCGACCAAAATGCTACTTTTAAGTGCAGATACTTTAGAATTCAGCAGATAGACACAAAACAGTTATATCTTATTAAATGAAAGCCAGAGAGGACAATGCAGATAAAAAGCCAAAAATACTTAAATCAGGAAAGTGGTCGCTTCTTTCAGTTCTCTGTTGCCAGGACCCTCTGCAGGACCACATGGAGCTCTGCTTGGGTATATACACAAAAAAGACGCCCTGAGGCGGATTTTTATACAGGGAACTTGAAAAGAGCTAGAAATGGTCCAAGGCAACCAATGAATTACAGCTCAAGTGCTGAGGTCACTTCCCCCAGGGACAGATAGGCTGTTCAAGGCTCCCCACTCCCACTGGTGAGCTCAGAAACTTCCTTCTATCCAAGTAAGGCAATGGCCAACACAGGAACTACACACAGCCCAGAATACAGCAAAGCCTGTATACTGGTCTTAACTAGTCGAGCAAAGGTGGGAAAACAAGGAGTATTTTTTTGTTTTTGATTTTTTAGAAAAGAACACAGAAATGCAGTTAGGCAAACAGTAAAATCGATTTACACAGGCTAGCACACTTTAGTGAGCAGCCTCAGCAATTAAATTAGCAGAACAGTATTATTCGACCAGAGTCGACCAAAATGCTACTTTTAAGTGCAGATACTTTAGAATTCAGCAGATAGACACAAAAACAGTTATATCTTATTAAATGAAAGCCAGAGAGGACAATGCAGATAAAAAGCCAAAAATACTTAAATCAGGAAAGTGGTCGCTTCTTTCAGTTCTCTGTTGCCAGGACCCTCTGCAGGACCACGTGGAGCTCTGCTTGGGTATATAGCCAAAAAAACGCCCTGAGGCGGATTTTTATACAGGGAACTTGAAAAGAGCTAGAAATGGTCCAAGGCAACCAATGAATTACAGCTCAAGTGCTGAGGTCACTTCCCCCAGGGACAGATAGGCTGTTCAAGGCTCCCCACTCCCACTGGTGAGCTCAGAAACTTCCTTCTATCCAAGTAAGGCAATGGCCAACACAGTAACTACACACAGCCCAGAATACAGCAAAGCCTGTATACTGGTCTTAACCAGTCGAGCAAAGGCGGGAAAACAAGGAGTATTTTTTTTTTGTTTTTTTTAGAAAAGAACACAGAAATGCAGTTAGGCAAACAGTAAAATCGATTTACACAGGCTAGCACACTTTAGTGAGCAGCCTCAGCAATTAAATTAGCAGAACAGTATTATTCGACCAGAGTCGACCAAAATGCTACTTTTAAGTGCAGATACTTTAGAATTCAGCAGATAGACACAAAACAGTTATATCTTATTAAATGAAAGCCAGAGAGGACAATGCAGATAAAAAGCCAAAAATACTTAAATCAGGAAAGTGGTCGCTTCTTTCAGTTCTCTGTTGCCAGGACCCCTCTGCAGGACCACGTGGAGCTCTGCTTGGGTATATAGCCAAAAAAACGCCCTGAGGCGGATTTTTATACAGGGAACTTGAAAAGAGCTAGAAATGGTCCAAGGCAACCAATGAATTACAGCTCAAGTGCTGAGGTCACTTCCCCCAGGGACAGATAGGCTGTTCAAGGCTCCCCACTCCCACTGGTGAGCTCAGAAACTTCCTTCTATCCAAGTAAGGCAATGGCCAACACAGGAACTACACACAGCCCAGAATACAGCAAAGCCTGTATACTGGTCTTAACTAGTCGAGCAAAGGCGGAAAACAAGGAGTATTTTTTTTGTTTTTGTTTTTAGAAAAGAACACAGAAATGCAGTTAGGCAAACAGTAAAATCGATTTACACAGGCTAGCACACTTTAGTGAGCAGCCTCAGCAATTAAATTAGCAGAAAAACAGTATTATTCGACCAGAGTCGACCAAAATGCTACTTTTAAGTGCAGATACTTTAGAATTCAGCAGATAGACACAAAAACAGTTATATCTTATTAAATGAAAGCCAGAGAGGACAATGCAGATAAAAAAGCCAAAAAATACTTAAATCAGGAAAGTGGTCGCTTCTCTATCCAAGTAAGGCAATGGCCAACACAGGAACTACACACAGCCCAGAATACAGCAAAGCCTGTATACTGGTCTTAACTAGTCGAGCAAAGGCGGGAAAACAAGGAGTATTTTTTTTTGTTTTTTGTTTTTTTTAGAAAAGAACACAGAAATGCAGTTAGGCAAACAGTAAAATCGATTTACACAGGCTAGCACACTTTAGTGAGCAGCCTGAGCAATTAAATTAGCAGAAAAACAGTATTATTCGACCAGAGTCGACCAAAATGCTACTTGTAAGTGCAGATACTTTAGAATTCAGCAGATAGACACAAAAACAGTTATATCTTATTAAATGAAAGCCAGAGAGGACAATGCAGATAAAAAAAGCCAAAAAATACTTAAATCAGGAAAGTGGTCGCTTCTTTCAGTTCTCTGTTGCCAGGACCCCTCTGCAGGACCACGTGGAGCTCTGCTTGGGTATATAGCCAAAAAAACGCCCTGAGGTGGATTTTTATACAGGGAACTTGAAAAGAGCTAGAAATGGTCCAAGGCAACCAATGAATTACAGCTCAAGTGCTGAGGTCACTTCCCCCAGGGACAGATAGGCTGTTCAAGGCTCCCCACTCCCACTGGTGAGCTCAGAAACTTCCTTCTATCCAAGTAAGGCAATGGCCAACACAGGAACTACACACAGCCCAGAATACAGCAAAGCCTGTATACTGGTCTTAACTAGTCGAGCAAAGGTGGGAAAACAAGGAGTATTTTTTTTTGTTTTTTGTTTTTTTTAGAAAAGAACACAGAAATGCAGTTAGGCAAACAGTAAAATCGATTTACACAGGCTAGCACACTTTAGTGAGCAGCCTCAGCAATTAAATTAGCAGAAAAACAGTATTATTCGACCAGAGTCGACCAAAATGCTACTTTTAAGTGCAGATACTTTAGAATTCAGCAGATAGACACAAAAACAGTTATATCTTATTAAATGAAAGCCAGAGAGGACAATGCGGATAAAAAAAGCCAAAAAATACTTAAATCAGGAAAGTGGTCGCTTCTTTCAGTTCTCTGTTGCCAGGACCCCTCTGCAGGACCACGTGGAGCTCTGCTTGGGTATATGAGCAGAATCTCCATTAACATTGCCAATATCAAAGACAGCTTCACCTTCTGCCATACTCACAGTTATTATTAAGCAGCAAGCAAACCCAAAAGCAGTGAGTGTGTTCCCGCAGTAAACCCAAACAGAATTCCAAGCAAAACCACAGTGAGTAACAGGCACATACATTTGTATTCCAAGTTTTGCAAGTTGTGAATGTGAGTATGGGGGGGGTAGTAAATATGACTGAAAATGCAGAATTACAGTGGATTTTAAGGTTAGGAGCACACAGGGAAGGAGTTTGAATGACCATGTACCCCTAAAACCAGTATTAAAAGCAAAGAAAAGTAGATAAATGTATTATTCTGCATCTTGGTATTTTTACTGTTATTTTTTATGTGCAGTTTTTAGACACTGTTGCTTTAAAAGCAGATGCCATGTGGATCAAATAGGATTCAGCATTGTTGTGCTAACTGATACTGAAATCTAGTATAAAAGAAGTTAATTTGCTTTACTTTTTTATCTGATGAAGTGGTGGTGAACACTGTGAAAGTGCTAACTTTTAATAAAACTTGTGGATTTTACAACTGTTGAGCCTTGCCTTTCTGCCTGTTACCAGCTTTGGTTTTGCTTGGAAATCTAATGTTCTCTTTAAGGATTTTTTAGAGCAAACTTATGTGTGCAGATCAAAAGTCACCTCATCGGATTCTGGCCTATGAATTGTATGTCAGCATGCAGACAAATCACATCAGAACAGTAATATAATGTTTTGTTTTTTTCATGGACATCACCATAGGTTCCAAGGTTCATACTCTGTGTGATGCCCCTGCACTGGCCCAGTAATCAAGGAGCCTCAATCCTCACGACTGACAAGAGTGAAGGATGTACACAATGGGAGGATGACAAGTACATACACAGTAAATACAATTTCCCTTAAGAGCACACAGAGATCATGGTCAGTCTGGGGCTGGTTTCTCCCTCTCTCTCCAGATCCCCAATAAGACTCCCCACTGGCACAGCTATAGGGTTGAGATCTCAGCTGAGGGGTCAAGTCAAGACCTCCAGCACCTTCTCTGTCCAACCAGTGCTTCGTGTCCATACCCAAGTAGCTAACACACACACACCTTGAGATTTGATTTATATACAAACACACAGACACTCCCGGGAAGGCTGCCACAGGTTTACTAGCTATGTTCCCTTCTCCCCAGACTATAAGATAGTTATCACTGCCACCAACCTCTACTTATCAGCTACTAGAAGTCCCTTACAAAGGGTGACCAATCCTACTGTGTAATGTTACTATTATCCAAATGGTAAGTGCGACCAAGAGCAAGGCTATTTGGGAGTGGCCTGTACAGTGTCACCAAATGAATATGCAAGTACTGTAATAGCTTAAATATGTCTTACAAATATCAGACACAAAGATAGGTTTATATATATTTAATAATAAATAATAAAAGAACAAGACAATACTCACTCAACATAGTTATTTCAGAACAAAAATAGGGAAGAACTCCAGAGAGTAAATGTTCCATTATGTGATGATAAAATAAGACTTGTGACAATGAAAATTGATGTATTAATAATTAAAGGAATGACTGATATATTAATAATTAAAAGAATGATTGCTGTATTAATAATTAAAGGGATGATTGATGTATTCAAATATTTATATATATATATATATATATTTATTATTTTTTATTGAATATATCTTTTACTGATTATTTACTGTTTGTTAAGTGTTTTTATGGATGAGATTTATGTTTTCAGTATTGTTAAATGGATTGTTAACTAATTCAGGTAACTTAGTTTTTGATTGGTTTGCTGCTTAGATATATTTGAGTGTTGTGGGATATGAACTGCATGGTCTGAAGAAGCTGATAATGAAAGTGCTTACCTCTGTTTTGCTGTTTTTGATTAAACATTTTGTTTTTATGGTTCCTTGTGCCTTGGTTTATTTCACATAGTTATTTCAGAGTTCAAAATCACAGGACATATTTTAAAACAACATTGCAAGACAGTCTCAAATAAATATGGAAAACATCTAAACTAATCTTTACTATATTCTTAAGTATATCTAAAAGAAATGACTTTACCCTAGATATACTTACAGAGCTAGGCAGATGCAGAAGTGCTGAATGGATGTTTCTAGGTCCAAAACAAGATACAAAATGCCCAGTCTCTCTCTGACAGAGTTCTTAAATTAATAATAAACATTACTGCTGGGTTAGGTTGGATGACATCACTCTTTGTCACCTGACTTCAGTTCCCAGACTAAACAGATACTAACAGAATTTTAACATCTCTGTATGAGAAGTACATACCTCTCAGAAGTTTGCAGAACTTGGAAGTCATAAAGCACTTTACATTTTAAACCTAGTAATTACTTTTCTTTCAAGACAATAAGAAAATTTCTAGCTCTAGACATTGTGTTTTCTTGCTGCATTGAAACTAACTTTTATAACACAATCATAAAGCACTTAATTTCAACTTATTTTCTTGAAGTTTTGTAAGATAATCTTCTATTTTCCAGCAGGATATGCTGTGGTTACATTCTTGAAGCTCAGTACATAACATACAGTTCTGTATAAATCATATTAATATTCACAAATTACATAGAATTATTTACAAAATTCCAGATATCTGGACTGGTAGTTTCACATGGTGTAATATGGGTATTGGCCTGATGGTGTTTAGAAGCATAGCCGATACATCACAATATAATATGGAATGAGAGATATAATGCATGGCCATGATTCTCACAGAAAGGAACCCCCTTGTCCAGGAGACAATCAGCAGTGATCCATGGTAGATAACATTTTCACGGTTTACTATTAAAATTTCGAAACGAACTCCGTCGACTGTGCTATTTTCGAACACAGAAGTTCAAAAACGGTAATATCGATGACAAAAAAACAACTTAGGAATGGGTTTTAACATGGGTCGAGATAGGGGAGATGTTTGTAGCCCAAAATAACGCTGAACACCTATCTCAACCCATGTTAAAACCCGTTCCTAGGTTGTTTTTTGTCATCGTTATTACCGTTCTCGAACTTCCATGTTCGACAATAGTACAATCGACGGAGTTAGTTTCAAAATTTTAATAGTAAACCCATTTTCACATCATGTCAGCCAGCCTGTGCCTAAACAAGTTAATGGATGTGTTCTGCTTGACATGGATTGGAAGTCTAATACAGAGGACTGACAACCTTTGAGAGATGTATGTGTCTCTACAGCATGTCCTATGTATGTCATACTGTACATTGAGGTCCCTGGAACAGGTAGCTGTGGTCCCATATGCTTAAGGATGTCCAACATATTCATCCCATTATGTGCAGTATGTTCATCCCATTTGGGCCAAAGACAGCCATGTAATGCATACATAATTTGTCTCAAGGCTATATATATATATATATATATATATATATATATATATATATATATATATATATATTTATATGATACTCCATACAGTAACAGCTACTTTTTCTGCCCAAGACACATGTTGGAGACCCTCTGATGTTTTATTACTAAGAGATGGTCTCTCAACTTGCTGCAGGTGTCTGGGATGATACATATCAAAGGGAGGATTATATACATTAATAGCGCTGATAATGTATGAGTATAGGGGATTGATAACATTGATTGTTCTCAATGTAATGCCTTTGATATTCGGATGTAAGATGTTGAGTGCTTTCCTCTCCACAGTACACACAGGTTGCAGTTGACGTGTTCCAATGTATATTGATGCAGAATTTAGGAATACTGTTCTCTGGGTTATTTTTTAATAAGCAGGAACATTTATTAACACAGGGTATGGTGATGCATGTTTGTGCAGTTGTTATAACACCCATGGATTTGTCAGCAGTCATTAGTGGCACAAAGATATTTTGCCACACATCCTCTGTTTTGTTTTGGATTTTTTTTATAAATATAAGGCAAATAAGAGGGGAGACAGCACTGACACATCTGTTACCATACAGGTGATCGGTCTGCTGCTTGAGGTGTGGTCTCTCACTTTGACTGAGTGTTGTTGGTCTGTGATCCCATATGCAACCCATCTGATAACACAGTATATGATATTCACCTTGGTCCATTTCTCATTGAGACCTAATGTTGGATTGTGTTGAAGGACTTGGCCAAGTTAAGATAGGATGAGTGCACAGCTTTATCTATGTCTTTGCTCACAGTCTTGAAATCCCTCAGGTTTTTTCAGGCATAAGCTATCATTGAAAACAGCTAACTGGAACAAATCTATTGTTTGGAGGTCACCTATGTCCTTTTGTCTGAGATGCATGCAAATTATTTCCACTACCTTACAGTGAAGATTGAATACAATTATGGGTCTATAATTCCAGTTGTATGTTGCCTATCCTCCATTGTGTGGATGGGAATGGTTGCTGTATTCCATTCAGTGTGGACAACAGTAGTACTCAGACTGTGGTTAAATATAGTGCCTAGTGGAGTAGCCACTGTTGCAACACATGAAGAACACAGCTGGGGATGTCAGCTGGTCCCATGGAGACCATGCTCTTAGTCTTGGAGAGAGCAGTGGTAACTTGTTCTTTGTAGATACTACAATTTGGAGGTGATGATGCACAAGTGTTATAAGCTTGTTGCTGTGAGGGTGGACACTTTACAGCCACCTGTGTCTGCTAACAGGTTTGGAATTTACAGTGGGCCAGTGTGTGCAATACCATCCAGAATAAGTTAAAAATATATCTGAGTGATATATATCAGCTTGCAGATGTAAGTAAAGACAGGTTTATGGCTATCCCTGGATATTTGTCATTAATTATTAGCATAGTTGCTATATGAGGCTTTTTCAATGTGTCTCATTGGTTTTGGGGCACTGAGGTGAGTGGCCTTCGAGGACTGTTTGTACATGTTATATTTGTAAACAGCAGCTTCTTTCACTTACTGTAGAATGTATTAATGATAGACATCCACCGGTATGGATTGTATTTCCTGGCAGGCCTGTCTTTGAGCACATTGGGCATGGCTGTGTGTATACATTTGTGTAGATGTGTAGAAAGGGCATCAGGGTGTAACTTACTACATCTGTTAAGGTCCTTTGCTGAAACCTGAGCTTGGAAGTTAATTATTCCATCCCTTAGGAGGATGTAGTTACCTTGGATGATGTGTTTAAACCTGAGTCCTCCTTTAGGGAGTTCATTAGGTATTCCAAATTCTTCACATACTGTTTTATGGTAAGATTAACAGTGTAGGCACTACACATGTGTCATTACATTGTTCACTCATATTGTTGAGGAACAGGTCTGACATATTACAGACCCTTGTGTGGTGGTGCACTATTACTTTCATGGCATTTCAGTTAGCAAAATCCAGTTATGTTTATGCGAGTGAGTTTGTCCTATAATTATCCAGGTGATGCATTATATACATTGAGTGAAAAAAATCATGTCAACTAGGCTTGCAGGGGAAAGAGAGGGGAAACAGATAGGTGAGGATGTGAGGTTTGAACCTGGTATCTTCATACAGAATGCTAAAAGGAGGGGTATATGAGATCTGAGTGGTATTTTAAGAGAGTAACCTATGGGGTGTACATTAGGAAGGCCTTCATAAGGTGGATGTATAGTTCTTTTTAATGAGCGCAAGTGGTTTAATTGCTGCTTGTTATGTAACAGAAAGTATGAAAGCTAGAGAGCTGTTGAGGATCTTTTCTGCTACATAGCAGCAGCCAATTGTTTTGTAAAATAAGTGTATTGGCATTTCTGTATGTATGAGGGCAAAGAGTTAAGGCTTCTGCACATAAACCAGACTAGAGCAGGTAATACAAGGAGACACTGTTAAAGCTCACACTGGGTCCAGAAATACTAACCTTCAAATAGATACTCCTACTTTACACTCCTTTCACAAGTGTACAGGTGGGGTTTCTCCAAAAGCAGATGTCATCCTAATCTTCTTATTCTTGTAGTTATTACCATCATGGGTCACCACAGCACATCATCTGCTTCCAGTTCCTCCTTTCCTTTGCATCTTGTTCTGTCACACCAACCACATGCATGTCCTCTGTCACCACATCCTTCTTCTTCATTTGGCTTTTCCTGGTTAGGAGTTACCACAGCAGATCACCTGTCAGCTCATGATTGGCAGTGGAGTTTTACAGTGTTGAGTTGCCAGCCCGACACCCAAACTTCCACAGAAGGCACACACATGCACACACTCACACCTAGGGTAAATTTAGAGTGACCAATCCATCTACAGCCCGTCTTTGGGATGTGGGAGGAAACTGGAACACACAGGAAACCCATGCGACCACAGGGAGACATGCAGACTCCGCACAGAAGGCATCCCAGCCGAGGATCGAACCAGAGAACTTCTTGCTGTGAGGCAGCAACACTAACCACTGCATCACTGTGGCCGCTCCCTCTGTCACCACATCCATGAACCTTATTTAGGCCTTCCTCTTTTCCTCTTACCTGCCAGCTCCATCTTTAGCATCTGTCTCCAAATATACCCAGCATCCTCCTAAACACATGTCCAAAACAATGCAATCTCACCTCTCTGGCCTTGTCTCCAACCCGTACAACCTGAGCTAACACTGAAATATACTGATTACTAATCCTGTCCCTCCTTAGCACTCCCAATGCAAATCCTAACACCTGGAACTCTGCCAGATCCTGTTATGACTGCTGTATTTTTTGTCAGAGCCATCATCTCCAAACCATATAACATAGCTGTTTTCACTACAATCTTGTAGACCTTCCCTTTCAGTGTTATTGGTACCCGTCTGTCACACATCATTCCTGACACTCTTCTACACCGACTCTACCCTGCATGTAATGTCTTCTTCTCCTCCCTACCACACTTACTGTTACTCTGAACTTTTGATTCCAAGTAGTTAGAATCATACACCTTTGCCAACTCTGCTTCCTGCAGTCTCATCATTCCTCTATCCTCCCTCTCATTCACACACATATATTCTGTCTTAGTCCTTATGCCCTTCATTACTCTTTTCTGTATAGCATAACTCCATCTCTCCAGGGTCTCCTAAACATGTTTTTTACTATCAATACATTACTACAGTGAGAACCAATCCTCTACCTATCTAAGTGCACAGACTACAGAACACAGTTTTTAATGCAAGCACCCCTACACAAGTCGGATTTTAACAAGGCACCATGTGAATTTATAGTAGATGACATGTAGGGAACACCAGCTTGGGAAGCCCGCATAGGCACATTGCTCCTTAGTGTCATATGACTCTAGTACACTGACAGTAGTATACTGTTTAGAAGCCATAACTGTATAACAACACAAGTCCTTTATTGAGCATATTTCGATGTTTGTCTTTACCAGTGCAAGCCTGTGAGGACAACCATAAGACCATGTCCATGAGGGAGCACACAGCGTTATATATTACATCTTTGTTATGTGTTAGATGTATGTGTTGTATGTGTTATAAAATTAAGGAGATCCCATGGTTGTACTGATTGTTGTTGAGAGTGGTTGTAAGGAAACACATGGATGGTTTTTAACTTTCTGTATAGATAGTTATAGTGTGCCCCCAGTTTGCAATGTTTCCAGATGTAATCTTAGGTCACACAAAACATCTGGGAAATACAGAACAGCAAGAACACAGATCTATGTATGTGATGTAATAGTCAGCATACCTCTCAAGCTCTTAGAGCAAGAAATCTGCACAAAGCCATAATTAATGTAGGTATAAAGTGGAAGAAGTAGGGTCAATGTTTAAATATTGTCCTTACAAACCTAGAATGTTGATAGAATAACAGATTTTGCATTAGCATGAATTTTCAGAAGAGTATGACATCCACAAAACAAATCTATATCACTATTTTCTGACTTCAGTCTCAATTATTTAATAATAATTTTGTAGAAACCAACATTTTATGAGGAACAGACTACAAATATTATATAAAAATATGGATATTCGCCATAAATCTGGGCAGTTGAGAGCTATGATAGTTAGGCATAGCAAAAATGCAATGGTTATTGCACTAAGTGTACATGCATGCATGTTTCCCTCATTTACCTGTTTGTGCATAGGTAAGCAGTGTACAAACATGAGGCACATTGCTAACATCAAACCTTCCTCTTATATAATGTATGCATCCTACTGCAGCCCAGTCCTATCACTACTCCAGGCCATGATTTCACAATTGCTATGGACAATAATTGAATGTATCTGATGTTTGCTATGCTATTACCAGTCTGACATAACTTTTATCTACTTATTTCATTTTTCTGCAGTTTTGCACTTTGCATTATTAAATCTGTTTTCAGTACATGATGCATCATGCAAATGGGTACTAAAAATATACAGATGAAAACATTACGGGACACAATGTCATAGTCTGTAAAAAACACTAACTATTGAAAAAACACCTCCTAAATGTTAACTTACATCAGGAGTTGAACCCTGCCTCAACACCATTAAAGCTTCATCACATCAAGCAGGATGGCTGCCTTAGTCCTTTTGGCGATAGAAGCAGCTTTCCAGAACTGGAGCCATTCCTCACAGAGCCACCTTCTTAAAAATGTACATTGCTATCAAACCATGCACTGGATATTGTACAAGTACTTCTATGACTTATATTTGGACATAGACCAGTTAGTAGACACAACTCCTGTCATAATTATGATTACAACTATACATCTCTGTCTGTCTTACAATCCTGTTTCTGTAGGTGGGGAAAAACACATTTACTGTTGGGTTTCAAACTAGCCTGAAGTCAGAAACTGCAATGGAATAGACTCACTTCCTGACTTCTTTCTTGCATCATGTAACAATATTCAGCTGTGGTAGGACTGTGTGAGTGTTTCATGCCTGATGCATAAAAATTACATATGGTAACATTGTAGTAATATAAGTGTGTGTACTCATATGTTAACTGAAGTTATCTACAAAAGCACCATTATATATTTCATACCATAACAAGCTAAGACATATGCATGGATATGTCATAATAGTCTTCAACACTACAGTCTAGGTTCAGGCCTTACCTTGCAAATGTGGCAGTTGACACAGCATTAGTTCAGGGCTGATTCTGTCTTATGCAAGCAGTACATAGCCAATACATGTACAGATAAAGGCTGTATAAGTTGCATGGCATCAATTTTGATATATGTATGTGAGTAGGAGGAAGGTATCAGACCCTAGGTGGTCAGTGAATGTACTTTGTGTTGTCTGATAGCCAAAGCAAGGGCATACTGAGCACACATACTTCTAACTGCGGGGATAGTAGCTGAGTATTCCTGTGATTGTGGCTGTGATGACCTATGCGTTGGTGGGGGGATGTGTGTCCATTCTCCTTGCTGATCCTGCTGCAGCTGTTTCCGCAGGATCAGATTGTGCAGCATAGCACAAACTGTGAATATTTGTGTACATGTGCGTGGAGTATACTGGAAGGCTCCATCAGATATATCCATGCACAGGACATGTAACTTCAGAAGCCCAAACATATGCACTATGATGTTCCTAGTTTGTGCATGTGCTTCATTATGGCATTCTTCCATGGGTGTATGTGAATTTCTGATGGGTTTCATTATCCATGGTTACAGGGTGTTGCCCGCATCCCCCAGTAAATGACCTTGTGGGATGTCCCCCCTAGCAAACACCGGGTATAGCTGTGATGTGTGCCAGATATGGAAGTCATGATAACTTCCAGGGTTGCCAGTACATATATTCAAGATAATCTCCTTGGCACTGTACATGACTTGGTAGTTGATGGAATGGTATCCCTTGTGGTAAATGTAGATTCTACCCTGCTCACCAGGTAGTGGCTTGATGTGTACATGAGTGCAATCTATGGTGGTCAGTATTTCAGGGTAGTTCACTACATGATAGAAGCATTTCATATTGTTGGTTCTCTCCTCAGCAATAAGGGGAAAATATATGTGTTCACTGGTATGTATAAGCATAGCATCCATAAACTGGTAGAGGATCCTGGATGCTGATGCCTGTGACACCACCATCATGTCCCCAGTTGGTCTTTGAAAAGTACCTGTAGCTAATATCCTAAGGGCACATACCATAGTTTTCACTGGAATGGATTCCCCTCAGTTGGCTCTGACTCTGAGTTGAGGCCGGCGGATCTCACAGAGTTATTGTAATATGTTCCTGTCCACACTGTGGTGGTCTACAATCTCCAGCTCATGTAACACCTGGAAGGTTACCCTGGGCCTGAACACTCTTCTCCTTTTTGGCCTAGGCCTATTATCATCAGAATCAGCAACATTGACTTCAACCTCAAGCACATACAGATGTAGAATAGCTGCAGCAGCCCCTAGCATTATGTCAGTTAAAAGTTCCACGTCTCTACTCCAATGTTGTTGAAGTATCAATGGATAATCAGAATGTAGACTTTATACATTTCTTGATTATGGCCACCATGTGATATTGGCTACTTTAATTGACATTCACCTGCTTAGGATATAATTAACAAGATTTAAAACTCCTGCTGCAGTGCACAGTATTGTGCTGTGTGCACCGACACACAGCAGAGCACAGCTGTGCATAATGACAGTAAATTATGTAAAACTTTTTTATAATTTCATCCCTATTGTCAAGATTACATACAGAATATGCTAATTGCTCATAATTGCAGTTCACTGTCAGCACAGTATGATAAAAGTTGACATACCCTGTACTTGGGCCCAAGACTATCTGCAACCTAGTCCAACTCCTAACAGCTGTCACCATAGGAGTACTCAAGCAAAGGTCTCTAAAAAGTAGGAATTAGAAGAGTGAAGCCCCACTTACCCAGTTTGTGTGATGCCCCGAAGTTCTCAAGAATACTGATTGAATGCATCTGGTTTCTATTTTTGGCTGTCTAGCTCATATCTGGTACAAGGGTGGTCTGTTCGCACAAATAAGGAGTGCATGATCATTGCCATTTGCATGTAGTGGTGCACAGCACACGCATGCACAAAAGACCCCATAAAATAACAGCAAAGTTACCTGTCACCTCCCCTGGTGTCATCAGCATCCATGGAAAACATACACACTGTGTAGGAGCTTACTCGGAGTGAACAGCCATACATGGTCCCTGCTCTTTGTGATTCAACAAATCCAATGCTTTTTTACATTATTTACAAAATAACTGTGCTGACAGACTGGAAACTACATGGATGGTAGTAGTGTAAGCTGGACAAAAGCATGGGAGCGCAGAGTTAAAGACACGATGCAGGGTATTACTTTACCTGTTGTGGCAATATATCATACCCATCTTTTAAATTACATTTCAGTTATTCACTTTCAGATGTTTTACGCATAGCGGCTCACTGTGCAAAATTGTGCTAAAATAAAAATTATAAAATTTATAGTGATATGATACACCTCCTTGATTCTTTAGATTTCCTCATCCATTAAATGCATGTTTTTAGCTTTTTTATGGGCATTCTGTCCATGTTTCAGGACGTCTACATTCACTTGTCCCTCATACACTTCCAACACCAACACAGTGTGTGTAGGGTTGTTGGATAGCTCCACCATGTTGGTTTATTTCATTAGCATAACATTTTGCTACTTATGCTGAAATTTGTATCCCATGAAACGTTCTGTTGATGCACGTAATTGTGCACTGCTACATGGACTTTACTGAGTCTAAAACTCACTGCACACGTTTGCATCATGCCTCAATGCAAACATGGAAAAAATGACAGTGGAAGCTTTCTTGAATTTACACCTTTGAGCTTTGACTAGAAGATAGTATGACTTAAAAGTAGGAAGTTTTGAAATCAAGCACATAGTTTTAAGGAGAAAACGTTTAGATGATTGAAGAAAAAAAAAAGTTCCAATGCTCTGCAGTCCTTCCCTCTGGTGCAATACCAATATTCAGTATAATGATATATTCAAAGATATACAGTTAATGTTAAAAGCATTTACCTAGGTTTGGTTATTATTTCTTACTGATGTAATCTTCTATGCCTTCCTTCAAATATAAATTACTGACTGGGTCATTTTACTATCATTCTTTTTGTTTTTTGGTTAGTACTTACTAGCTGGAAAACAATCATTTTCATTTATTTTACATAAAATGATCCCTTTATCCAGAGGAAGTGTATTAATCCTGAAACAGTCAGTAATGTTTTATAAAAGTTGGGTAATATCAAAATATTTATGAAAGTAAGCTAAAACAGCAAGACAATGTTTTCAGAGCATAACAGGAAAACTGCAAACCAACAATTTTAGGCAGCCTGAAATTAGAAACCATCAAAACATTGTTCATCAGATATGCAACAATGTTTCTATTAATTCCACTTTTATGGAGTGTGAACTGAGCATTGCTTAGGTATGATAAGGAGCATAGTTAATGTCCCAAATAGACAGGAATGTGAAAACATTGTTCAAGATAGGAAGACATATTGCCTGTTTTCCCACAAATCTTGTACAGTATAAGATTTTAATGCACCAAATGATCACTGTCTTATTTTCTACTTGCCACTTGCTTCATACATTATTGTTTTATTAACCACATATCTTTAATCATTATTGTTGCAGTTCAGTGCAATTCAAGCCAATATTCAACACTGCAAAATTAATATTTATGTCTTCTCTTAGTGACATACAATTGCTTCACCATTTGCCTCTACTCTTGGAACCAAAAGGTCTCTGTTGTTTGCATTGTCTGAGAACAGAGACAGAAACAGCATGGCTGAGTTATTCATGGGGTTGCTTTAGGATGGAACTAGAAAGTCAGAGAAACAGAATAACACAAGACTAGCATGTGTGTAGATGTAATATGAATTACAGCCTGTAATAACTGGGAATGCGCACTTAGTACAATAATAATAGAGACAAAGCTGGATTCCTTTGTAGCACTTCATTAGACACATGTATAAGTTTATAATTAATATGAAACAACCCTACTCAAAAAGCACTGCTTTTAATATCAAAAAACAGTTAATTTTATAATGTTCCTACAGGTGCTACCAACCAGTAAGAAGTCACGAACCCCAATATTTTATACACTGGGTATATGCCTTGTGAAGAGTCACCTATATGTAGCCACCCGTGAAATGCAAATAACTATCATTACATTCTGGTAGGCGTCACTTTAATATATTATCATCTTAATGCAAATCCCAGTAGACATGACCTTTAAAAACACATAACCTTACAACTTCCCATTGTGTATGTATCAGTCAAAGGACTGTGCATGTAAATAATCATGCCATTCCGTTATATATAGCTCCATTGGCATGGGGCGGCAAGAGCCTTGATTATGATCTAGTCCTAGATGATCTGAGCTTGATTAGTGTCCCCAGCTGGAGTGTTGAGAAGATGAGTCATAGTCTGCTAGCTTTTCTTTAAGGGGGTGGGATTGTGAGGTCATGTGACCAGATTATGGCAGCTTCAGTGTGTGTGAGTGGGGCCCCTAGATAGAGGTTACATCACTGCAGAGGTGGAGAGTTATCGACTTAGTTACTCATCACATGCCAACATGTATAAGGGGTATGATATGCACCAGTGTGGTACATATGCCTGTATTATAGCCCCTTTGTGGATGCTGGCATAACACCCAGTATGCTGAGCCCTTACAACCAGAAAATGATTGGGCTGTAGTTTTTCTACCAGGAAAATGAATGGACTGATTGAGCAGCAAATACCATGTGGGGTTGGTTCAATGGTAAAGAGGGGGATCGAAGCAAAAAGAAAAGAAAGTGTTGTATATAAAGGTATACTTCTGCATCCTTTCTTTGCAACACACCACATATATCGTTGCATAACAGTATAAAAGTAATTTTGCACAATGCATCTGTACCAAGGCTACATGATATTCAACTGAGAACTCTGTAAGACAGCCACTAATGTGGCTACATAGGCTTTCTTTGATAGTCTACCATCGTCTGGAAAGAACATTTCATTAATGTTGGCGTAATTTATAATCAGAGTGAATTCATAAGACAAATGCAAGCAACCTGTTTACTTCATCCCACAAATTAATGCAAACTTCATGGCATGGCTGACAAGCAAACAGCCTCACTAATGCACAAAGAAGAAGATTAAAAGGTGACAACCCTCTTGTCCCACACATGGGCAACTCTGTCAGACACAGATATCCTGATGACAATTCATTCCATACTAAACAATTTAGTTAACGGGTATTATTGTCATTAGAGAAACATTTAACTCATAGGTCAATTGCTCTAAAACATTGATACCAGTTTTTCTTGTGCCTTAAAAATTGTCTAGCTATACTGCTACACATTTTTGCAGCATACACAAGTTCACATAATGAGGAAGCATGATGTCATGCCCATCATCATCACATCAGATGAGTCCATTTCATAGCTTGGTAAAGTGTATAGATCAGCATCAGATAGTATAAGCTGTACAAGTATAACTGCAGCATTTCTGCCATATAATCTGGAAGCTGCAGTGAGGAAAAAATAGAAAGAAGATGTAGAAGCCAGAAAGCAGATTATTTTTACAAAAAAATTTACTTAGTCAGAGGGCGACCTCCCTTGCAACTGCCATATGCAGAGGTACCCTCATACCTTCGTAGCATATCCTAATTGTGTCATCACAGTACCACAGATGAAAGAAGACGGATGTTGATATTTGTGCAGAAAATAAATAATCTCTTCTATTTTAAGGTTACGTGACTTCGGAACTACATTGGTATGGATATAGGGGTGCAACCTACCATGATGGGTTCCTCCTCCTTTCATAAATTAGTTTAATGATACAGAGTTTTGAATATTTTAAAGACATCACCAGATAAATATATTTTCTGCAAAACATGCATTCATTCCTTTACATTTAGTATTTTGCCTTTCTACCAATGACACTTTGGATAACAGGTAGAATCAATGCTATGTTATGCCATTTATTCATTTTTATGCCAACACAAATAATGCTTTATATTGAAGTTGTTTGTGAGAATGCTAACAAGATGAACACCTGAAGCAGGGAGATGAAAGTATTACTGAAGACTGTCATTGCCTGAAGTTTACATGGACTGTTAGCAGTAAAACTATTCTTATGACCTGCTGCGTATGCATATCTGTTTGCTTGTGTTGATAACACTATGAACAATGTTTTGTTACTGAGACAGAATGGTGTGTTTTAGTAGTGCACTGTCTAGGTATGTATTAAGTATTTGCAACAGCATATTTGTGTGTAACAACACTTGACAATATATCAACAACTTTGCCAATGTTTCTTCTTTAATGCAACTGTGCCAAAGTGCATTAGAGTTATACACACTGCATTGTGGTCAAACCTTTACCCCATCAGTGTGATTGTTTTCCATTAAAGTGAAATATAAGGATGGAGGCCAGAGGTAGCACTCAGCAAATATTACTGCTAAAAACAATTCAGAAATGATGCAGACTGTCCAGGCACAAGGGTTGTCAGCTGTAATAAGACCCTATAGAACTGTCAGTGAAAAAAACTGAAAAGAAAATGTATATCAGTCAATGTATTTTGGTGACAAGCCACTCTAGTGGCATAAAGGGATAAGGATCTGACTGCAGCTCAGCCAACCAGTGGCTTGAGTGACTGACAAAGTGGCAGGGAGGGGATGGATGTGCCCATCTTGAGTGATAGGGCATTCAGTGATGCACTCCATAAAGGGAGTTGTGGTCCAAAGAGAGAAGTTGCCCTTGGATACAATCAATGAGCATGGGGTGGGGGTGAGGAAAAGGATGTGGGTAGGGCATAAACAAAAAAAAAAAAAACACCCCAGATGGAACCCCATAGGGCGATCTTAGTTTCCATGATTGGCCCTAGCAATACCAGTGTCAGTCTGTGGAGGATAGTAGAATAGCTGGTATTCCTGGTGTGCAAATGGGACACTGGGAGCCAGGCTGGTAAGGATGATGCCCAGGGGGGCTAAAGAAAAAAGGTATTTGGGTAGTGAGCAATATATTCCTGTATTCCTGTTTATGTGTGGTATTAACTGTGCTGCTTTGTAAGCGTCCCTGATCTTGACTGAATGTACAATGATGATACTTCAAATCAATGATCACGTTTCCTGATATGTTACTCATTAATTTTGGATATCCACAGGAAACATTGCTAGCACGGTTGCTGTTACTGTGCCAGAAATGATTCAAGGTCTTTCAGATTTTCATTTTTCTCCATGATTATGTGACCATGGAATTAATATTTCTAACTAAAGTGGGTCTGAGGATGTAGCCCTCCATATTGGAGTACTGTATTTTTTGAATTCCTTTTTTCTGGTACAAGCTTCAAACAGTTTGTCCATTTGAATCTTTAACTACTTTAGACTCAGCAGCTTATAGAGCTAGGCACTGAACATTTATTTGTTTTGTTGAACAAACATCTTTGGTCTCTGTTGCTGCAGTTCAGCTCTGGTATAAGACAGTAGTCTGCATTAACACATGTATGCTCTCCTTGATCTACTGAGACAAAACTAATAATGTGACCAAGTATACTCTTTAAGTTTTTTTTTCTGTCATACACTGAAGAAGGCCAGGTTAAATCCAGGCCGAAACCGGTCTGTTAAATTAAGCTGTTTATGAAGTCTTAAGTAGTTTTAATAAACTACAATTTTTTTCATGGCTCACTTGTTGCTGGCTTAGTTTTTTCTTTATGGTCTTGTTTTTTGCCGTGCAACTCCCTACGTGCAGGGGAACTCTACTTTGATACACGTGTCTACATTTCCTGCTGGGGGACTCATGGTGTGCTGTGTTGGCGTGTTCGTCCTTATTCGTATGGCTGACTTGTTTTTTTACTAATTTGGACATCCCTTTGTCAAGTTTGGATTATTATTTTTTCTTTTGCATCATTTCGAAAGCCAGTAATGTGTAGCGACTGGTCATTGGAGTTCTTTCTGGTGAGTCGTTGTCTATAACTACGCGAAATTGGAAACTATGTGTGTGTTGATGTGGGCGCTTATTAACACTTATTTTTCGTGAGGATATATCACTCAACGGATTTAAGCGACTGGTCATTTTCTGGTGAGTCGTTGACTATAACTACGCGAAATTGGAAACTATGTGTGTGTTGATGTGGGCACTTACTAACATTCATTTTTCGTGAGGATATATCACTCAACGGATCTAACCACCTTTTTTTGTGTGGTGCAGTGTTTTCTTTGGGCGTCGCATTTGTTAGACAGTTTTGGGAACTTTTACTATCATTTGGTGGTACCAACTGGCGTATGTAATTTAAGTTTCATCGTGATTGTGACAAACGATACTATACTAATTTTTGAGGGACATTTTTGATCTTTTTTGTTTGGCAACGTACTTTGACTACCTGGTCGCTGAAAGTATTACCATATACAGGAACGGACAGTGGGATTTATCAGGTCGTTGGACATCAGACCTTGAACTGGGAATGTGATTACTGTGCTTCAACTCTATTAATATGTTTTTTCTGTAACCTCACTATATTCTTCATGAATATTATATGTCCATAATTTATGAGTAGGGATACAACTCTTTTTTTACTTTTGGATACTATTGGACATTACTTTAGTCTTCTATTTCAGTCTATCTGTACATATGTGGGGAATTATGTTCGTTTCTGGTCAAGTGTTTTTGAATTACATTCATGGTTAACATTAGTTGGCGACTATCGTTGTTTGCTTAGGATAGCACAAAATTGTCAGAACTTTATGTGATGTATACATAATCACATTCATACAATTGTCCTATGTGTACTATAAGAATGTTTCAACATTAGCTGGACAGTATTTTTGTCAACGGAACTAATTAGGGGATAAATGAGAGTACTTGTATCATATTTGAAGCATGCTTTATATGTACATATTCGTATGATCTTTTTAGGATTATGTGTACATGTTTTTTGATTTATAAATGCTGTATATCAGTTTGAATTAATCTCTAAATATTGTATATGTTGAAATAACAACAATATCTAAGCTTATGTGAATTTTTTATTCATGTCTGGATATTAGTATGTTTTGAACTAGTATACTAGCTATATATTATTTATATATTTTTGCCAAACGTTTTTTCTGGCTATTTGTCATATATCCTAATATTATTTAGTAGTCTATACATAAATATCTTAGTCATATTGTCTATTGGAAATTCATGACCATATCTGTTTAAAGTACTATAAATGCACTTTTTTGGATGATACAACATATATAATCTGTCCTTATCACTTGGGCTGTTTATATCATTCAGGGTCTGATTACTAAAATTTTTTTCGGTTTTGTCTCTCGGACCTTTAAAACTATATATTATTGCCCTGGTTACACCAGCATAAAAATCTTTCCACATTTAAGGTGCTCAACATTTGACCTGTTAAAGTGGTTTGATACTGTGCATTGGATTGTCACAGTATTCATTCACTCCAATTTGATTTTTTATACCATTATTGTCCTGTATTGGACGTGGCTATTGTTTGTACAATATTGCACAAACTGAAATATTGCCATTATTGTCCGATGGTTGTTTGTCTTTTTCTTTAATACAGGGCGTGGTTGCTTTCATATCTATATATTATTGATTTTACACCAATAATGGATTTAAATAAAATATTTCTGGATTTATCATCCGATAGGAATGATCTTGCACCCTTTGGTATTGGTCATGTTTCTGAAGGTTTAGCAAATATTAGTTCCATGAAGCCGGAACAACGATGTGAAAAACTATTTAATGATTTAAACAAAAACATGAAAACACTAAGATATTTTGTTTGGCACCTTAAATTACTCAAAGCTTATTTGGTTAAAGGCATTAGTCCTAGGGGTTTGAGAGTCAAAATTCAACCTCTAGTAGCTGACCCTGATGATATTTTAACTACGGAATGGTTATCCATTCAACAAGAATGCTCAATGAAGTTTGTTGAATCTCTGTCCAAGTATTACACTAGGATTATAGATAAAGAAACTTCCAAGGTGTTACAATTAATAGATGATTGTAATCAGTATCAGAATGATACATTTTTTTCTGCATCATTATCTAAACTTAGTTCAGATTTGTTAAATTTTGATACTCATCTCAAGGAAAGAAAACTTAAAAAATTTTCTCGTGATCAGTCCGATTACGAGAGGGGGCAACCCTTTAAATATACTAGACATGTTAGATTTCAAGAGATGCACAACAGAAATACATCCAGTTCCAAAAGGAAATGTCCACGTTCCATTTTAAAAGGACGTGGTAATCATACTGACACTACTGATTATGATACATCATCAGGTACTGACACAGAAACACAGCACACCATGGAGTCCCCCACTCCTAAACGTAAAAATTACACATCCCCTTTAGGCAACATCGAGGGAGGAGAGGAGGCAGGAAACACAAGAAGGGTTACAAGTCTACAGAATCTTATGGAAGTATTAACGAACAAGTAAATTATGTTGTTGCTAACAATGTCTGTAAACAATGTCTGTAACATCTCTAGCACTGTAATAACACCTGAACAAACATCTTTATTGAATAAAGGCTTATCTTTTATACCTGGCTTTTTTGTGCCTGAAGACACTTTTGCACAGGATTTATTTACATTTTGTAGACTCATTAACCTTAAATTGTTTTTTCAGGATAAGGGGGAAGAACAACAGCAACAAATGGATATCTTTAAATATCATGCCTCCTCATTTATACCTCCTATGCATCCTTCTGTAAATCTTTTTTTACGCAGTGTACTCAGTGATTTACATTTTGAGTCTAATACTTGTCTACCTATGCCGAATAACATGACTGACAATGAATTGTCTTGTTTAAATGAACTAGCACAAAATAAAGACCTTGTTATTCTTCATGCAGATAAAGGTGGAGCGGTGGTGGTGATGAACTGGAGTGATTATGATATCGAGGCTCACAAGCAATTGGGTGGTGTTCGATATTATACCAAAATGCCACTTGACCCCACCTCCATGTTTAAACACCAAATTGATAATTTTTTGCATTCTGCGGTTGACAATGGGATTATAACAACCAAAACTTTAACTCACTTAACTATCACTGATCCTGCTAGACAATATATTTATTTTCTGCCAAAGATACATAAGGATCCTTTACATCCACCAGGTAGACCCATTGTATCGGGTATAGGATCATTCACTGAGCCCCTTTCTGAATTTTTGACCAGGTACTTAAAACCATTACTTTCATGGGTTAGATCCAGGATACAGGATACCACCCAATGTTTAAGCATTGTTAATGACATGCAGTTAGAGGAGAATTGGTGGTTATGTACACTAGATGTAAGTTCACTATACACCAACATCCCTCGTTGGGCTGGTCTTGATGCCATTGAATATTGGCTTTACAAGTCAAATATTTATCAACCTGGTTTTAACACTTTTTTGATTAATCTCACCGAGCATGTACTTACGAAAAATGTCTTTTTCTATGATAAGGAATGTTATTTACAGATGAAAGGTACAGCGATGGGGGCATCCTTTGCCCCCATATATGCTGATCTATTTATGGCATACATTGAGGAGATTCTGATATATGATGATACTCATAATCTGTTTTTGCCTGAGATTGATATCTGGCGGAGGTATTTGGATGATTGCTGGATGGTGTGGAGATCAGACATTGAGTATCTTCGTGAATTTATGGAATATTTAAATGATAATAAATGGGGAATACAATTTACTATTACTCATGACCAGAACTCCATAACGTTTTTGGATGTTTTGGTCACTAGAAATCAGGATAATACCTTGAATACTGAAGTATATAGGAAGTTTTCCGAATATAACACCTTACTCCATGCCTCCAGCTATCATCCAAAACATATAGACAGAAACATTCCGAAATCACAGTTTATCAGAATTAGACGTAATTGCTCGGATGATGTCAGTTTTAAACATCATTCTCAGGATCTATACCACAGATTCATGAATAGGGGTTACAGTTCAGGGTATGTTACCATGGCCCAAAACCATGCTTCGGGTCTACATAGACATGATCTATTGACATATAAGAAGAAATCTTTGTCAAAAAATATATTACGTTTCACTACTACATTTGATAGAAACACTAACAGATTTATGGATATAATCAAGGACAATTGGAACATATTGAAGGCGGATGGTAATATTAATACGATAATTCCCAATGTATGCTCTTTTTCTTTTCGTAAAGGAAAAAACCTAGCAGCACATTTTAATCATTACAAACATCATTCTGATTCTGTACTACCTCAGTTATATCAGACCACTATTATGGGTGACAAACTTATTGGCTGTTTCCCTTGTGGTCATTGCATTAACTGTAAACATATTCTGAAATCAAAAGAATTCAGTAGCAGAAACAGCAGCACAGTATATGACATTCGATTTTTTGCCAACTGTAACACTGACTGGGCTATTTATATGGCTTGTTGTAGTTGCCACTCTTTTTATATAGGTCAGACCTCTCGGCCTTTCAGGTTACGCATGTCAGAGCACTTGAGTGACATTAAATGTAAAAGAACTTCCAATGCTTTATATAAACACACACTTAAACATCAAACAGCTCAATTTCATTTTATTATTATTGACAAACTCATTGGTGATCGAACCCATAAATCTGGTTGGCATCACAAACTTGATGCAAAAGAAAAGAAATGGATTACCAAACTTGGTGCCCTATTTAATCCAGGGCTTAATGAATATTTATGAGTCAAATTTTTGTGATGTATAAATATTACTTAGTGTAACATGAATATTCATGAGTTTAATGACTAGGATGTGTCTTGTCAGCCAATCAAATGTTTTGTTTTACCATATAAGACTTTTTTCACTTGGTAAGCTTTTTTTTCTGTCATACACTGAAGAAGGCCAGGTTAAATCCAGGCCGAAACCGGTCTGTTAAATTAAGCTTTTTATGAAGTCTTAAGTAGTTTTAATAAACTACAATTTTTTTCATGGCTCACTTGTTGCTGGCTTAGTTTTTTCTTTATGGTCTTGTTTTTTGCCGTGCAACTCCCTACGTGCAGGGGAACTCTACTTTGTTACTTTCATAGATGCCTGATACTTTCCACAGTGTTGAAAAGCAAATCTCTTTTTACCACAACTTCAACAGAACAACATTAGTTTAGCCTAATAAACTTTCAAATCATTCAGGAGAATGAGATAGACATGTATTAGAAATGTATTGGAGGTTAACATGAAATGTTTCTTAGTATGAAACAACAACAACAAATTGAGCCACAATCTGTTAGCTTCCTTAGAATGCAGTTCAATATTTTATTGTGGTTCTGTTTTTCTGGAAAGTGCTCTTTCTGTCACACCTTGGATTAGAACAGCTCGATCATACGACCTCATAAAAGGTATGTCTCATACATGCATTCTGTTAATACAAAGATTTTGTTTTCTATTATTATTTTTATTAATATTTAATTATCTTATGTGCTAATGTGAAACCAATTAAAAGCATTTTGTGCAGGAAACAAATCCCATTTCACTCCTCATACTGACCGCCTCAATTTTCATTCCCTTTTCCTTTACTGTTCTCACTCAGAGGACACTGTGTCTCACAGAAAGAGCAATCACTGCAGGCAATGAAGCATAGTTCATCAGAGCACTCCAAAATCCATTCTGGACTTCAATGATATTTCATACATCATACCAACTCTGTCTTTTCACTAGTAGTCAAGATTGCTCTCCTTCTGCAAGTAGCAAAGCAGGATGAATCTAAGTGATGACGGAGACCATGGAACACACACAGTAGGTGGCAAGAAAGAGACAGAGATTTGTTGTTTTGACACAAAAGGTGGGGACAATAGTGGAGCAACACAGATACACTGATGGAGAAGAATGGATAACAAGTAAGGTGTAAGAATTGAGACATAAGGCAGGGAAATGTCTGGAAGAGGTACACAGCATGGTACATGGTGGGTGGTAGACATCCTTGAGGCTAACTCACACAGTTATCAGTCAAATCCTTGGCTGCTATCATGTGCAGGCTGCACCTCAGGTGATGCAATGGTCAGGCCCTGTTGGTAACCCTACTCCGTCAGCCACAAAGCATATGCACTGCAGTGGGGAGACAGGTGTCCAGCTGTTGATATACCTTTGTAGACAACAGTATCTGCAAATTAGACTAGGATATCATAGGTAATATCCCTCTTAGTCACAATCTGAAGAGAATCCTCTTGCCCTCACCCCTTCTTGAAGTGGCCAAAGAGACCAAAAATGAACCTTCCATGTCACCTACAGCAATGTATCCTCTATCCTTTCACAGGGAGTTGGGCATGGCAAACACTGGTACCCAGCAACACAAGTGTCAGTTAGCACAGGCAGAGTGACTGCTGCCACTCTTCTGCCACAACCACAAGTGGACCTGCAGAAGAAAAAGAAAAAAACAAAGAGAACACTTTAATACCCACATATGTTACACATAAAAATGCAACTGCACAGTGAAGTACTGCACATAGTATATGCACCCATTAGTCAATAGAGGTGTCCTTGCATCCTGAGATGTCTCTCCATGTTGGTTTGCTATTCATTGATTACTGTCAATAGATTAGGAAGATATCAGTGCACAAATGGACTAGTTAAAAAGAGAGAAAAAAAATCATGGCGTGCAATAAAACTCTGGCTCTGTCCCTAACCACAGCCTCCCACTGTCTCAGCAAATGAGGATGATATCACCTCAGGCCACTTTAACAATGTCTGTACTCATCAACAGATTAGGTTATGCTAGTGGCATCACATATTATCCTGGCAAGCTCATGTCAGCCATTCACCTTGCAAGTGGTCCATCATAATGGCCCAATAGGTGCTCCTTGAAAGTCCCCATGGAGAAAGTATGAAAAAAGGGCTCCCCCCTCAGATGCTAAGAAGTCATGTTGGTCCTAGTACCTGAGGAAGCTACTCCCACTCACACATGCTCTGCAAGAGGCAAAATTATATCCCTATGTGCATGAATGCACTTTCTGACATTGCATGATGTGCATTGTAGTGCAGCAATGGGGTGCTTCCAAAAGTGTCCATAGTGCACAGCCACAGGCTACAAGCTTCACAGGTTCTGTGCATGAGCATAGTACTCACATGTATTTCTAGACGTTGGTGATAGACATGTGCAGGGTAGAGACAATTGGTGTGAATAACATGCTATATTTAAAATCATGTTCAAAGGATCGCCCCAACTCGTCCCCATTGTTATATAGCATACACTTTTGCCCATCACAAAGTTTATTTTTGAAATGCAACATTAAAATCCTATTGTGAATTTATAGTTTTAAGAAAATGGACTTAAAAATACTGTAGAAAATATGACACACTCAGACAAAAAGCTTGTTTGCTCTCAGCTCAGCATCACTTTTTTGATTATGCTGATCTGGGCGCAGGAAATGAGGCAGAGAGATTTGCAAAATAAACAACAAAGCAGTTAATGAAAGACAGTAGTAATGTTTTAAAAGTTAGGCTTGCCCAGGGAGATTTACCCCCAAGTTAAACGGGCAAATTGCTGTAATACATACCATCCAGTTTTAAATAAAACAGGAAAAACAAACAGTGGCAAATGAACTATGGTACTATATTTTTCAATACACTGATCAACTTTGTAAAGCAGTTACATGTGCAAAGTGCTATGACATGTTTTTTTAAAAAAAATGCTTTCCTAGCAGTGAATGATTATAACCAGCTAACAGCAGAAACACCTGCAAAGTCTCCACATAAAACAGAAATTCTAGTACATCAACTCTTTTTTTTAAAACAATTATCTGGAATTCTTCCACATCCTTACACATGCCACCATCTTCAGTAGAGGAGGCATACATCAAATGACATCATGAATTATGCACAAAGCAAGAAACAGTAATAACAGTCTCAGGGCACCAAAGAATGCTGCCAAGGTTTAAGCGCTTTCATCCTGTAATAATTGGACTTAATCAGTAAATAAGAACAATACATTTAAAACATTTAAATACTTCCTCCCTTGAGATAACATGATCTGAACATCCAATCAAGTAATACTTATTGCAACAAAATATAAAAGTAACGTTAAAAATTTCATACAAATGAGTTTAAGTTAATGTTACATTATACACATAGTTAAAAATTGAATGATTTAACTATATAAATATTAGACACTTGCTTATAATATGCTTTTAATCTAAGTAAGTGATTAAAACAAAAACCACGGGCCAGATTCATGAAGGCTTGCATGGAGTCTAAGAGTAGAGTAAGACTCCATGCAGCCAACATGTCTTCCGAGCGATCCAGGGGCGTGTAAGAGAGCTCCTAAAACTCCTCTTACACGGACAGGGCTAGGATATGCAAATTACCTCATCTGCTGCTGAAAAGCATGCAAATGAGGTAAAATTGCGATTCAGGAAACCCTAACCTGTCTGAGTAAGAGTAGTGTTATTTGCAGAAATGTACTCCGTTGACATCTGAGTACGGTTCTGCAAATAGCAAAACGGAGCCATGACAGCTCGAAAAAAAGGATGCATCTAGTCGAGGAAGCATGCCAATGGCCAAAAATATGGCCATTGGCAATGTCCACCGATGCAAAAATAAAATAAAATAAAATAATTTTTTTTCCCGATCGCCGATATTTAAGGGTAGCGCAGTGCCACGCAAATGCGGTATGCTGTAAAAACCAGAAAACCAATAATTAAAATGCATACATGTGGATTTTACAGTAATCCCTAATACACAATGCAAGTGAATGGCAGTCCAAAGACAACATGGCTACCGAGTAGAGGTTGCTAAGGGGGGAAGCTCAGTCTAAGAGTTGTAACCAAGCATTAGTAGGCAATCCTATGCAAATGAGGGTAAGGATAGTGAATCACAAGTTTACATAGCAAAAGAGCGCAGTCAGTGTAGTGTAGGAGTAGGATAAGGGGTGTAACAGAGTAGAAGATTGGTGACCTCATAAGGTGGTATGTCTGATAGAAGTGAAGCTCATTGGAGTAGAGTGTCATGTGTCTGCTGTCAGATACTAATCACTGGAAGAGGTGTGTCAATAGGTACCCTAGCTAAAGGAAATAAATTGAAGGTGTATGCCGTGAACAACACCAAAGTTTCTTGTAGAAATGCCTGCAACGTGTATGCGCACGTGTGTGCACCTGTAAAACCGAGTAAGCCTGTGTGCGCATGTGTGCACTTGTGTGCGCGCTTGTAAGCCAGAGTAAGCAAGTGTAAGGATGTTGAAACCTGTGTAAGCGCGTTTGCATGTGTGTGCATGCGTGTTAGCAAGAATAAGCAAGTTGTAGCCCGTGTAAGCATGTGTGCGCGCGTGTGAGCTGGTGTGCGCGGCGCTGCCCCCCTGAGGAAATAGAAAGGGAAAAGGAAGCACAACAAATAGTAGGAAGTTAACCAAGGAGTACTAGCAGAACTATCAGGTGAAAACAATCAGAATCAGGCAATTACACAGGCAGTACACTAGCCCAGCCCAGCCCAGCCCAGCACTTAAAACTCAACAAACTACTTTCCACTATGTTTTTCTCAGAGACACTGTAAGACTGCAGTAAGCTAATAGAAGTGAAAAAAATGCTTTAATGAGACAGAGAAATGTTAGGGGTTGCCATTGCTGTTATAAGGTGACATATGCAACATGCTGAGGGTGGTGACAATGTGAATGCTGCTGAGCAACCCACAGTGAGGAGATGGAGAAGAGTGTACAGGCCTAGGGTAACCTACCAGGGGATACATGAGCTGGAGATAGTGGAGCGCTATAGAGTGGACAGAGACCTCATGCAGCAAATTGTTGAGCTGTGCAGGCCACGCCTCACACACAGAACCAACAGAGGGGAACCCATCCCAGTGGAAACCAAGGTATGTGTTGGCCTAAGAATACTAGCAACAGGTACCTTCCAGAGACCAACTGGCGATATGATGGGGATTTCACAGGCATCAGAATCCAGGGTACTGCACCAGTTCTTGAATGCCATGTCAGCACATGTCGGAGAGCATGTATATTTCCCCAATTCCCATGAGGTATTGGCCAGCAATATGCATCTCTTCCAACAAATAGTGGAATACCCTGAGGTAGTGGGTGCAATAGACTGCACACACATTCGCATCAAAGCACCAGCTGGTGAGCGGGGTAGGGTCTACTATAACTGCAAGGGTTACCCCTCCATCAACTGCCAGGTCGTGTTTGATGCCCAAGGCATAATAATGAATGTGTGTGCTGGCTGCCCTGGAAGCTACCATGTCTCCCATATCTGGCATCTGACACAGCTGTACCAGACATTTGCCAATAGGGACATTCCTCATGGTCACCTAGTGGGGGATGCTGAATATGCACTTGAGCTGTGGTTGATGACACCCATCAGAAATGCACACACACCTGAACAGGAATGCCATAATGAGGCACACGCACAAACACGAAATGTAATTGAGCGTGTGTTTGGGCTGCACAAGGCACGGTTCCGGTGCCTGGACACATCTGGTGAAGCCTTGCAGTACTCACCAACTACATGTACCCAAATAGTCATGGTATGTGCTATGCTACACAATATGATCCTGCAAAAACAGTTGCAGCAGGAGCAGCATAGGGCTGGGCACAACAGCCCCCCACCTTTGGCAAGGCCATCACAGGCAGAGCGTGACTCGGAGGAGGAACAACCTGAGCCTGCCCCAGTAGGCAGAAGGAGGCGTGCCCAGTATGCTTTGGCCTTGGCAAAGAGGCAATGCATAGCATATACACTGGCTCAGTAGGAACCCTGGAAATGATACCTCTCTCTGACTCGCACATATAGTAAAAGGGATGCCTAACCTGACACTACCTGTTAACAAACATGTATAGGGAGGGTAAAACGTGCATCCGACATAGGCAGCCCTGCAGAACCACCTGAGGCATGATTACTATGTGTTAAGCAATATAAAGCAGTGCTAAACAGCTCTCACCACTATTTAGTATATGTAAACAAAATTGCACACACTAAGTAGCACAACTACAGGCAATGTTCAGCAATATTGTGCACTGTCCAGCAATGTTGGGCAACATTGAGCAATGTTGTGCAAGTCTGGTCAAATGTGGGTATAGTTCATCAAAAGCAGGTTAGCAAGTTCATATTTGCTTCACTTTTCTTGAAGCAGTCTGTTCTGCCATGTATGAAAATATGAAGCAGTGACAGTCCTCGAACCCAGGATACAGTGCACTATAGTCATAGTACAGAACCACTAAAGCATGACAGTATGTCAATGGTCAGCTTGATGAAAAAATGCTGATAAGTCCATGCAAAGTATCTCATGGAAACCTTGCAGGCATAGCATAATCCCTGTTGAGTTAAGACACAAAGGTGAGGCCTGCAGTAAGAATGGAACCTGATATTCAACACACATATAGTATAAATGTTAATATTGGTAATGTTCACACACATCAACAAATGTAGTGGACCTCAGACAGCAACATACTGCAAGGTCACACTGGGCATGCTCACACATTTGAATATATGAGACAAATGTCAGGCAACAAAACACTGAAAGTCTGAACTGGGCAAGCTCACACACGTAGGGCATGTCTGAGTACAGCAGTGGGCCACACATATCCGTCAGTTGCATGTGTCAACCCATGAACCTCGCGCTATTCACCAATCCGCCATGTGCACACAGTGATATGACAATAGACACATATATAATATAGTGAAACCCTGTCATGATCAAATATGTTATGCAGATACTTAGGTTGTTCATATAAAGTGGGAAAGCAAAGAAGAAACAAAACCTGCAATCAGTACCATCACTGAACAATGTGCATCCCGAACATTAGCATAGGTTCAGAGGTTGACACTAGGCTATCTGCCCTAGGGCATGTATAAGCCTAGCCACAGTATGTTTGTCTTTTGCAACCCTGCTAGATTAGTAGACTGTGCCTGTGAATAGTAGGTCACACAAGATATCCCACATATGTTCATTTTATTCTGCCTCGGTCTAGCAGGGACCCAGAACATATCCCAGGGCTAAACATATGATCACCCATCCACCTGTGAAGATGTCACCTGTAGGTGGTCATTGTGGGTCTCTGCGTATGTGGGACTGGGATCTCATTTCTGAGTGAGTGGAACCTCTGGGATGGGAATCTGCCCCTCCAGCATGTCCTATTAACATCAGTGCTGATGTTCCCGTCCCTGGAGTGTGTAGCTGTAAGGGACTTTGATATCCTGATGTGGAGCCTGTCCATCAATGCTGTGATGGACATGGCTTCAAACAACAGGCACAGATTGCATCCAAGTAGGCAGTAAGCAACTGAGGAGAGCTGGGGTCACCATAGCCAAACTGTGCATACCATCTTTGTGAGTCCCTAGATCCACTTGGTTAGGTAAATTTGTGGACATTACAGTTGCTGCAGGTGCTGGGTAAGGTACATCCAAAATGGGGCATTGTATCCAAGCATGGGCCTGATGAGTATAGGGGCACAATGACCCCATCTGATCTAGATGTAAAACCCTATGGGATAAGGTGGGCTATATAGAAGGTGTGTCCAACAACATTGGCAACGTGAATGTCAAAGGCGAGAGTACTAACTATTCATGTCCCCAAATCACAAATCACACACACCCGTACGTGATGTATCATCACCTATGTGGTAATGTGTGGGCACGTTATTACCAAAGGTGATGACTATGCCTCTAAAGGAAGGTAGCTGTAGGCCATGGCTCTGGCACCAGTTATCCATCTCTGTGAGACCCTTTTTGAGGATGCTTGTGCCAGCTGGGGAGTCGATTATGGCACACAGTTTGCAGTCATCTGCAAACATGGTCAGCCATATTCCTCCTGTGTTAGCCAGTACATCTCAGAGATATATACGGAACAAGAGAGGTCCCAGGACTGAGCCCTGTGTGATGCCACATGTAACTGGTGTATAGTCAGACATGGCACCTGAAATACTGACCATGTGGGTGCTATCCATGATCCAGTTAGTAATCCATCTTGTGACATATGTGTAGATATTGAAGCCGGTGAGCTTATGTATAATGGCCGAGTGGGTATTGTGTTGAACTATTGTGCGAGCTCCAGGTAGGCTGTGTGGACAACCCTCTGTATGTCTATGGACCTGTTAACTGTTTAAAGACATCAAACAGGTGCAAGAGGCAAGATCTGCCCACAACAAAGTCAAATTGTGTAGGATCCAGTGTCTGTAGGTTCACAATGTCTATGTGTATGTGTTCCATGACGATACGCTCCATAGCTTAGCAGACCAGGATAGTTAGGCATATAGTGCGATATTGTCCAGGGTCCCTTGTGGTACCAGCACTGTGGAGCGGGAACACTGTTGCTGTACACCATTCCTTGGGTACATATCCTGTAGTAACTCTGATATTGAACAGTGACATAATGTGAGTGTGAAGTTTGTCATGAATCTCATGTAAACCACAGTCCGGGACACCGTCTGGTCCCATTGATGCTGTGTTGTCTGCTATGGAGAGGGCAGCACTCACCTGTTCATCTGTGATGTCAGGGAGGCTACACCCTGTTGGGATGGACATGTGCACTGCAGGGGGGATGGTGGGGAAACATTCCCATTGTACCTGATTGCCAAGATGTTTGCAATGTCAGTGGGTTCACTGTATGCTTTGTCATTATGCAGTAACTCACAGCATATCTGTGAGTTCCCACCCAGGTCCCTGACATAACTAAAGAAGGCTTTGTGATTGTCCATAGTGTCTGTTGCAAGTGTCGATTAGAAGTGGCCCTTAGATGAATCAACAAGTGATCGTAGCTATTCCATAGTACTGATCAGAGATGCCTTCCTGATTGGGATTGTGCGCTATCATGTAGTAGCCTCCTCCAGTCCTTGTATAGCTCATTAATGGCCGTGGTCCACCAGACAGGTCCCCTGCCTTTGGAGGAGTGAGTCTTGTAGTTATCTGGGCTAGCACAATCCATGCATTCCAGTAGTTGTCCATAGAATGGGTTTGTAAAGGATTAAGTGGACTGAGCTATAATTAACACTGTCCCAGGCTCTTTGATGGACACCACCTTGGTTTGTATAAGTGTGACGTTTGCTCATGAAAAGTACGTCACTGAGATCACCTAGGATATGTGTGTGTATGGGATATGTATGTCCAGTGAGATGAATGTAGGTTCTGACCTTAACAATGAGGGGTATTCCTCTGGTGTGGAACATAGAGTCCCATGTTGGTGATGATCAGGTCCCACATGTTTTAACCCCCTGTGGTTGTGGTGACCAGTTCTGCCATAGCATTTGAGTGTAACAATCCTAACAACTGTTGTGCGAGGGTGTTAGTGCTTGAGTAGTATGCCCAGTCAATGTTTGTGTATTTGAAGTCACACAATATAATGGTGTTTGATGAGACCTTCACATTCCCCAGTGTTCCCAGGAATAACGAGTGTTGTTCCCGAGTTTGGGAGTGTGGTCTGTAGCAGTCTACAAACTGAAATGCAGTTTGGCCCACTGTCAGTTGCACATGTACATTCTCCAATGCTTTGTGCAGTGCTACCAACCCAGAGGTGTGTGTATGTATGATGTATATGGATACCCCCCCTATTGTTGTTGTCCGGTCCTAGTCTTGTGTCCGAAAACCATGGTATGAAGTAAAACTTGGTAGTGCTGGTGTGCTTTTGGGAGCCTGAACCAGGTGTCTGTTACTGCACATATATCGACAGTCTCCATACTGATGTGAGTCCTGAGTGCATGCATTCTGAGGGTTAGACATGTTGTTGAGCAGCATTACTCTCCATTTTCTTTACCGTGTAATGTCTATGGAGGTGGTTTTGTCTTCTGAACCTCTCTTCAAACAGCCACTATGGGTGTGGCAAGAGCCTTAGCCAGTTTGCGAAAGCCTAGGGGTGACAGGTGCATGGCGTCCATAACGAATCTACGTGGCATGTCGAGCATGTAATTCCAGGCTGACAGACACTGGATCCCCTTTGAATGACACCAATATGTTAGCCAACTGTTAAAAGTGATCAGTTTGTCTGTATACTGTGACATACTTCTTGGTGAGGGTAAGATGCTACACAAGGTCAGGGTCATACTGGCCTGGGCTACATGATCACAGAGCTCCTCTATGTCTCTTGTCATGTAGTCCAGAGAGGAACATCTGAGGGTTTACACACCAGCATGGTCAATGATGGAGCCATATATGTACTTGCAGTGGACTGACAAGAGTGCATGTGTCATGTGACAGATCCTGGCACCCAACAGACAGCACAAAGTGACCTTCTCCTTGTTCAGCCTGGTGAGTGGGATGTCAGTGTGACCAACAATTACAGTCACCTAATACAAGTGTATGAGGTGTGTTGTGTAGGCCTAAGGGCAGTGACTGTGTGGCACACTGACTTTGTGAACTATGTGATATGTGTGTATGGTTGTGGGTTAGCAGTTGTTTGTGTGTCTGCTTTGGATGTCTGTGCTGCTTAGGCAGAGTATGTATAGAGGCTCTGAGTATGTCATTGTGTGGTAATGTATTTGGTTTGCTGTTGTCATAGGTCCATGTGAGACTGGATTTGTGGTGTGTATGGTCACCTTCACCACCTGATAGACTGTGCCAGTCACGACTTGGGAGAGCTCAGCCTCATGTCTGTCTATACAGTTGCATCTCTCACATATATCTGAGTTTGTTGGTAGGAGGACAGGGTTCTCTGTGTACATAAGGCAGTTGAAACAATGCGTAAAAATTCCAATATGCACCAGCTGGACTGGAGAGTACACACGAAACCGACCTTTGGACATGCCAGGATATAATGATGACATATACTGTTGACTGATCATAAAGGATCAGTAGTGTGTTAAGTGTGTAAAAGAGTATTACAGGTTTTAGTGTTCAGGTTTGTCATTGCTTTGGAAAGATTATCTGCAAAGGAGTACAGACAGAAACATTACACCTCCTTCAGCTATGTCAGAAATAGCAATGTACAGTCATATATGTCCTGAGTCAGGGTCAACTGTACCTGACTGACAATGTCGACATCCTGTCAGACAGGCCCATACATACATACCCACCTCCCAGTGACAAAAGGCACTATCATCATACCAGAAGATATCACATGTAGAATGTGTAAACTGCTCCTCCCAAAGCCAAATGAATCCCATCACGTGGATAACATTGTTTCCCCATATGTGTCATAAGTGAACAACAGAACAAACAGACCCTGCACCTGAACAGTCTGTTGAGCCTCACACTCTCTACAGGATCTTACACTGTTGAATGTGTTACAGCAACATGTGGCACACCCCACAAGTATTGGTGCACAACAGACCATGGGAACTATAGTCCTATAAGCCTATGAAGTCCAAACTGCTAGGCCATGGAGTCCATCATGATTGCAGTCAGGAACAGAGCTATTGTAATCCGACAAACACACAACCCAAACGTCTGTGGTATGTTAATGAGCAGATCATGTTCCCCAAACCTGCTAGATTTTTTTCAAGGCAGCCACCCAGGATATACATCACTGAAAGGAGCAACACAGGTCCCACATAGACTTTGAATAGCCCTTTATCAACATCACAGACATGTTGTATCCACAAAACCAACAATCTGTGCATAAATATGTATTGTCATATGAAGGAATGGCAATTTGTCCACAGATAGATCACACAAGCTATGAATTGTGGATTCCTGTTCAAGATGTTCGCACCTGCTGACCCACAAGGTTCATTCCTGGGATTGCATAACACTAAGTGCACACACACATTACCATGTCCAGTCTGATGATGTCAGTATCCTACAAATATAGCAGGAGAATGGAAACCACACAGTAAAGCATATAGTGTGTCATGTTAATGTGTATCTCTCTAGTATCATAACATACTTGGGTAGGGGTTTGAATCCTGCAATTGCTGTGTGTGTGTGTGGGGGGGGGGGTGTAAGTGTCTGTTTGTGTGTGTGATTCCATTTGGGAGAAGTGGCCTTTTTGTATTATTTCACAACACATTAAAAGAGGTGAACACCTCTTTGCCAAGTATGATGATGTCAGTATCCCACAAATACAGCAGTGGAGATTAAAACATCCAGTGAAGCATGTAGCACATCATGTTAATGCCTATCTCACATAGTTAGGTAGGGGTTTGAATCCTGCAATTGCTGAGTGTGTGTGTGATTCCCTTTGAGAGGAGTGGCCTTTTTGGAGACTGTGAAAACACATTAGAAGAGGTGAATACCTCTTTGCCAAGTGTGATGATGTCAGTATCCCACAAATACAGCTTTGGAAATGAATGCTCCCAGTAAAGCATATAGTGCGTTGTGTTAATGTGTGTCTCCCTAATGTCATAACATAGCTAGGTAGGAGTTTGAATCCTACAAATGCTGAGTTTGAATGTGTGTGAGATTTCCTTTGAGAGAAGTGGCCTTTTTGGAGACTATGAAAACACATTAGAAGAGGTGAATACCTCTTTGCCAAGTGTGATGATGTCAGTATCCCACAAATACAGCTTTGGCAATGAATGCCCCCAGTAAAGCATATAGCACATTGTATTAATGCGTATCTTCCCTAGTGTCATAACATAGTTAGGTAGGGGTTTGAATTCTGTGAATGTGTAAGTGTGAAATTCCATTTGAGAGGAGTGGCCTTTTTGGAGTCTGTACACATTAGAAGAAGTGAATACCTCTTTGCCATGTGTGATGATGTCAGTATCCCAAAAATACAGCTTTGGAAATGAATGCCCCCAGTAAAGCATATAGCGCATCATGTTAATGCATATCTCCCTAGTGGCAAAACATAGTTAGGTAGGGGTTTGAATCGTGTGTGTGTGTGTGTGTGAGATTCCCTTTGAGAGGAGTGGCCTTTTTTGGAGACTGTGAAAACACATTAGAAGAGGTGAATACCTCTTTGCCAAGTGTGATGATGTCATTACCCCACAAATACAGCTTTGGAAATGAACACCCACAGTAAAGAATATAGCGCGTCGTGTTAATGAGTATCTCCCTAGTGTCATAACATAGTTAGGTAGGGGTTTGCTGACTGTGAATGTGTGTGTGTGTGGGGGGTGTATGTGTGTATGTCTAATCCTATGAGAGGAGTGGCCTTTTTGGAGACTGTGAAAACACATTGAAAGAGGTGAATTCCCCTTTAGCCGGTTTGATGATGTCAGTATCCCACGAATACAGCAGTGGAAATGAAAACTCCCAGTAAAGCATATGGCGCATCGTGGTAATGCATATCTGTCTAGTGCCATGACATAAGTAGGTAGGGGTATGAATCCTGCAATTGCTGAGTGTGTGTGTGTGTGTGTGTGTGACACTGTTGAGTAATGTGTTATGGGTTTTGCTTTTACTACTGTATGATATATCAGTAAAACAACAGTATGTGCATTGCACACTGCAGGTATCTGTGTGGCAAATACACATATGTACATGTGACCTAAATTGGTAACTGTGTGGCCAAGACATATATGTACATGTGACCTCATTCACTTCATAGGTGTGAAGCCTGCTGTCAACACGACTACATCTGTTACCATTGATAGTTGTTGCTGCTGCTTCTTGAACCGTAGCTCACATATGTATGTATGTGACAAGTCCAGCCACTGTAGTGAGCTGTACCCTAAGTCATCTGTGTCACACACACACATGACAGTTGTTATAGAATAGTGTGAGTGTGGGTGTATGCCTGTGGCATATGACAGACATGTTCAAACACAACCCAGTCTGTCAATAATGGCCGTTCATTGTAGGTATACAACAACTCTGTGTATATGCATACAGACCCCTTAATGCTTATGTGATACACTGAGGGACATCAGCATAGCCTTGGGAATGTGGATATCAAAGGACAGATGAAATCACATGTGGCTGTTTGTACACATCGGTACCCCTGCTACATGTTGTGTTCTACTACCAATGTGTTACTATCAGAATACTATGTGTAGTAAACGTGGATGACTATGCTATTGTTGGCTCATAGCTTCACAACATGGGTTTGTCAACAGGTATGTGTCTGTATGATACCCTTGTGGAGGATAAGTGTCTAATCCGGGGAATGCTTTGTAGGCCACTGTATGCATCACCAGATGTGGACGTACATATCCCTAGTGAGTCTGCTTGTACCTAGGATGGACACATGCCAAACAGGAGTGGTCACGGGAATGTGTGGTGGTCAATACCACTGGTAACTGGTATAGTACAATACCGGAAAGATTCTAATGCTACTGTGTATCCTACAGCTGTGTGTCAGTTGTCAAGACATCATCTAACGATTGGTTAAAATCAGGCTGTTGAGGTTATGTACACTACCAGAATGCTAACCAATGACCGATATCAACAGTATCACCCACAGCATAGTGTCATACCATGTCATACACACATGTGTACTCAAGTTGTGACATATGTGTAGTGACATGCATATTGGATACCAATAGGAAATATGAAGTATTAACACTGTGTAATACAGGGCATGTCACCCTTCCCATGTGCCCACCATGCACATACATGCAAACAGTGCACCTCCACCATGTTCACAAATGTACACCTTGAAATCTGTACTGCACACATCACACCCATAACATCCACTCAACGACACATGCTGCCAGTACCACACACATCAGCCAACTGTCACATGTGTGGACAATCTATGTTTGGAATTAACACTGGTGTAAACAATACGAAATTGATAATCACTGCTGTGATGCATCATGCCTACTCAGATACACCTACAAGGATATCATTACAGTTTACTGTTCACAACATGCTAACATTGCTACACTGCTAGTAGGTCACCCTGTGCATCAGCACCATGTTATCCTGTTCCTGCATCAATGTCACAGATGACAGGAGGTGGCAGAGTTTCATCATATGCACAGGGTGTGTGATTGTTTTTCCAGAGCCAGACAATGACCCATCCAATCAACAAGTATGTGTGTGTGTGTGTGTGTGTGTGTGTGTGTGTGTGTGTGTGTGTGAGGGATAACAGTACAGTATGGGTCAGTGTTGATGTGATGTGTGTGTATGTGTTAGCCCTACATGTTGGTAGTATGTGTGTGTGTCTGCATGCACACAGTACCCCCTTGTGGCTGCCAAATATGGGTGTTTGTGGGACAGCCACAGACTGTATCTGCCAGGCTGTACAGATCACTGTCTCTGGCCACGGACACAGTACCTGTGCCTGGCAGGGGTGACACGAACAGTATCGGGTACTAAACCAGACTGAGTACTATCGTCAGAGGCAGAGGGATGCTGACTGGACCCATGTCCCTGCTGGGAATGGCCAGAGCCATGTGTATGTGGTCATCTCAGATGGTCTACCGACAGCCCAGCCACAACATTGCTGGGGCTGGTACTGGCACTACGGGAGCGGCTGGCACTTGGGTGTCATCTGCGATGGCTGCCAGCTGAGGATGTTGCTGGTATATGTCTATGTCAACATCCCAGCCATCTTGCACTGTCCTGGCACATGGACATAACATTGCGGAGGACATCTAGTGTCTTCCTCCAACGTCTATCAATGACATCAGTGTAATTGTGGATGGCACCGGCAATGTCACGGATACTGTCATTGATCACGGTGTTATGAACCCTCTGTGCCCTTAGTCCCTGCCTGGTGTACCATTCCATACGTGCCTGTGCTTGCATCACAGCCCGGAACATTCCTGAGGTTGTGAGACCTGTGCGGGCATGCCTACTAGGGGCATTACGGCCAGCGATGCTCCAACGAGAACTCCTGGACATATGCCTATGTGGTACCATTCCGGGAGTCTGGGCATGGCTGCTGTGTGGGGTTGCATGTGCCATAGATATCACACTTTCCTGGTCAATGCCTACCGTATGCTGTTCCTCACCTAAGGCCATTGGTGTTGAGGGATGTAATGGCAGTACATATGTGCGCATAGATGGGGTGGAAAGCTGTGTACTTTCGATTGGTGGACCACCGACAGACCCTGTCAAACATGCCTGTGCCGCTACACATGTATCATCATGGTCACTATTTGTGGCAGTGACCTCAGGTTCCCTGCTGCACCCATCCAACAATACCTCAGCACCTGTGAGAGGGAGACAGGAAGCACACTTTACCATCTGTACAGGATGTTCGCACACATGCACACATGCACACATGAACACATGCACACATGCACATATGAACACATGAACAAATGCACACATGCACACATGCACACATGAACACATGAACACATGAACGCATGCACACATGAACACATGCACACATGGACACATGCACACATGCACACATGAACACATGAACACATGCACGCATGCACACATGCACACATGCACACTAATACACTAGACATTCAAGTTGACACACACACACCAACAGCAATATGGAACATAGTCGTTAGTGGTTGATGGTGGAGTACAGTATCGCAAGCCAAAGAGTACTATCACACGTTGTCAGCATACAGGATGTGCGTTGCTCGACAACATGCAGTGCGAGTGTAGAGAGTCCTTGTAGATAACAGTATACATGTCATTGATGCATGTGTGTTGTTCAGTGATTGGCCTCACCCTGGTACACAATGTGTACATGGACACAACATTGCACTGCAAGTCTGAAACACTTTCCAATGTCCTGTGCACCATCACTCATAGGTATATAAACCATGGCCGGATGCACACAACTGTCAGGTGTATAACAATGAATGCTATGTGAAGTACTGCAGGTACCGTAACTGGATGTAGTGTAGTACCATGAGCCATCATCAGGCAGCATCATGTGGTCACTCAAGGCCACTGATGCATGTCATACTGGCAAATATCTTGCTGTACCTGTCCTGCACCACTTAGGCTACATTTAATAGTTCACAGACAGTTGTTACATGGCCATGTCAGGTGTTCAGTAGTGAGCATTGCCTAACATGACTGTGTTGTGTGTTGACGTGTGTCACACTGCCCCATGATAGGCCTCTATCCCCAGGTATAGTATGTGTGCTGTGTTGATGACATATGGAATACTGGAGTATGACCTTACAGCAGGTGTCTACATACGCCATGCGTATCATATTAACACATACTGCATATGACAAAGTGGTGTATGTTGTGTGCATGTGTATTGATTCTGCCTATACAATGTCCACTACAGTGTACCCCACTTGTTTGTGATGCTTTGTGTGTTGCATGTGTATGAGTCAGATACTCATGTCACTGGGAAGTGCATAGTCACACAGAGAACATGCAGAGCATGCACTATGTGTAGGTGTTTAACATGTGTATATGGCCTACAACTCTCCTAAGACATGCACATGTTATATGCTATATTGACTGTAGCCCACTCACCAGCATGGGTCTGATGTCTTGCTATCACACCAGAGGGACCTGCAAGGATATGAGACAGTATGTCAGTGTCAACAACTATGACATTGCTGCTGTGAGTCTGCAATTATACAGTAGTACATGGGGTGACAGTCACAGCCATATAGATAATGTTCCGAATTATCAGTATTGCATGACACCAGACTCCACATATTCTGCATACACAGTACACATCTGATTAATGCATATTATAACACTTGGGATTATAGTGGTCTACGGATATGCCATGTTACCTGCACGCTCGTTGTCGCTGTGCTGGGTGACTCCAGCCTCCATGATGACACAGGTGTGTTGTACTGGTTGGCCAGGAGCCACCATGCTGAGGAGCAGCTCTTCCACTCTGGTGAGGGGGGGATGTGTAGCAGCACCACCACCTGTGGCAAGCTGTTGTCTGTGGACATCGGAGGCATGCTGCTGGACATGTCTGATTAAATCACTGCAGTGATGGCGTACCTGCTCATAAGTCTGGTTATGCATGCCTACATCGTTCACCCGACAGACAACATCCTGCCACAGTGCAGTGTGACCGTGCTGGTCCTGGCAGGATCTTGAGAACAGAAGGTTATAATGTTGGATGAGTGCATCTGAGATAACTTTCTCCTCTTCAGGGTAATATTCTGGCTTTCTGTTGTTTGCCATAACCCTGGAAGACAATTAAACAGTAATTGTGAAAAAGTCATGTGGCACACTCAACATTCTAATGTACAGACATCAATGAAATGCCATATATAGCAACCTATTGGCTGTCAGTAGATACACACTTTTAATACCACATATGACTGCTAAGCCCACAACTGCCTGACAGTGCCTGGCACATACTATATACCAAACCATGTTCTGCACAGCCACAAAGTGAAACCAGTATGTAGGACTATATATCAGTACATGGCACACTGTATGTGACAGAATGCAACACCTAGCCACAGGAGGTGTATATGAAGCTAATGCATACAGACATTTGTCATCCATTGAAATCAATGTACAGTACAGTTACGGTACTACCAGTGCACCACACTACTTGTTGATAGCAAACCCCTCAGTAACATATGTGCACATTCATCACTATAGGTGGCATACTGCTGTACTACACTATACATGTTGCTAGATACGCACCTATATCCTGTGACACACATACCACCGAGGCCATGTTACAGGTATACCCACACACACATCAGACATACCTACAAGACACAAAGGTATGGCAACCCAGATTACATTTACCTGTGTGCTATACATTACTGTGTGTCAACACCTACATAACCTCATGCCTGAGGAATGTAATGTGTGAGGACTACAGGTAACAAACAAAAGTGTGTTACCAAGCCATGTGGATATAAACCATACTGTGCAGTTGAAGCATACAGCTTCAGGTAGTACTACAGTCCATACATGACTTGTATTCACTAGTATTAACAATCAATAAGCATACATGTACTGCTTTAGCCTACAAAGGCACACTCCATTCAACACCATGGGACTACATCACAACGTATGCCATACTGCTTTTCCTGCCTGGCAATAGCATACGGACCTTTTGATGGGATTAGAGCTACAACACTACATACCATGGTATACACAGATTCCCACTAGGCTATCACACATATACACATCATTGACACATTCACATACACATTCTCCATCACACACAGTCAACCTCACATAGCATGTGAAGCATGTGTGTATCGTGTCCTAGGTAGCTGATAGGCTGTTATCCATAGGGCCTATGGAAGCCTAGACATATGGTACCCTGCACTACAACACACATGTAATGTAGGTTCATGCGCCTCTGTCATGCAGAGCCACGGGGGTGATTACCGGGTTGTGTTTCCTATCTCACATGCAATCATCATGGTTATTGATGGCAACTGCTAATGAGGACCTTCATATGCTGTTGATAGGTAGTTTGTTCCACAGTATGATATGTGTCTGTGATGATGATGTGCCAGCCGAGCATGTTCTGCTTTTTACATTACAAGGTGTAGATCAGTAGAGTGTGTATCTTGTCTGGTGTTCCATCTGTTTACATGGAGCACGTCCAACACCTGTGGGTTTGCCATAGCTTTGTATGTTAGGCAGGGGTAGCCTCTGGTTAGGCGGTATGCAACACAGTGTAGCTGTGGTTTTGTAAGACAGTCAGCATAGGGCATCTGTTGGAGTCCGGTAATACTCTTTGTGAGGTATGTGTCTGGCATCTACTGTTGCTGTGGATGTCTTCTGAGGTGCATACCAACAGGGACATTGTACTCTATGATGGGTGTTATAACTGATGAGTGGAGTGGAACCCTGACCTCTGTTTCTATGGATGACACACATTTACTGACGACATGTGGACTGTACTAGGTTTACATGACTAGTGTGGCACAGTGATCATCATTAGGGACACTACTGTCCACCTGTGTCCCGTAGTCTCTTATCACACCTTCAGTGTTGAGTACACTACCACCTATGTGTTAGTTCATGGGTACAGGGCTTTTAACAACAGGGATGGCAATACATGTACAACATTCAGCTGGAGTGTACATTTGAACATCCACTGGTGTACACATAGATATGCATATCAGCACATATACAGTCCACCTTTCATGGTGGGAATATCAATTATGCAAAGGTTGAGGGGGATACAGTTATGTAATGATATTGCACAGTCTTGTGCAGAATGCATGGAAGGTGTTCTCAGCCCATATATGTTTAGCAGTACCCCCTATCTGGAAGACTATATACCTAGCAAAGCATACCCATGGCATTTGAACAACACATGTCATATGCCAGCACTCTATGCTGTCTTGTTTGACATACACTACAACCTACATATATATATGCACATAACAACCTGCACCAACATATAAATGTCCGCCCTTCACAAACAGTTGCAGTATGTCCCTTGCTCTATGCACATGTTCAGATGCTTATAAATCAGACACACATGTATCTCGACATATGTGTGTGCCATACAGACACAAGGTCCACACTGTTGTAAGTCCATACACCTCAAGGATGACCTGTTGGGCCTTGCTACAACATGGACAGTTGTCACATGTGTGCATACAGTAATAGTACAAGGGTATACATAGCTGCAAATGATACATTACTATGCTAGCCTGCTACAGCGGTTGCCAATGCTAAGCTTCACATTATGTGACTATCATGCATGTCCTACTCTGTGACATCCAAGTTTATATAGGTGTTTGCAGAACTCCCCGAAACTGCCATTAAACGCAGTACTGTACAGACCATAGATAACATGTTCATATGTTTGACATGTACTGCTGAGCTACAAATGTTACACTTATGTCCCACTGCACACAGCTACACAACAATTTGTCCATGGCAATACTTATGCATGGCATCAGTGCATACTTACCCACTGCTGCCACATATGCATGTATCAGAGGATCTACAATACTAACCATAACCATCTAGTACTTGCCGCTAACTACAAACTGTTACATACCTGTATGTCCCTTCCAGTTCCGTCTTTGTATGCTTTGGTGTTTTTGTTTTTATTTGGTACAGAAACTTACTGTCGTTTGTTTTTTATTTATTTATTTTTTTTCCTGCTTGGAGTTGTTCACTATCTGGAACATGCAATGTAATGACTGCATGTGGGGATAGCAAGTACTATCTGCTTTTATAGGTATCTGCACATGTGCATGTGATGCCCTCTGCAGCAATTGTTGCCCAGCATTTGGTAAATACATACAGCCTGCTGAGTGGTAATTGCAGTACTCACTGTCATAGCAACCCAATGCTACAAATTGCTAAGGTTTGTAGGCATAGCCGTTTCAGATTTCCAGAGTGGGGCCCATGCTTGCTTGCTGTGGACACTGTTGTGTAAGTCAGAAGGTTGGTATACATCTTATAAATTAAGCTAGAGGTGTAGACAGTGATGTACATGTTGTACTCAGACCTGACTGTTGCCACTTCCAATACTGAGCTATCAGTGTAGAGTTTTACTCACCACTACAAATGCTTACACAACATTTATGTGACTATGTAGTTTATTTTCTACTCATATAATTAACTGCCATACAAATGTTGTTATTGAGACATATTCTCTTGGCACATTAACTGTTTGTGAACTGTTATACTGGGAATATTAATGTACTGACTTCTGCAGGGTTTCTGTTTTTTAGTGTTGACATTAGCACAGGGTTCGCAGGACAACTGGACAATTCCTGTACTGAGTATGCCTACCTACACACTTGGTAGACACTAAATGCACAAGTATCTTTTAATTGGGGTGGATGCTTACATACAGAGAGCATTATGGATTAATGTGTGAATATTATCTTACTGGACTTGCAGGTTTGGTGTGTACCTGTGGGTTTATCAGGGCATGTCATCTGTCTGCATAGTCCCCAACTGTGAACCTACCCAGATGGTAGCCAGAGGTTACACTGTCATTCTTTGTCTGTGCAACTCACATGTGTTTTCAGCACTGTTACAATGGCATTGTTATAGTCAGTTGCTACCAGTGCATGGCTACATCCATTGGTATTTCTGTGTTATACTCCTACATAAGGGTATGCTTGGGGAGGTCCTAACAAAGCTATTTGCAGAGTGTGTAACAGCAGTATAGCCTATATGTCTGTGTGTTTGTGCCTCTGCTGGCCCTATGGAACACTCAGATACATCTTTGCATGGAGTCAGGGATAGGTAGTTGAAAGTGAGGTACACCTTACACATAATAGGGACAGTAGGTGTATATTTCAGTGAAGCAGTGCATATGGATTAGTACTCCTTTCATGACATACAAGTGGTGTCTACTGTTATTATTGTCAGTATTCATTGTGTAATAGCCCACCTTTCTGACTGATGTCAGTACTTTTCTGAGGGATTCTGAGGGACACAGCTAAAATATGTTTTACAATGAGGGACATCCCTGGAAAGTTGACTGAGTTAGGAGGCATGGCCTCTGCCCTACTCAGATATGCCAGTGTTTGTCCTGCTATGATACTGTGTGGGGGTTGTAAAGTGCCTCTGTAACATTATTTTCTGCTTGATTGGCTGCTTCTCACATCACACTCATGTAATGCAATTCCACAACAATTGCTGGTAAAGATCCACAGAACAGGCTTTGTGTTGTGGCCTTCCTAGTTTTCATTTACATTCACTCATTGTAATGCATGATATATTTTTTGCAGGACCAAGGTATTGTATATCTGTTGTGGCTTAGTGGTACTTCATGCAGTCTCATGTGTCCAAGGTCTGGGGTTCGAGACTGACAGAGGTATTTTATTTTGCTGCTGAGCAGAACAAGGGCCCTGACATAGAGTGACTAAGGCACTTTTAAGGAGTTGTAAGCGGGTTTGCGTGGGTTTGCGTGACGCTTAGCGATGCTTAGCTAAGTGCACACATGTGCACACTCGCTTAAACCTGCTTACTACTGCTTAAAAGTGCTTACTCCCGCTAACCCCCGCGCTAATTTCTTTGAAAGAAAAGAAAATGAGGAGATAGAAAAGTGGTGAAAAAGGGGTCACAAAGAGGGAAAGACAGTAGGTACACAAGCTCGGGATGTGCAGGAAGGGTGTAGGGAAGGTCCATAGCTGCCCATTTCTTTAACAGCAACAGCTGTGCATATGTAGCAAATTTGGAGTGAAATTTGAAACCTTCCACCCCTGAGAGAGGGGAGAGGACAACAAAGTATGTTGTACTGCCAATTATAATTATCAGTTTACATGTCCAGCGGACATGTCTGTGAAATGGGCAGCTATGTATGGGGCGTAATTTTTTTGCAGGTACAGATTGCCCTTTTTTTTTTTCAGGGGAGAGTGGAAAGTGAGGTTTGGAAGTAGGTATATTTGGGGAGGTAGGTTGAGTAGGTAAACAGACAAGACAAACAAGATGCATACAGGGGCGGAGTATGACATATGGGGTGGGTGAACACAATTGACGGGGACGGATGCTTGGAAATCGCAAGTCCATGAGCCCACAGATGGTAACAGTGGGACTGAGATCCCCACCCATGGGCAGTCACCACTGGACCTTCACAGACCCGAGGGTCGCTGTGCTGGGGGCTGCGTAGGAGGGGCAGGCTCACCCGCAAGTCATGCCACTCTCACCTCGAGCTGGCGTAGGGGATCAGCGACTAAATGCTGGATCTCCCTACGCACCACAACCCAGACCCTTCGGAGGGTGACAGGAGGCCCTTCTCCGCCCACGCTTGCAGGGGGGCGAGCACCATCCCCTGCAATGCTTCCACCCGAAGGTGGCACAGGACCAATGGAGGAGGGTAGCCCAGACTGGGCACCAGACCTGCTGGTGCCAGGTGCAACTGCCAGCTGAGGAGGGACAGGTGGGTCCGCTGGGACTGGCCTTCCCATACATTCTGTGATTAGGTGTGTTTAATTACAACATAGACAACAGCATTCCAAGTTAGTTGTAACAGCATGCAGTAATATTCCCATTAACCCAACACACCAGGGTTACAACAGTTGAACAGCAAGCATAACACATGCATGTAATGAACGACAGTGGACATTACAACAGCATGCAGGGATGATTGGTGGCAACAGGCCACCAAGATTGTGGTGTTTTAACAGGGGACATGCATCAAAGTAAATGCAGATTTTATATAACAACAGGACATATGTCCCAACAAATGTTATGAGATTAGACATACCCATTGAGGTGTGGAATTGCATTGTTTATGCACATGGAGTAGGGTGTAAAAAGAAACCTCCATTAACATCTTATTAGTACTTTAACTGTACACTACATTCCTATTGACTGCAGGTGTATGTCCCCTACATGTATTATTACACTAGGCAACATGCATTGGATTGCGTTATGGGTTTGGCTACTTCATTATATACCTGACCTATATCTGACATAGTAACTGTCCAAGATGCAGATGTTACTGCTACATACGTGTATTTTATTTACATTTTTATGTATCTGCACATCTGGATGTGTTCACGTGACTTTTTCACTTGATTTTCTACACAACCCTACTTTTCAGGTAGCACACTAACATTTCTGGGGAACACCTTGACAGGCTACTCGTGTGCCAGATTTACCTATGCATGTCAGCCATTTAACAACTGTTGAGGACTGTTACATGCTTCACAGCTACTGGCACTTCCTTCATCCACTTTATATGGGACTGCACTACTGGGGGTTGTCAGCACTTAATAAAACAGTAATATTTCTTTAATGCAAGGGTACAACAACATTTCTGAGTAACTGGCACATACACACTGCAAGTATTATACCTTTCTTATTTACATTAAAACTCTTTTCTACAGGCTCTCTCCTTTATTTGATAATTACACTGCATACAGTAGACCTATTCAGGACATATTATACCTTTATTGATAGGTTACAAGACTGTTTTTCAGGCTCACTCACTTATTTTCTATGACAGTGCATGCAGAGATAGTATTCCAGACATATTTTTGCTTTATTCATGGGTTACTACACTCTCTTCCTGGCTATCTGACGTATGATATGTAACAGTACATGCAGAGGATTTAATCAGGGAATAAATGTTTTATGCTTCACAGCTACTGCCACTTCCTTCATCCACTTCTTATGAGACTGCACAACTGTGGGTTGACAGCACCTAATACAACAGTACTATTTATTTATTGCAAGGGTACAGCAACATTTCAAAGTAAGTGTCACAGACACACTCCAAGTTTTATACCTTTATTAATTACATTGAACACTCTTTTCTACAGGCTATCTCCTTTATTTGATATTATAGTGCATACGGGAGACATATTCAGGACATATTATACCTTTATTGATAGGTTGCAACACTCTTTTCAGGCCTGCTCACTTATATGGTATGACAGTACATGCAGAGATAGTATTCCACACTTTTTTTACCTTGATTGCTGGGTTAGTACACTCAATTTCTGGCTCACTGACATTTGTTATATAACAGTACATGCAGAGGATTTATTCAGGAAATTTTATTGCTGTATTATTGGACTAAAACACTTTTGTCATGCTCACTCACATATATCATGTAACAATACATGCAGAATATTTACTAACCTGCCTGGTGGTGCAGCCTTCTCAGCCTATCTGCATAGGCTTGCTGATTCATAGTACGAACACCTGCAGCTGTGGAGTAAATGAAGGGATATTGAGACATACCTATCCATTATTTAGACTATATTAGCTTGTCTTACATACTGCATTCCATGGCTACCTACTTAGTAGTTGGGTATCATGCATTTGACGGGCCTCCTGGGTCCACTGGTTCAGAAGGTCCTGCTTCCATCTCTTCAGGTCTGCATGGTGGTGACGGACTTGCTCACCAGTTAGAGGGATGCCTGTGGCACTGGTGAGTTCAAGAGCCAACCGGTTCCAAGCCTCTGCCTTATACTCCGTTCCTTGGAACTGGCCCTGGAGGAGTCGAGTCTCATGCCGATGGACTAGGAGCCAAACCATGTATCTTGACTCCTCGATGCCCCAGCGTTGCACTCTAAAGCATGTACCCTCTCCAGCACCAGACATTCTAACTGCAAGTGGGAGCTACAATCAGTTATGGCGAGTATTCCCACCTATGCAGCTTAAATATGCCGCATTTCCCAAACTTTTCTGTGATTGGCCATTTTTTAATATTCTCGGCTGACTGCAGACCTGCTTAGCAATGGTTAATCTAACATTTATTACTATTTATATGTTAACAGTGGATGTTTATCCTAAGATGTCGTGACTTAGTGGTTCAGTACTTTGATTATGGAGCACAGTGTTCTGGGTTCAAACCTTATCATTGATTTTTATTTTACTACTGTCCAGACAGGTTAGGGGGCGTGGCTGTGTTTAAGCAACTTTGCTCTACGTTGCTCCACGTTGCCCGACGGTGCGCTGGTTGGCACGGTGTGCACCTCCGCGCAAACCTATTGCGCTGGGTAAAGAGCTATTTAGCTATGGGCAACTACATTGTGCTGGCTAAAGCGCGATTTAGCTATGGGCAACTACATTGCACTGGGTAAAGCGCGATTTAGCTATGGGCAACTACATTGCGCTGGGTAAAGCGCGATTTAGCTATGGGCAACTACATTGCGCTGAGTAAAGCGCTGCTTAACTGCAGACAATTATATGTCAGGTTCCTTTATAACTTTACATTTTGTTCACTGATACATAGGCCATTTCAATGCGTTTTAGTAAAAGTTTTATCATATCTGTCAGGACTTATTTCATATACTCATTTTGGACATAGGGGAGTGGTGGGACTCAAACTGTGAATGCCTCCTTTTTGTATGAACGCTCTACCACTACGCTATTACTATTTGGCATAATTTGCATACACATTCCTTATTATGCTCTTCCATGTCGAGATTGCTAACTGCAGCTAAGCAATGGGCACACCCGCGCACACACGTGCAAATACGGGCAGCTATATTGGGAATTAGAAAAAAATATTAATGTTTTACTTTTTATAACTGTGCTGGGGGTTTACAATGTCAGGGTGTGTGGTGCTGGGTACATGAACATTTGAGCGGACTCGCTCTTGTGCGTTGACATTTTGCATTTCAGACACTTGCAGGGGCGTGGACCTTTACACTGCTCGGCAGTCGGACACGCCCCCTGCTTGCCTACATGGTCCGTGTTAGAGTTGGGGTTGAGTCAGCATGCCCTCATGAATATTCATGGCACACTGACATCATACCGTTCAACTGCAGCCTCCGAGTAAGACTTATTTAGTCTTACACAGAGGATTCGTGAATCCAGGGGCACATCATTTAAACCTGGTGGTGTTACTGAATTTAATTTCATTTGCCCCCATAATTCCTTCTGCTCCAGCTGCATTTTCCATGGTCCTCCCCTAGGATTATTTTGCATTTTTTCTACCACAAAGAACAATAATTTATGTGTAGGGTATACCTCAATATGTTTATATAATGCTTTGATGTTTTTTTCTTTTCATAAATATGTTCATATAGCCTATCTTTAAATCTGTCTTCCAAGTTTCCCACATAGAACGCATAACATCCTTGACATCTGGTATTTTAAGGTGTATGAGGCCAGATAAGGGGTGAGGTTTAGTAACTATGGATAAACAGGACTATGTGTATCAAATGTATACCTTATTATTTGAAGACACTTACTGTCATGTATCTATAAATGAAGTACATGTTACCCATCACAAGACTGATATAGTATTATATGGCATGCTAATGCAGGGACAAATAAGTGGCAATAACTACCGATACTTATATGTACAGGACCATACCTCTTAACCTCTTAGAGCAAGAAATGTGGAAACAGCCATCAATGATGGGAGGGAGAAAGGCCCAAAAATAAGGACAGTTTTTTAATATTGTTTTTACAAACTTAGAAAATTGACAGATTAACAGGTTTTACATTAGCATGAATGTTTTGAATGATATGAAGTCTGAAACTAAAATGTCAGTCATTATTTGTTGACTTTAATTCTCAATGATTTGCCAGTGATTTTCCAGAAAATTCCAATTTTATGCATAATGGACTAAAAATATGGGGCAATAATCTGGACATTCTGTGAAAATCTGTACACTTGAGAGGTATGTACGGGACCCAATGATACCTACCAAATTCAATGTCCCAACGATTCACAAAGACATTTATCACACTCCACTAAGACCTATAGTGGATGCCAGTGCATCAGAAATATATTTTGTAGCAAAATTGTTGTTGTTGTTGTCTTTCGGCTTTTCCCGGTTAGGGGTCACCACAGCAGAACTCTTGTCCGCTAATGATTGGCAGTAGATTTTCCCGGGGCTGCGTTGCCAGCTCAATGCCCAACCTTCAATGAAGGCACGCCCATTCACGCATGTCTTTCGGAATGCCACCCAACCACTGGGAGGACATGCAGACTAAAATGTCTAGATTAAAGATCAAAACAAATTTCTCAGTATAATTTTGTTTCAGCACTTTGAACTTGATCTTTAAGGTAGTGATTCAGAGTCATCTGTGTTAAATTCTCTCCTTAACATAACCACCATGCTATAAGGCCTTTATTAATCAGATATAAAGCAAAGATTTAATATTGCATAAGACCATGTTAAAATGAGCACCTGACACAGACATAGTGAAGGAAGACAAAGCATCTGCTAATAAACTTTACTGTACTCAACACTCATGGAGGATAGCACACAGGGACATAGACGAGGTGTTATATGTATGTGTGTGTGTGTGTGTGTGTGTGTGTGTGTGTGTGTGTGTGTGTGTGTGTGTGTGTGTATACATGGAGATATAATATCTCCATCCTTTTTTTTTCCTCCTTTCTCAAAACTGAACCTAGTGACTCCCTTCATTTCATTTCTACTTCCTCTCCCTTTTTCCTTTCTCATAACTCATCCTATTCACCTTTCACTGTTCTACTCTCTTCCTCTAATTCTTCCTACCTCTCACCTCATGAAACTTTGAGTGCATAAATTACTTCACTCCAAATTAAACTCATGTACTCCAAAATACTTATGTTTTAATTTCATTTAATGCTTTGTTACAACACCTTGCTAAAACGTTATTATCCTGTCTTCTAAATTACTGCATTTTAGTAGTTTTTGAAAATTTAATTGTACTTGTTAACTTTGTTGATATTAGCTTTGTAATAATTGTATATTGAGCATTTCTCTCTGAGCCTCCATTGAAAAAGGGATCATTTTGGCCCAATATACTTTCCCAGTTAACAAACTTCAAATAAAGTAAAATAAAACACCATGACATAACATTGTCATATCCAGCTGTATTGGGGCACACAGTGGGTTGTACACACCTAAGAAAGGGCTAACAACACAAGACATGATGGTCCCTTTATATATATATATATATTGGAAGAGGCATTGCGACACATATTGCTGGAGGAAAAGGGTTAGCAGAGCAACCCATGGATTCAATACCTTGATCCAGTAAAGTGTGCCATGATGACCTGCTCTTTGCTGCAGTTTTTATAGGGAAGGAATGAATGGCTACAGTATTACATGGGGCAGGTAAGTCACCAGAAAATGGGGAGGAGGCTGCACACATACTTTTAGGATATCCATAAACAGCCATGCACATATTCTGACTGGCATATGTAAGCCCATGATGTACATGTAATTTCATTGGTTCCTAAGAGAAACAAAAGCTGGAAAAGTTCACCACTCTGAAAGCTAATGTGTTACTGCAGGCTGTCTTTGTATATGGGACGTGCATTCTAGCCAATGCTAACTCAACAGACGTAGTTGATTGGCTCCAGGTATGTTAGGAAGAAGTGCAGGACATCATTGCTGAGGGCAGTCATAACAGAGCTCCACAGCAAGTGTGAAAAAGAATAATCAATATGACATTTTACACCAAAAACAAGGTAAGGGATATTGATAAGGATATGTCTATAATAGAATGTAGATGGGCAATATAGAAGTAGCTTACAGAGGTGGATGATATATTGGTGTCCCTGTATGGCAAAAGGGAGTGGATCCTCATATCCCGTGTTGTACTGGAAATGGGATTTTGGCAGGACAAAGTGTTTGTAGGCGGTTGACCCATGCTTGTAATACTTGCTACATGTCCACATTGTACACATCAGTTTATGTACAGTATGATAGGATTTGTTTAGTATGAGCTTTCTGTATATCTGCCCTCCAGGCTGAAACTTGCACAGCAAGGTATGTGAGAATTAATATGCTGTTCACATGTTCACAGATTGTGTCTACTATCAGTAAACTAACACAATGTGTGTGTGTGTGTGGGGGGGGGGGTGGCATGTTCTTCAAAGTTGCCCTGTGGTCTTGTCTTTACAGGTTTTACTGGTGGAGGGTCAATGAGACAACACATGTCTGATGTCAGGGGGTCACTTGTGGCTGCTGCTGATGACACATGCACATGGTGCAGTCTGATGACACAGTGACACAGATAATAACACTAGCATTTATCTCACACCCATCAGGTACATATGAGGAGGCTGTGTAGGGACATGGCAGACCTCCAGCCTTACGAGGGTTTGGCAGACTTCCTGTATTTGAGACCTCAACTATGCTACACATGCATTACAAGACTCAGTTGCATCTGAACTGCACTCCATCTAATGTGTGTATACATCCCCTATTAGACAGACATAGTGGACTGCAGTGTAACACTTGGGGTTAATTAGGATAAGTGATTCAGGCAGAGACAGCTGCTGACCACAGCACTGTGAAAATGGTGAGTGTGCTGTGTGGCCTATGTAAAGATGGAAAACACCTGCATGGTATGTAGAAGCACGTGCATTACCTGCACAGTGATATGGAGTATAGACCAGGATGCAGATGGTGTTGCCCAGGTCACGCATGGCTAACATTACAGTCATTGGTGCATCCATGTGGCACATGGTAACGACCTTCTTATTTTCTGCAGGCTATGCTGTCAATATCTATGGGAAGGTCCAGCAGAAATGTAGATGTTCAATGAATCATGATAGACAGGCAACATAAATCTTTGCTGATATGACATCACTGTCAGCAATGAACAAAGAGATCAATACTCCTGGACAAGTTCATTCTCACATTTTTGACCATTCTTGGCACATATGATTAGCTATATAAGCTCTTTTTTGTAGTTCTATGCCATTAATATATTTTGATGGGAGCTGGACCACCATGCCTACTCTCAGCCATCATTCAGATCATGGATGCTTTACATCTGTTGGCTTATTATGAGTATACCAAAACAATCTCCAAGTTCTATGCTGTCCTTGCAGTGGACCACATTCATCCCCCCAGACCACAGGCCACCACAGTATCCATCACCCAGGTTCACAACTCAGCAGCTCCCCCCCCCTGCATAGCAGGATGTGATCCCTGACATCCCACAAATGCTGTCAGAGTGTATGGCATCTATCCACTATGAACATAGTCCATATGATAAGATTTCTGTCACCTATCACTGTACCTCACCCACATGTGCAAATGATGATGACTATGCCTTGCTCATTCCCTAACCTGAGTGAGCAAGGTAATGTCTGATACACAATTTGCCAATCCATGCAGTCTTACATGGCTTTGTTGTGATAATAAATGCATTATTTTATTCCTTGTTGTCTGCTTCATGGTTTATAGTTGTGGACCAGATGCCACATCTTTATTAGTGCTGTGAAGTATTATACCCACCTCTGCCTTGCATGGGCTAGCAGTACTGTCTGTTTACCATCAGACTTACCATTCTGCTTCGCTGGTCTCAGCTGCTGTTCTTACACAGGTATTGTTAGCCCTGTTGGGATATCTAGGATGCTCTCTTATTGCGGTACCTGTTTTCACCAACCATGTTATGCAACATGCCACAACTTACAGATATCTCTGTGCGTGTCTCAAGAGAATGCTGCAGTGCCCTATCAGATACATCAAGGAAAGGGAAGAATTCCTTCAGTAAAATGAAAACATGTTCTACCGCATTCCATGTCTGTGCATGTACAGTATGATATACCATCTCTGCCATAATCTAGGTGCTGTGAATGAGGATCATCAATTATGGTTCCAAGGCATATGCAATATCATCTGCAACACACAGCACTGACTCCATTATATGTGGTCTGCTACCCACTTGCATGGTATCTGTACTGGCCTCTGTACCTACGTCTACGTGACTCCACAAATTAGACAACTAGGTAAGAAACCCTTTCACCTCACATGAGCCATTAGTATAGGGCAGGAGGAATAGGAACTGCCTGTGTGCTGCACAAAAGTATTAGATGTTGCCTTGAATACTGCACAGCACTTGGCATCTGGCAACTGAGGGGATAGAACCCCATCCTCCTGATGTGTCAGACTTCCTGTAGATCAGAGTGTGGGCTTGATGGCAATGTTTGTATAATCAATGAACCATCATGATCCCAGAAGATTGGGCTATGCTGAAAAATTCCCATATGGGGAGGTTTTCTTCTCTACAGTACTTGAGAACTATGCATGCTGCTGCTTATGCTGCAGCATAATGTTGAGGTACCTTTGTATGATACATGAAGCTTGCACTTGTGATACTCCTAGAATGTCTCCTGTAGATTGCTGAATAACCCATGTAGCTAGGATGCCTAAAGCTACACATATCACCTCCATCACCCCTTACCAAAGTACCAGGCCCACCGTTGTTTTCAGTCTTTATTAGCAACTACCATCTGAGCTTTATAACTTTTCTATCAATGTTTACACCTTTGATATGGTTATCCTTCAATTTAATCTCTCACATTCAGCTATTCAAATCCAGCTTCATACCATCCTCCACTCCCTTAATTCTTGACTAGACAATCATACACCTATACGTTACTTGTAAACCCCTCAAAAAAAAAAATATATATATACTATATATATTTATATATATATATATATAGTATATATATATATATATATATATATATATATATATATATATATATATATATATATATATATATATGTGTGTGTTATTTGGAACCTCATAAAAGCTGAAAAAACTCCTAAAAATCCCAGCATAACAGATCTCAATAGTACTTCAAAAGAAACAACAATGTCATTTAAATATCCAGGTTTATGGCTGAGCCAGTCACTTAACGCCCATAACCACAATGAAAAAAAAAAAAACAGGAAAAAGATCAACTTTCTTTTATTGTGGATCTGGAAGATATCTCCCTTTTCCTCCAGACCAGCAAAAGTTGCAAAAGGCAAAGGACCCCCCCCCCACACACACACACACAACTGGTATGCTGACTCTCCATCAAAGCTACAGCCGCTAAAAACAAAGAAATCAAATCAGGTCTGCAGTTTATTGAAAACAAACCCCCAGATTCTGTAAACTTCCATGCAGGAATAGCTTATTCCTGCAAGGAAGGGATTGTTCCCATGCAGGACGGCAGTGCGCCATGCATATTCATGAAAGAGTGCTGCTGTGTTGTAATATAGACACGGTTCTGTGTACGAGTGCTGGGAGTGTGTCTGAGAGCAGTGCTCATGCAATACACAACCCCCCTGCATACCAGAATTGCTGTACAGCATTTTAAATAGAGTGAGAATGCTCATAACACCCCAACCTATCAGGGTAAGAAATCTGGACAAAGCAATAAGGGACAGTCATCCCACCAAAGCCAGAAAGTTGAAAGAATAACAGGTTTAGCATTAGCATGAATATTTGACAGGGTAAGAAATAGGCAATGCACACCTCCCAACATATCAGAGTAAGAAATCTGGGCAAAGCCATAAGGGATAATTGTCCCTACAAAGCCAGAAAGTTGATGGAATAGCAGGTTTAGCATTAGCAGGAATTTCGTCAGGGTATGAAGTACGTAATGCACACCTTCCAACCCATCAGAGTAAGAAATCTGAACAAAGCCATAAGGGACAGTTGTCCCTACAAACCCAAAAAGTTGATAGAATAACAGGTTTAGCATTAGCATGGATATTCTGAAGGGTACGAAGTAAAAAACACAACAAATACATTTTTTTCACATATGCAATAAAGTTTAAGCATAGCTGCGTGGGTGTGCTCGTTGCTTCGCTATGCTTAGCCCAGCTGAAACAGCACAATAAGTTAAATAGAAATAAACATCCAATGTAAGCGTAAGTGTAATAGTTTAGCGGTTAGTGCATACCCCTTACATGAAATCATTCATGGTTCAAGCCTCACCAAAGCCGTTTTCATTTTGTATGTGTAAACATTACAATTTTTATTTATCTGTATATTTATATAGGAAGTAACTAATATTTCTCAACCAGAGTAGTGTATTTGGGCCAGATGTGACATGTCAGTGTAATAAAGTAGTGAACACCCCATATAAACAGAAGTGCCCCATACAGTATAGTCACATAAGAATACATGTAATTACAGCAAATTGGGGGATGTCAGGAAAGGTAAACAAATTTATATTATGTAATGAATGATGAATCAATCCCATACAGGTTTTAGTCCAATAAAATAAAACATAAGCAATGCTAAGCATTGTACAGCTATGCTGACTGGGTGTAAGCATCGTGTACATATGAATACTAAGCAATGAGTAGCCTAGCTAAGTGGATTCAGTGCTGAACCTGCCCCTTTAAGCACTGCCAACCTTAGCTAAGCAGGTTTGCCCGTAGCTTAGCTTAGCTCAACATATTCAAAACTGTCCAATCACGGCAAAGGGCAGGAAATTGGTTGCATTTAAACCCCGCAGGTGGGAATACAGTTCATAATTGGTTGTAGCTCTCCACTGTAGGAAGTATGGCAGGTGTTGGAGAGGGCATGTGCTTCTGGGCACAGCGCAGGGGCATACAGGAGTCCAAGGTCATGGTAGGACTCCTGGTAAAAAACATGACATGAGACTGCTGCAGGATCAGTACCAGGGCTTCCAGTATAAAGCGAAAGCCAGGGAAAGTCTTGCCCGTGATCTCACCAGTTCCACTGGTATCCCTTGGACTGGTGAGCAGGTCTGGCACCACTATGCTGACTTGAAATGGAGGAAGAGAGAGCTCTTGGAAAAGTGGGTCCAAGAAGCAAGACAGAGGGGTGATGTTCCAGCAGTGTGTAAGTATTCATAGCAATAACTGTTTACCAAAGTCCAGCCTGTATGTGTGATGGATAGGTATGCCTAAATGTTTCTCTGTTTTCATTACAGGTCCAGATCAGCGGGCTGAGAATCAGGAAGCCCATGCCAGTAGACTGCAAAGGCTGTGTTGTGAGGCTGGTGAGTAAAAATCCTGTTTGTAGTAGTCATACCAAATAAATATAAAGGAGAAGAATGCCACCTGGCACTATAAAAAATGTGTGTGGTTTGTACTGAATAATCCAGAAAATATGGCAGTAATAGTCCCATATAGGTCATATTTAAACAAAACTGTAACTGCCTGGCAATAAAGTTCTAAATCCTGGACTGGTTGTATTTACTCTGGTATTGTATGGCATGAAATGTTGCATTCACCAAGATCTGATATCTGAATAGTAATGTTGTGTTAACCACTGTTCCCCACACTGTGCTACAAAAAACATGTCTAGGAATGTCTGTATAAGAATATTGTGATTACAAGGTCAGATTATACAACCAAGGTTTGGGAGGGTGGCCTAATGGTTAAGGTGTTTGCCTTACACACATAAAGTGCAGGGTTTGAGTCTCACAAGGGAGTATTGGCTAGGCTTAAAATGTCTTGCAAGGGCAGCTAGCTTAGTACTAATCTATGAACCTATGAAGAGAGACTTAGACAGAAAGCACTACAGAAGGAAGAGACAGCAACTTCTTAATAGCTCACTCTGATGAAACACAAATTGTATTTTTAGCAGACACAGCCATGGTTGGAATCCTGGGAGTGGTAGTAAGCTGTATGCATAATTTTAACTAGGATTTTGTGAATATGTGTAGAAACAGTCAGGTAGTGCTAACAAATATTCTCCCCACAAGTCTTCCAGGTAATAGAAGTAGAAAGCAGCTATAAGACAGTTGAATTATACACTGTGTACAAACATACAACTGCCCAAACCAAGGCCATAGTGTATTGTAATAATACCTGTAGAGTAATGATTAGAGCAATGATCATTAAAGTTGTGAGTACTGCAAGGATATAGAAGTTGTTAATTGACATCCCCCCCCCACCATATCAGCAACAATAATCTAAACACACAAATCAATGGGTATGTTTTACACCAAACCTACTGTTGGGACATATGTCCTATTGTTCAACAAATATTGAAATGTGTTTCTATTAATGTTCCATGTTGAAATACTATCATTGGTAGCCTGTTGCTATCAATGTAACCTGCATGCCATTGTAATGGCCACTGTGGTTCTATATATGCATGTCTTCTGTTTGCTATGCAACTGTTCAAAACCTGTTGTTTTGGGTTAATGGGAAAATCTATGCATGCTGTTATAACTAATCCTGGATTGTGTCGACTATTACTAACCCACATATGTTCTAAAACTGCAACACCATAGCACATTTGGGAAGACCGGTTCCAGCGAACCTACCTCTCCCACATCATTTGGCCATGACACTGGGCCTCAGCACTCTGGGACATACCCCAGGACCTCCTCATCCACTGGTCCCACACCACCTTTCGGTGGAACTGCTTCAGGGGATGGGGATCATCCCCCCTGGGAGCGGGTGCAGACAGAATACCATCACCCAAAGCCAGGTCCGGGGATTGGTGCATAGTAAGCTCCAAAAGGAGTCTGAAGATCTGCTACACCAGCTTGAGGGCCACATGGCACAATTAGAGGGTCAGCCTGCCCCTCCTGCTCAGCTCACAGCACACCCACCTTTGGGGCCCTGAAGGTGCAGTGGTGACTGCCCATGGGTGGGGACCTCAGTCACACTGTTTCCATTTGGGGGATCATGGGCTTCTGATTTCCAAACACCCCTCCCCGTCCAAGGTGTTTACCCCCCACATGTGTCATATACCACCCCTGTACGCTGTCTTATCTGTCTTGTCTGTCTTCCTATCCAGCCTACCTCCCCAAATATACCTACTATCCTTCTCCAACATTCCACTCTCACCTAAAAAAGGGGGAATCTGTCCCCCCCCAAAATTTTGCCCCATACATAGCAGTCCATGTCACACACATGTCCACTGGACACTAAGGGCTTTTCATCCAGAAAAAAGGAGGTCATTGTCCCACTGTACTCATCCCTCATTAGACCCATTATAGAATACAACGTCCCATTTGGTATGTACCTCTCAAGACATCTGCAACAACTGGAAAGGCCGCAGAAATACCTCACTAAAAGAATCACAGGCCTAAAGCAGATGCCCTACGCTGACCGCCTTAAAAAACTCCAGCTATACTCTGTCGCATATTGTCTACTCAGAGGCGATCCTTGCTTAACATACAAGGCCATGTCAAACCCAGAGCTGTTGGACATGCTACACTTAAAGAAATCCCAATCCCTCAGAGCCACACGCTCCAGGGATCTAAACCTTGTCATCACAATAAACAAAACATGCTGGATGGATAGGTTCCTGACCCAGAGACTCCCCAGACTCTGGAACATATTGCCCATACATATCAAGCAGAGTGCCTCTTTGGCCCTCTTCAAAAGGAACCTTGACAATTGGATGGGAGAAAGGAAATTCACCCCAGGGATCACGTCAGTCACCCTGCTAGATAGGGGTCCAGGGAAGTAAATAGTGTGGGAAGAAATAGCCAGGGAATTGTTATGACTAGGCTTGTATAGGCTCTAGGGCTGATAGACTAGTACCAACCTATGAACCTATGCAATCTGGTCTAATTGGCTTCACACACATTATTGTTATCCTCACCCCTCTCTCAGGGATTTGAGTGCCCAAATATACCTCCAAATTCAGTATATCTGGACAACTGTTGCTGTAGAAGAAATGGACAGCTATGGACCTTCTCTACACCCATCCTGCACATCTCTAGCTACTTTCCCTATTGTCTTTCCCTCTGCATGCCTCCTTTATCACCACTTTCCTATCACCTGTTTTTGCTTTCCTTTTAAAGAAATTAGCATGGAGGTAAGCAGGAGTAAGCTGTTTTAAGCAGTAGTAAGTGGGATTAAGCCTGTTTGCATGGTGTTAAGCAATGCCTATACAGATTAAGCACTTTTATGGCTAATTGTCTGTAAGCATATTTAACCGGAAATTAGCACTGCTTATCGCCACGCAAACCCATGAAACCCACTTACAACTGCTTAAAACTCCCTTAATCACTCTGTTACCAACAGCCCTTCTTTTGACCAGCAACAAAATAATCAGCTCTTGCAAGATTTGAACCCAGTACTCTGCATACCATAGCCACAGCAATTTACCACTAGGCCATCTAATCTGCAGGTCTGCCTGAGGTCTTTTACAGACATATCATGCAGCACAATCATTCAGCAGTAGGGACAATGTATTTATATATGTATATATATTTATAAATATAAATATATATATATATATATATATATATATATATATATATATATATATATATATATATATATATATATATATATATATATATATATATATATATGTGTGTGTGTGTGTGTGTGTGGGTGTGTGTGTGTGTGTGTGTGTGTGTGTGTGTGTGTATGTGTGTGTATGTATATATAAATAAATACACACACACACACACATATATATATATATATATATATATATATATATATATATATATATATATATATATATATATATATATATACATATATACATATGTGTGTGTGTGTGTGCATGTAGTGCAATTGGACATCGGATCCACACTCTGAACCTCTTGCTGCAACAACTCTGACCAAAGGCTGTGTAAATGGAGGTGAAGGGGCCCAAACTAGGGACCTCTTGTAATTATTGCCCTTATCCCTTCCTCCATAGCAGAACGGTTCTGCTTTGCAACAAAATAATAAGGCCAGCCAAGTCCTGGACCCATGGCCTTGTAAACTATGATCAAAGTAATGTACCATTACACCATCTGAGACCTACAGAATAGTGATGACATTCCAAACATAGCAGTTAGTACAGCCATCCAACAACAGGGAAAGGGGTCTATAGAATCAGCCAAGTAGTCTGTATATACATGTATATATGTATGGAGATGCATATATGTGGACAAATATATACATGATACATATATATATATATATATATATATATATATATATATATGTATATATATATATATATATATATATATATATATATATATATATATATGTATATATAGAGAGAGAGAGAGAGAGATACATCCACATTCATATCCACATATATGCATACATACATATATAAAAATGTTAATAAATACATACTATATATATATATATATATATATATATATATATATATATATATATATACATACGTAAATATACAGATAACTATATATAAATATATAGTTTCATAGTTTCATAGTTTCATAGTTTGGTACTAGGCTATCTGCCCTGGGACATTTATAAGCCTAGCCATAGTGATGTGGCTTTCGCCACCCCATGTAATGGTACAAAAGTGTACAGAATAGATTTAGAATACTGTGCCTCTGTCTAGTAGTGACACAGTGAAGACTCCCTTACATAATATAATTAGTTTACTGTGCCTCTGTCTAGTAGTGACACAGAGATGACCCCTGGGGTAAACCTACGATCTCCCATCCACTCGTCAAGATTTCTCTTGAAGAGAGTCAGTGAGGGGCTCTGCCTAACATAAACTGGGATTCTGTTCCAGAGTATGGGAAGCCTCTGAGTTATGAATCTGTCCCTCCAGCATGTCCTATTCATATTTGTGCTGAGGTTCAAATCTTTAGCTCTCGTGGTTCTAATGGATTTGGATTTTTTGAGGTGGAGCATGTCCATCAATTCCTGATTGGATATGGCCTTGTACGTCAGGCACAGATCATCTCTGAGTAGGCGGTATGCTACTGATTAGAGTTGGAGTTTCTTTAGTCTGGCAGCATATGACATATGTTGGAGACCCTTGATCCTCTTGGTGAGGTACTTTTGGGGTCTCTCTAGCTGTTGCAAGTGCCGGGTGAGGTACATACCAAATGGGGCATCGTACTCAATCATGGGCCTGATAAGGGAGGAGTACAGGGGCACAATGACCTCCTTTGATTTGGATGTGAATCCCTTCATGATAAGGTGGGCAAGGTAGAAAGTCTTTCTAACCACTTTGGCAACGTGGGTGTCAAATGAGAGGTCACTATCGACTTGGGTCCCCAGGTCTCTGATTACTTTTTCTGTACTCAGTGGGTTACCACCTATGTGATAATTTGTGGCCACTTTGTTTTTCCCATTTTTTGGCATTTAGTTTAAGGCCATGACTCCGGCACCAGTTGTCCATTTCAGTGAGGCCTTTCTGTAGGATGTATGTGTCAGCTGGTGTATCGACTATGGCACCTAGTTTTCAGTCATCTGCGAATTTTGTCAGCCACAACCCACCCATATTTGCTTTCACATCTAAGAAATAAATGCCGAACAAGAGGGTCCCAGGACAGAGCCCTGTGGGACACCACTTGTCACTGGCTTTGAGTCTGACATGGCTCCAGCGATTTTGACTTTATGGGTTTTATCCTTTAGCCAGTTTGCCACCCATCTTGTGACATATGGATTTACATTTAAGCTGTTGAGCTTGTCTATGATGCCAGAGTGGGGTATTGTGTCGAAAGCTTTAGCCAAGTCCAGGTAGGCTGTATGGACTGCTTTGCCCTCGTCAATGGCTCTAGTGACTGTTTCGAAAAAGTCAACCAGGTTTAAAAGGCAGGATCTGCTTTTTACAAAGCCGAACTGGGTGGGATCAAGTTTTTGTAAGTCCCTAATGTCTCTGTTTATTAGCTCCATAATGATTCTTTCCATAGCTTTGCAGACCAGGCTGGTTAAGCTTATGGGGCAGTAGTTACCAGGATCAGTAGAGGTGCCTCCTTTGTGGAGTGGGACTACTGTTGCTGTACGCCAGTTTTCAGGTACATATCCTGTAGTAAGGCTAAGGTTAAATAGCATTTTTATGTGCGGGTTTAGCTCCTCTTGGAGTTCACGTAGCATGCAACCCGGGATACCGTCGGGTCCCATTGATGCTGTGTTTTTAGCTTTGCTGATGGTGGTTCTCACCTGGACATCTGAGATGACAGGGAGGTTACAGTCAGCTGGGATAAGTATTTCTTCTTTTGGGGGTGAGGGAGGGGAGAAATTTGCACTGAACCTGTCTGCCAGAATGTTGGCAATATCTGTGGGTTCAGTGTATTTTTTGTCATTGTGAACTAACTCTGAACATATCTGAGGGTTTCCGCCCAGGTTTCTAACATAGCTGAAGAAGGCCTTGTGATTATCTTTAGTATCCATAGCGATTTTTCTCTCAAAGTTGGCCTTGGATGTTTTTATGAGAGAATGTAGCTTTCTACTAGTGCTGATCAGAGATGCCTTCTCTTTATGGGATTTTGCTCTGTCGTGCAGTAGCTTCCTTCTTTGACAGCTACAAAGACATGCAATTAGAGGGTCATGCTGCTGCACACTGGAATTCTAACCTGGAAATGCACTCACTGGAAGTATTCCTTAAAATGAGGAACAATGACATCTGTGCTGTAACAGAGACCCAGTTAAAGGCAGCAGGAAGCACCGCTGCAGTACCAGCCTATAATTAATTCCACAACTTTTGGCTGTAGAACGTGGACTGAAACTCCAAAGGTGGTGGTATTTTCATATTCATAAAGGAAGCACACACCTCCAGAGAGGTAGACCAACATTATGCATTACAGATCCTGCAGGTGTAGCTGACACTGGGTAAGACAGTGGTTCAGGTTGTAGCCTGCTTTAGGTCCCCATACATGTCCCAAGACACACACTCCATGTCCATAAACACCCTGGAGGGTATTAGTGCACAACCTAACACTATCATACTGGTTGACTTCAACTACCCCACCATTAAGTGGGGAAGCTACTCATGTACCGATGCACATGCCCATCACATCAACCTGGCCCTTCTTAACATGGGTGACTGTTGCTGTACACCAATAGTCAACACCTCCCTTGTTATATCTGAACACAAAGTAATCATCTTTGGAAATCCACAGCCCTTCTACCCCCACTGCACAGGTAACCACCATGAAAAGCCTTTCCAATGCTAACTATTGCCACATAAAATCAGAGGTGGCTAATCTCATGACAGCTATGCAAATGGAGACTTGTTGCATGACAGCTGAGTCAAACAACAATGCACTATGAACACGTACTCAAATGCATAGATACTGCCTTACCTAATACAACCAGGACCCTCACTTCCAAAAAAATAAAGCAGATCTGGTGGTCCTCTGCCATAAAGAAACTGTACAACAAAAGGAGGGAACCGATATTGAATAAGGTGAAGTCCCAAGACAGGAAATAAAGCCCTATTAGCCTCAATGAATAGTTGAGATCCCTCATCAAATACTACAAAGTTAGCTGTGAGAACAGAATTGGAGCACATAGTAAAGACAACTACAGGGCCTCATACAGTTATGTAAAGAATCTCCATGGCAATACCAATAATAGTTCTGAGCTACTAGACAATGGTACCTCCCAGACTGAGCCAATAAATAATGCTAATATACTGGCTGGCATCTTGAGTGCAAACATTACTCCTCACACCCCCCAAAAGGACCAATCACAATACCAATACTCCATCAGGCACCCAGTATTACTGAAGCACAGGTTAAAACACCCCTGTCCAAGGCCAAGAATACAGCTTCTATGGGACCTGAAAATATCCCTGGCTGTGTTCAATATGAACTGCAGAGTGACCTGGCACCTTACCTGTATGCCCTGTCCAAGCACAGCCTCACCTCAGGCTTTGTCCCTATTGGATTGTGCACTGCTACAGTCACCTCTCTCCACATACGATGTGTAACTACAGACCCTGGGAAATACCGCCCCAACTGCCTGACAAGTCTGTTATGCAAAGCTATGGACTGCATCATCATCATGCACCTAATAAACAGGGATACGGAATTCTGCAGAATCTGGATCCCATACAGTTTACCTTTGTTAAGGGTAGGTTATACTTCTTGGCATCAGTCACCTGAGCTGTAGATGAAGACAAGATGACACTTACAGCCTACATTGATCTGGCCAAATCCTTTGATAACATTCCCCACTCACTAAGCTCAGCATCAACCCCTATATCACTAGGTGGGAACAGAGGCACCAACACAGGGGTAGATTGGATATACTGCTGTCATTCATTGAGACAGTTGCAGATGTCACTGGGTTTGCTCTAACATCCTTTATGAGGAAAATAACATTGGTAATACCAATAGATTGAGTATTTACTGACTGCATTCCCCAGTGTCCACAACTGAATTACCAAGGACACCAACTGTCTGGTGAACTCACAAAACCTAACAGGCAGACATGTGACCAGTCTGTGGACAGTGTGCCAGTGGAAAGGTATGTCAGAGACATATCACTATAAGTTGTGACATCACACACTAAATGCTTGTCCACACAAACCCTGTCAATCTATCAATCCACCATGTGTATAACAGCACTGATGACATAGAATCTGTTCATTAATCTGTAGATATGTCCCCCATGTTGGTTGGCTGTCTCCACATGTCCTGTCCTGTGATGTATTGCCACCCACTGTATGTAAATCTGTAGGCCACCACCTCTGGAATGTCCCTCACACAGGCAAGGAAATGGGGAAAAGCCCACATTAAGGAATGTCCCATATGTCGGAACTAGCAGCAGTGTTCAGACCCACAGCACAATACAATGTGGGCACTTACATATAGGTATGGCCGTAGCAATACCTGACATCTGCACATCTGTACAGAGGACAGACAGAAAGTAGATAGCCAACAGGTTATGCATGAGGAAGAATGTTTTGAAAGATACACATCAGAAATTGAAAGGTATGCCATTGCTACATGACAGCAGTCCTCAATGACATGTGCAAAAAACATAGTACTCTACAGTTAATATCAACATAACAGATAAATATCCAATAGGAGATAAATACAAACATACAGTTCAGACACCAAGAACAAGATACTCAGTACTCATAGTCCAGCTTTGCATGCGGGGGTGTATGGTTCCAGTATTATAATCTGCAATCTACTCTTACTTGAAAAAGCACTGTTAAAAGTACAGACATAATGATACCATGTGTTAAACTCTTTCTGTCAACCAGTGCACTGTAGCTGGTGTAACATGCAAGGGTAACTGCATATAACCTGGGATACTACCCATGTATGAAACAAATTAAAAGAGAAAAGATTGTGGAACTACCCATGTATACCTAGCTGTCCCATACAGTATACTGACACCCCTTGCTACTCTAATGACAGCACATAGAAACATGTTATGTACAGGAAATTAAATACACTTATTAAAGATGTCATTACTCTGCTATTTTATCAGACTGGAATGTGAACACTGGTTACCAGGGCTAAGCTATGTTTAGCAGGTGTAAACATTGCATAAATGTAAATGCTAAACAGATTTGTGCACTGGTAAGTGAAGCCTACACAGTGTAAGCGCCTATTCATTTAACCATACGTTAGCACCTCTTACTGTCAGGCAAACCCACGCAAACACTCTCAAAGGTGCTCAAAACTGCCTTAATAACTCTGTATCCAACAGCCTTTGTTCTGCCTAACAATAAAATAAACAGCCCTTGCAGGTCTTGAATCTAAGACCATGTCCTATGCAATTTACCAGTAAGCCACTTCAGCTGTGTTGCTTGAGGAAATCTTCTCAAACATACCCTTCTTTACAGCCAGTTTACAATAGGGAAGAGACAAGTGTGCAATTAGGAAGGATTGGTATCTATAAATGTACAAAGCTGAATAGAAACATATATATATATATATATATATATATATATATATATATATATATATATATAGAGAGAGAGAGAGAGTGAGATATGTAGAGAGATTCATATATGTGTACAACATTATATATATGTATATATATATATATATATATATATATATATATATATATATATATATATGTGTGTGTGTGTGTGTGTGTGTGTGTGTATATATCTATATCTATATATATATATATATATATATATATATATATATATATATATATATTTATTTATATATATTAACAATAAATACTGAAAGTCAAACGACTGTGCACAAATAACTGAAAGCACAATTCACTGAAAACACAATTCACTGAAACACATTTCACTGAAAGTTATATATGGCCTTTACCCCACTGTAGTGTGACCCTGGAGTTAGAATATATAATAAGGCGGGTGGGGGACATAGCACCCCACCTATTTTAAATATTTTGAACTATACACATGGATACTTGCAATTTCAATAAATTGCTCTTTTCTAAACTTAATATATATCCAAAGTATGTGGGGGCTATGCCCCCACACCCACAAATGTGAGGGAGGTAGTGCCCCCTCACACCCCCTTATTATATATTCTAACTCCAGGGTCGCACTACAGTGGGGAAAAGGCCATATATAACTTTCAGTGAAATGTGTTTCAGTGAAATGTGCTTTCAGTGAGTCGTCCTAGACCTATACATATACACACACACATATATATATATATATATATATATATAAATATATATATATATATATATATATATATATATATATATATATATATATGTATATATATATATATATATATATATATATATATATATATATATATATATATATATATATATATATATATATACATATATTTTTCAAAATGCTCATACAAACAAACTGGGGCAGCATCTACAGTTGGATACAAAAGCAGCCATGATACTCAAATTCCCCCTTCCCCCACAGTCCAAATAAACAAGTGAACAGTACACTTCTATAAAATCATGATAGGCCATACACATTGGCCAGACATACAACAATCTCTTAGCAAAAGAAATAAAATGTCTGAACATAGCAAAGAAAAATACAACCAACCAGTACATCACACATGTTTATTATACTCTGATGTCTTGGCCAAAGCCTTCAAGGAGTAAACATTACCAGAAATAAATGCCTTAATCACAACAAGCAGTTAACACCTAATTACATAATTGAATATACAACCTCCAATTACACTCATCATTTAACCCCCTACGGGATAAAGTATCACAGTTAATATTAATACATTGAGTCTGTACAAAGTAATTGTCCTTTTATGAATGTTTCATCACACTAAGGAACAGACGTTTTCAGAAACAGCACCTTGAGACCCACTACTCTCCCCATGGTGTGATTTATTCAAATGTTCAGCTATAGAACTGACATATTTCTCATCAGTAATATGTCTGACATGTTCTATCTGCCAAGTTTTAAAACATGTGTTACTGTCCCCCACATAAAATATGTTACAAGGCCATCTAAGAGCATTTTCTATATACATATCTCTTGAATGTTCAGACTTCAACATGTTTCCCAGCCATTCCCCTAAGCAGGGATTACTGCACTAAATAATGATAGACCAGTATACCTATCCACCTACTACTGTATGAGATCTGGACAAAGCCTGACATAATTGATGGACAGAAGCCCAAATACATGGCCATACGTGAAATATTGCTGTTATACACTGAAAGAGTTGCTGGTGTTACAGGGTTTGTTGTAACATATCTTTTCTGAGGGATATAAAGTCAGAAAAACAAATAGATGTTGCTATCTACATAATGCAATCACCAGAGTATGCTTCTTATTTGCCAAGGACAACACCTGTCTGGGGAACAGCCCATGCATAACAGGCTAATCTGTGGCCATTATGTGGATGGGCCTACAGTTGAGAGCTATGCAAAGACAGAACTTTTTCAGATTGAAACTCGTGCAGAATGTGCAGACAAACCCTGCTAAACTAGCAGTATTCCAAACATATAACAGCAATACTCCATTCTGTTCCTAAATCTTGAACCTTCCCCATCATTTAGTTGGCTTGTGTCCCCAAGTCTTGTTGTAAGAGGTAGTAGCTCACACAACTTCAGGATGTCTTCCGCACAAGTAAGGGAAATGGCCAATGCCCACATGGAGTACCATTTATAGGAGTGTGTTGCTATGACATTGGCTATTGGAAGAACTTCACAGCTGCTCTGCTTGCAATCAGCAAGTGGAAATCCCCAATAGGGGCACAGGCCATCACCTGGTCATAAGCATCACCTACAAAAGCCATGCTGCCACCTATTCAAATCAGCTCTATCCCTGTAGTGCACAGAGAAAGAGAGAGAGAGAGAAATAACAAATGAAACATAAAGTGGAAAAGAGAAGAAAGAAAAAAGGTAAGTGGAACATGTAAGCAAGTAATTGAATGTAGTACTTGGTCTGTAATAATGAGAAATATGATTTGGAGGAATATATGTCCTAACAAGACATACTGTACAAATGGCCTGCTAAACAGCTGCTATGGCCATAGCATCTGGCCCTCTCTGCAGTGGGAGATATCACAGACATACCTCTCAGCCTTACAGATCTTCACAGAATGTCCACAATTTACCATCATGTATTTTTGTCTGTTCCTCTTGAGATCTGGACTTTTCTGGCAAATAGCTGATGATTGAAGTCATCAGGTATTGAAAAACAGTTGGGTTTTAAGACTCCACATCCTTAAGAATATTCACTGCAATGCTAAATGTATAATTTTATGGAATTCCTCTGTTTGTAACAAGTGTATTTAAAGTCTGTCCCTATTTATCCCCCCATCATTTTAGGCGTTGTCCAGATGTGATGCTCTGAGAGGTTGTGAGGTGGGATCACAGCTCAGAAGCATGACTCACCTGGGAAAGAACAGCTCATATATGACAACCATAGGGGTGTCTGTCAAATACTTGTGACTGTGCCACTGCTAGGCCATTTAGTGGGATATTTTCCATATCCATGTTACCTGTGATTATGAGTATGACATGTTTGCCCAAGACAACTATAGAGGGATTGTGCATAATACAGTATGTTGCAGACATGTGTGTTGAACTACATGGACAATAAGCAAATGTGTGACTGATATCTGTAGTCACATACACATATACCTGTGTTATGTCAGCGAAACCACTGGCAGGTCTGCGAGGAATGGCATTGTAACATAATAGCCTACTTATGACTGTTGGACATCTTCCAGGTTCTTACAGTGATGTCAAACCCTAATGCGCAATTGATGTACTGATGTATGGTCCAGCTATATTAATACAATATCAATACTGATGTGCACTTTGACACCTATTTATGTGTGCCATTGTCCAGACGTACTGCTGTAACAAGTTGAGAAGTATGACTGAGTGGCAAGACTGTAACTACAGTGTGCCATACTAACTTACAACAGTAATGTATACCATGTATCCCCTGAGCACATGTATGTATGCTTATGTTCAGCTTAAAGGCACAGAATTAAATCACATGGGTTTCTACCATTCAGGTACATAGGTTATGCATGTTGCACATATGTGTAATATCAGTGTCAGTGCATACAACAGATGGAAATGTGTACAGCTACTGGTTGTTGCAGTACCCGGATATTGATATGGGTACTAGAGTAAGCATAGGTTCATAGGTTCATAGGTTAGTACTAAGCTAACTACCCTTGCGAGCCATTTTAAGCCTAGCCAATTATCCCTTGTGAGACTCAAACCCTGCACCTTGTGTTTGTAAGGCAAACACCTTAACCATTAGGCCACCCTCCCAACCCATATGATATTCAACTATTAATCAGTGAAGTGACCACCTGTGTTACGACCTTCTGTCCATGCCTACCACTACCAGCTATTTCCACACCTATATGCAGTGGATATCACAAGTGTACACACCCCTGTTAGACTGCCAGGCATGTGTGTGGTATGACAATCAGACCACAAAAGATAATTTCATAATGTTTCTCATCTTTATAGACCCCTAACCTGTACAATTCCACTGAAATACAATCAAAGATATTTCTAGGAAGGTGACCAACTATTGCCAAGTGAAGATGTGCCATGATGTTAAAGTCCAGACCAAGACAGATGAATGCTGTAACCATCTCAAGAGGTGCATACACAACATATCACTTCAAGGGTGTGCACACTAATTCAACTGGCTTATTGTACTGAGTATTATTTCCATGTTTTCATAGACCAGATTGTTATATTTTCAATTGTATTGTACAGGGTATAGGTCACACTACAGGTGGGAATTTGGTATGAAATTAGTTATTGTGGTGTCATGTTCCAATTTCACAAATACCAGGCAGGGTATCAGGGGTGTGTACTCTTTATATCCACTGTAGCTATATGGACACAGCAGTACCTGACCTGTATATCCAGCCTCCACCAAGGTAGAGTAATACCCTTTGGTAGACAGCAGCAATACACAAACCACATAATAGGTTGCTACATTGGCTGTATAGGGACACATAGGTGCAGGCAAAAGCTTTGAAACAAGTCCACCTATATCTGCGCAAGCAAGTTCACAGGTGATGTCTTGTAAGGCTGACTATGACTATGAATTGGACATATCCACACCACCAAGGAAAGTTACAATCATGTCACACATATGTTGTAAGTCCTAGATGAAAAAACACAATTTACCCTGTACTGGGGGTAAAGAACACCTCATACACATATGCTTTGGACATAGGCAACCTGCATCACACAGGATAGGTGGGAACATCGCCACTCTGTCCACCACAGTTGTACATGGAGATGTGCACATCAACTACACTTCTCCCCTCTGCAATGATAAGCATGTACATATTGCCTACTGATGGCAACAACAGCATATCTCCATGGAGCATAATAACATCAGTGTCTGCCTCCTACATGAACTCAGGCATGTGCTCAGAGCTCAATCACACACCACAGTCAGACACAGACCTGCCACCATCCACACACCATCCACATGGAAGATGACCACTGTCAACTCTCTACAGAGAAATGAATGGAGGATAGAGGATTATGCAATCAAGTGTCCAACATTGGGGGCAATAAGATAGCTCAGGGACAGGCGTGTAATATAAGCTGCTATAGCCATGATAGCTTGGAGGGCTCCGGTGTAGTCTGGATTATTTGCAAGTAACATCCACTGTTGATGTGCATTTTGACAACTGTATGAGGTCATGTGACCTTTTCCTGTTTATGTCTTCCAGGTAACATGCAGAGTGCTTGCCTAGCAGCATTCTCTGTTGGGGAAACAGACATCATCACCCAGTATGTGATTGGACATTATGCCCTGTCATGTGGAACAGTGTGGTCCACAGGGTAAATGATTCCGGCCTGCAAAGCAGAACTTATGAGCATGTGCAGCATCGGGCCACCAACCTCAAATGCCATGCCCATCAATGGGCTGCTGCTGTAGCGAGGGACTGGCTAGCCACAGAGGGGGCAGCCATCCAGTCCCCACTGACACCCACCGAGGAGCTCCTCACCAAGCTTGGGAAACACACCGAATGCACAAGCCATGACGCTGAGGGAAGCATTGTGGAGGATTGCGTACACACACACACACACACACACACACACACACACACACACACACATGCATGCACGCACGCACACACACACACACACACACACACACACACACACACACACACACACACTGGATGAGGAGTGTGCAGTGGGGATTAGTACACTAATTTTTCAGACATACATGTATCTGTATTGTATCTACATGCATCTGTCAGGTCCAATTGCAGTTGTGGATGGGGTTTTCTAATGCACAGAGGTGCACAGCTATGGTGAGGACAGGACATTGTGTATTATTGCAGTTAGTACTGTAGATGTGCAGACATTCTGCATCCATCCTATACCAAGGCCACTTGTGCATCTGCTGACAATAACTCCCTCTCACAACTACCTAGGACCCTCAGGTCTGCATATGGGACAGCAACCTGAAGCTGGTGAGTATTACATTGTTCTGTTGTTGCCTGGCAATACCCTAGGCATATGAAGTGTATGCAATTTACCATGCACACAACCATCAGTAATAGCTATATTGGTTTATGTAATAGCTATATTACTTGTTGTGCATGTTCACTTGTGATGGAGTTAACTGTACTGCATCACATGGGTCACCACTGGGGCCAGTCTGATGTGAATGCAACATTCCTGTAGCATACCTCAGACCTTGTCAGTACAAAGATGTCTGGACAGAGGCCATCAAATTCTACTGGACAAATAGCCTAAGGTAAGGTCATGAGTGACACATTACTGGTATACAGTGGATATAAATTGTGAACACACCCCTCTTAAGATGCTAGGTGTTTCTGTTACATACTAATTATGACCATAATATGACAGTCCAGACCTCTTCCAGCCATAAATGTGACTCATAACAGGTACAGTTCACTTGTAAATCCAAACATCTGTACTAATGTATTGTACCTACAAGGCAGGCGAGCTGTGAGGGTGGCAGACATCCTATCAGCATGATGTTTCAGTCAGATATGATACCTCATGCTGCCATGTGTGTCAGTACACTCACTGTGGCCTATTTGTCTATAATATCACATACATGGGTATTGTTAAGGCACACAGACCACTTCTGATCACTTATAGGTTTCAAACATATGGATATTCCAGACACATCTGTACAGAGGACTGTACAATGATTTAACCTGCTGCATGTGAGCCAGATGCTGTTACCACACTATATAAAGTAATGGCAGCGGGAGGTGGTCACCAGCCATGTATGGTATACACATCAAAATAGTATAAGCTACACATGATATGATCCTCACACACACACAAACAGTTGACAGCATCTACTAAATTGGAGTGAAGGGAAGTGTAAAGGGTAGTACACAAGTCATAAATGGTATGAGCTAGACAGTACTTGATTCATACACACTTGCCAGTATTGGATTAGAACTTCTGCCTATCTAGGCATTCCTCCTATAGTGCTATGCAGTTATGAGACACACTACAGAGTTTATACATTTCCAGCTCAACCAAAGGTACTTCTGAGGTGGATGACATCAACAGGTCTACTAAATTAGAGTGAAGGGAAGTGTAAAGGGTAGTAAGAAGGTCAAAAATGGTATGAGCCAGACAGTGCATGATTCACATACACACACTTGCCAGTACTGGGATTAGAACTCCTGCCTATCTAGGTATTCCTAGTATAGTGCTACGCAGTTATGAGACATGCCACAGAACTTATACATTTCCAGCTCTACCAAAGGTACTTCTGAGGTGGATGACATTAACAGGTCTACTAAATTGGAGTAAGGGTAGTACACAGGTCAAAAATGGTATGAGCAAGGCAGTTCATGATTCACAAACACACACACACACACACACACACACACACACACACACACACACACACACTTGTTAGTATTGGGGTTAGAATTCCTGCCTATCTAGGTATGTCTACTATAGTGTTACGCCATTACTGCACATGCTACAGAGCTTACTGAACTTTCACATGGCCAAAACTGCTGATAACTGCACAGCTGTGATAAAGTATTACAGGTGACAGACAGTCAGCTTCTGTTCTACACATACATAATGCTAGTTCTTTCTGTCTTGCATGTCAACTAGCATTATGGCTTGGCACTTCTCCAGGTTATTGTATCAAGAAGTGTGGCACACCTGTGAGCCATCAGCGGTACTCATTCATCACAGATGTTGCTCCAGTACTTACTATTTATGTCCACCCCTCCTGGCATGTTTGAAGGGTGGTTATCTGTGCTTTCACCCATTAACCTTGCACACTTGTCCATTCTGGGGCACTGTTGCAACTGCCGCATGTACACAGACAACGTTCCCCTCTCAACTCCAAACACTCAGACCTGTGAGCGTTACCCATATATCATCCAATGTGGACATATGCACTCTCAAGCAAAGACTGGACTAGGAGGTCAAGAGGATAAGATCAACATCTGAACCACACCATGTGGAACACATAGCTCACCATGATACCCACTTTGACAGCCATGATATATAGTGAAAAGCCACACATCCACCTTCCCATAGGCACTCAAAGGACAGCTACCCAAACAGCACAGACCAGCAAGGCAGACACCTGCTCAGACACCGTGACATGGCACATGCCAAGGGACACATATTTAACCTACACAGCGTGCACCCAACCTAAGCCCCTAAGGCTAACCACCTTGCACAATACAGTGATCAAGGGTAACTCAATACTGAGGCACACACATCCCACTCACTAATTTGAATATGGAGCAGGTAACAGCTAAATGTCAAACACATGCCAGCATCTAACACATGACGCAGCCAGTCATGTCACTCCACAACAACTACTAGTATCACTCCGTATCCATGTGGGTGTGAATAACTTGGGACAAACATCCCTGGACTACATGACAGGAGACATGGTTGAATTCTCTGATTATGTGGTCCAGACAGGTGTAACAGTAGCCCTGGGCAGTGTACTGCTGTCACCCAGAATGATGCTGCGGTACTATCAACAGATGGTTGACTGCAACATTGGCTTACGTGTTATGTGTCATTCTCAGTGGATCCAGGACCTCTCTGCTTGGGATGACATGACTGACAGAACCCAATGACTTGCCATGGATGTCCTACACCTGTCATCACTGGGTAGCCAGGTACTGGCTATGTGTCTTGCCACCCCTAAGTTGCCTTATTAGGCAGTGTTCCTAATGTTATTACCACCATAACAGCTACACATGTATGCAGTCTGAGGGTCATGCTGCTCAACAGTGGACATCCAATTGTCACGATGCAGTCACTCATAGCGGTTGTTGGAGTGGAGGACGCATGTCTGCTGTAGTAGAGAGGTGGTTCAGAGCAGCAGACAACAGACCTGCAGTATCAGGCTATGACGCAATCCACAGCTGTCAGCCCCCAAATATGGACCACACCACACCTCCACAGGTGGTGTTGTCTCCATATTCATTATGGATAGGAATGCCTCCTGACTAGTATCCCATCATAATGCATTGGAGATACTTCTGGTACAACTGCCTTGGGGTAATAGTGCAATCCAGACCATAGTCTGCTATGGGTCCATATCTATCTCCCTAGACTGTTAATGCACATTCCTCAACACCCTGCCATCTCTGGCAAAAGGGCCACTGTGCACATGCAACACTGACATAGTACGAGTCTTCAACTACCCCTACATCACCCGGGGAATGTAGTCAATCGCCAGTACAGTGGCCTGAAACTTCTGGGATTCATCATTTCCATTGCCCTAGACCAGCTCATACTGATCCCTGGTAGAGGATGCAACAACCTTGACCTGTGTTGACCACTTAAAAATAGGACCGTTGCTCATCCCCAGATGTCAATCCCTGTATAGTGAGATTAACATAGGCTGTAATCAACATGGAACTCAACATGTCAGCCACAACCTTCACAAAAATAGCCACCTGGCAAAACCTCTCCAAAGCTGACTTTTCAGCCATGAAAACAGGGGTGGATGTCTTCACTGCAACCATGGCAATGGGATGTAGCTGCATGACTGTGGAATCTTACACATAGGCTCTGTACAAACAGGTACATGAATGCATGGTACTTGCCAAAGCCAACAGAACCCAGACACTGTCTTCCAAACACTGGGAGACAATGTGATGGTCCCCTGTCATTACTAAAGTGTACATCAGAAGGAAGACACTGTTGCAGGGGAAGGTGGTGTACCATGACTGTTGAAGTCCCTTATTAGCCTCAAACACAACTTGGAATCCATGGAATCTCAAGGAATCCATGACAGGCATCTATGGCAGCAGAGATGCAGCAGACACTGATGACAGTCACAACAGCCTTGATAGTTACATCAACAGCCTCTACAGCATTAAACACAAGTGCTGCGAGTTACTGCACAAAGCTAATACCTATCCTGAGACAACAGATATTGGCCACAGTCTTGCCAACACATTCAGTGCCAGCTTTACCCCTCTCTTCCCCCACAAGTGAAGTGCTGAGTGAATGTGTTCTCACATGTTGTATCCCATTTCTGTTCTAGGCATCTGTTTGTCACCAGGATGTAGCCCTGCAGCAAGGCCACAGGGTATGGCAGTGTGGCGACACATCCACCATGTCATAGGCAGGGTACAGTATGTGCAAGGTAATCCCCAGTCTGTAATACAATGATTGCATGTGCCTCACAGATTATAGGGCTAAGGGTTGTATATAGGTACATGTTGATGTACATCTGTTATAGAACGGAGAATGGTACATGTTCTGGTCTAGACAGACCTCCGATTGCTAAAAAACACATCCACAGAGGATATTAATCAACCAAACACACTGGGATTACTACTCACACACACACACACACACACACACACACACACACACACACACACACACACACACACACACACACACACACACACACACACACACACACATTGCCAGTACTGAGATCCATAGGTTCATTGCTTTATAGGTGTGTAGTAGGTGAATGGGCCTGAAGGCTCCACAAGGCTAACCCAAGGGAATACCCTGGCATCAGGCTACATGACAATAGTCCCCAGTGTGGCTAAGGAGTATAGTCACTGGAGTGGCCCCCAGGGGTGGGTATTGTATTCCCATCCACTCATCCAGGTTTCTATTGTGGGTGGCTAGTGATGTGCACTGCTTCCCATATATGCGATCTATATTCCATAACATGGACAGTGTCTGGGTTGTGCAAATGTCCCACATGCATGTTCTTTGACATATGGAAGTATGTTTGAGGTCTCTGGGGCATGTTGTGTGGACAGATTGGTATCTTCTGATGTAGCATTCCTGACCTAATTTGGTGAGACCTGGCTATGTAACTGAAGTAGTGATTGCATCTACATTGGCAGTATGATACAGGTATTCAGCGGAGTTAGTGGCATTTGTCCATACAGTGGGATATGTTTGCAGACTCTACAGTTGTTGCAGGCATCCAGTGGGGAACATGGCAAAAGGGCCATGGTACACATTGATTGGCCTACTGAGGGAATGGAACATGGTGCCATGTCCTTTTACTTGCTGGATAACACACACTCAGTTAGGAGATGTAACACATCAAAGTACTTTCTGATGTCAGTGGCATTGTTGTGGTCAACAGGCATGTAGTCCACTGCGATCACACCGTGGGTACTATCTGTGAGGCAATATGCAGGGGAACTACCGATATAGTGGTTGTTGCCTAGCCAAGTGTGTTTGTGTATGATATGTGGGTGGAGAGTGGTCTCTGAGTAATAGAAGGGTTGCCTATATTGTTCACTAATCCATACTGTCACATAGTTATTGCACACAGTACTAGACATTTAGGGCTGTGGATTGTCTATACCAACCTCTATGGTGTTTTACAACTGTTGGCCTTGCAATGTGGACATTGTGACATATACTAGGTCCTCATCATAATAATTTAGCAAAACCCACTGGCCAGTGGATCCTGTTATTACACAATCACACCAACCCCATACAGGATACTGATGACAGAAACACACACACTTGCCAGTACTGAGTTTAAAACACCTACCTAGCTATGTAATGCTACTACAGTGTACCGCATTTATCGCGTGAGCCTCAGAGCTTATAAGATGGATGTTGCCCCAAGGTACTTCTAAGGTGAAGAACATCACCAGCCCGTGTAAATACTGGCATTGGGTGATGTAGTAGGTGAGAGATTCCAAAAATTATTTACTCCACACATACATTTACATTTGCCAGGGGTGAGGTTCAAAACTTTATCTTTTCGCACCATTATGTTACGCATTTACCACATGCACCACTGACCTTACGCGGTTTAGGGTTGCCAACAGGTACTTCTAAGGTGGATGATATCTGCAGGACTGCTAAAGTCAGGCACTGAGATGTGTACTGGGTGTAAATGGGGCCAAAATCTTTGAGGTACAGACATACATATGTATGCACAGAAATACTTGCTAGAGAGGAGATTCAAACCGATACCTATGTAATAATTGCTACAACATTGTTCCACATTTATCGCACACACCATGGAGCTTACATATTAGAGAGCTGTGCAAAGGTATCTTTGATGGTGAGTGACATCAGCAGCTGTGCTAAAGGAGAGGTACAGCAGATTTAGTGAGTGTGAATGACCTCAACCACATTCATCTAGAAACACACACATGCAACTTTACATTTGACAGGACTAAGATTAGAACTGCTACATGGATATCTATTTGTACTGTAGTGTTATACAGTTATCACAAGCATCACTGACACTATAGGGCTGAGGGCTAATCAAAGGTATTTCTACAGTGAATGACATCAGCACATCATGTAATATAGGCCAATGGGATGTGTAGTGGGTGGGTCAGGCCTCATAATGGGATTCTCTCTGTCACTGTCTGTCTTTCTCTTCCTCATGTCTCTCTATGTGCATGTATGACTTATTATATTATGTTGGCCTTAGACATGTGTGTGTATTCCCATCCAATGTGTGTGTGTGAAGTATCAATGGTGTACAATTTGGTGTGTGTGTGTGCACAGACAGCTGCAAATAACCAATATCTGTAGTCCACTGTGTTGTGAGACATGGGCTTCATTTCTCTAAGTGTAGGAGCATGCCCAGTATGACCTTCTATATTAAGTGTGTGCATCAATTCCATGGAGGGTTGGACTCCAGTTCTGGGTTTTGTGTGCTACAGCTACACCTAGCAAACTGTTTCTGCAGGATATCTGTATTTAGGTTGCCAATATGGAGACACAATGGGCTTAACATACAGGGGATACTGTAACTGTGGCTGTCTGTGCTGCTTGTGTGACATGCTTGGTTGTAACATAGATATTCTAACATATGTACTGTTTTACTCTGTGATGTGTCATGTAATCAACTACTGACAGTTATCATTCTTTGCTCACAGATATTTACTGGGAAATACAAGATGAATGTAGCTGAGACCAATATTCTGAGGCATATAGACTACACATTCTGGCACACACCTGCCATTGTAGAGGGGTAGCTACAGACAATAGACTGCTGGTTCTGTGTAAATGGTGCAGAATCTTGTTAGTATAGTGGCTGGGGTTCCCCTAATTGTGCTTTTCTCAACTTCACAGAATGGCCATATCCTTCTGGGGCCATACCTCTCAGCTGTACAGATACACCCAGGTTATCCAGAGACAGGACTCATATATCTGGTCAGTTTACCTTCACATTGTGGTTTACAAGTGGTTTTGTATCTATTCATTCATGGGTTTGCAGTCGGGAGTAGTATGGGCGGATATTAGAGTTTCAGACTTCACACACTCCATGATATCCATGCTTTTACATCCCCCCCATTATTCTCTCCTCCACCTAGCATTATGTAAGCAATATCTCAGAGGTATCCCTGTAGTTGGGACTTTATCCCAGTAGTATTTATGGCCTGATCCACAGTCTTTGTAGTAGGACATGGGGAGGCATGCTACTGGCATTTTTCAACATGGCCTTGTATTTGTTTTCTGTTTACTGTTAGGTTGTTAGTTGGGACCCCTTGACATTCCATACATTGGCACTATGGGTGAGGCATGGACCTTTGCCAGAGGACAGTAGGCCATTTGAGAGTGCTGCAGGCTATCTGTTACTGCATTTCTACATGGGATTGTGTGTGTGTGGGGGGGGGGGTGCCCACCTGAGACTTTATCATTTGAAATGACTGTACTGGTATTTCAGTTACTCTGTTGGCTTCCACTTCATATTGTATTGTGACCTGTCATGCAGACAGGTGGCATATCAGTACAGTACACGTTAGTTTTAATAGCATATATTTCAGTTTCATACTTCTTATCTTTCAGAACAGGAATGCAACTGCCAGACCTGTTGTAGTATGTCTGAGTAGGTCTGGTGGGGGGCTGTTCACCATTGCCATCATTTGGTGGCCTTAGCCCAGCCTTTCTTCATGGTCATTTACACCTGTCCTGCTGGTGAGGCTGGTGGTGGATATGTGACCCTCACTGACATTCATGCGTGTGACCTATTGACACCCACAGTTCTTTGAGTCATCACATGCACTGTAGTGGGGGTTGTCACCTTGTGTAGTGCTGCCTAGTATGTTGACACCAGTATTTGTTATGAGTTTCCTGCTGTCCCATATAGCTGTTTGCTGCCACCCAATTCCCTTGCATGCTTGGATCCATGTCATACATACAAGTATGAGAACATACTACTCCATTCAGCAACTGATAGGAAGAGAGACTTACCTTGTTGCTGGGCCAGTATTGAGGACAGTGCTGGAGGGCTGACTATGTTGGATGCACATAGTACATTCCCTGTACATGGTAAAACTCAGGTAGTGTCATGTTTGGCATCCCTTTTACTGTATGTGCGAGTCCAAGAGAGGTATCAGTCCCTGGTTGCCTACAGTGTCAGTGTGTGTGCTATGTGTTGCCTCTATGCCAAGGCCTGGGCATACTGTGCACACCTCCTTCTGCCTACAGGGGCAGGCTCAGGATGTTCCTCCTCCGAGTGCCTCTGTGCCTGTGTTGGCCTTGGCAATGGTGGAGGGTTGTGTGGCCCTGCCCTGTGCTGCTCCTGCTGCAACTGTTCCCACAGGATCATATTATGTAGCATGGTACACACTATGAACATTTGTGTACATGTAGCTGGAGAGTACTGCAAGGCTCCACTGGATATGTCAAGGGAGCGGAACCGTGACTTGAGCATCCCAAACACATGTTTTACAATGATCCTGGTTTGTGCATGTGCCTCATTATGGTGTTCTTGTTCAGGTGTGTGTGCATTTCTGATGGGTGTCATCAGCCACGGCTCAAGTGCATAGCCAGCATCTCCCACTAAATAGCTATATGGGATGTCCCCTCTGGCAAATGCCTGATCATCTGTGAGCAATTCCAGATGTGGGAGTCGTGATAGCTTCCAGGGCTGGCAGCACACACATTCATGATAATGCCCTGGGCATCGCACATGACCTGGTAGTTGATGGAGGGGAAGCCCTTGCAGTTTATTTAGATCCTGCCCCTTTCACCAGGTGGTGCATTGATGTGGATGTGTGTGCAGTCTATAGCACCAACTACCTCAGGGTATTCTGCTATACGGTGGAAGAGACGCATACGTGTGGTCAGCGCCTCACGGGCAGTGGGAAAATATATGTGCTCATTGGCATGTTGTGTCATGGCATCCAGGAACTGTTGGAGTACCCTGGATGCTGATGCCTGTGATACCCCCATGATACCCCCAATTGGTCTTTGGATGGTACCTGTGTCTAGTATTCTTAAGCCTAGACATACCTTGGTATCCACTGGAATAGATTCCCCTCTATTAGTTCTGTGTGTAAGGTGTGACCGGCACAGCTCAACGATTTGCTGTAGAATGTCCCTGATAACCCTATAGCACTCTACTATCTCCAGCTCATGTAGGCCCTGGTAGGTTACCCTGGGTCTGTACACTTTTCTCCTCCTCCTCCTCAGTGTGGGTCAGTTGTCAGCATTCTCCTCCTCACCACCCTCAGTCTCTAGCCATATTGATGGAGTAAAGCAGCAGCAGCCTCTAACAATTTTAGTTAGTTTTGCCAGTTAAAATCCCCCATCTGTGTGCATGGGTGGTGTAGAGTTTGTGGGGAAAACCAGTCTGTAGGGTGTTTGCATAGTTTATATTAGTGTGCTATGTTGCTGCATGTGTAACTGGTTGATTCTGATACATTCCACCTGCCAGTTATGATAGTTCTCCTTGATTGCCTTCCTACTGCTTTTTCACCCTCCCATTTCCTCCCTATTTAAGCCCCTAGGTGTGCTGCACATACCCCGTGCTCACCTGTAAACAGTGCTGCCATTTCCTCTTTTTTTTTTTTTTTTGTTTAAAAACTGGTGCATGGCATGCACACCCAGTTAGGCTATGTACATACTGCTCAGGCACATCTGGCACACCCCCTTCCTTGGCTGTGCTTAGCTAAGGGCAAACATGGGCCACAGAGCTCCAATGAGCTTTCAACCAGCATGACACACTCCCTTATGAAGTCATTCAGCTCTTATACTTGCACTGTTTTATTGCTGCACCTACACAGTTAGGTACAAGCTGACACTTTGAGGAAATCTGTGATTCAGTATAACTCCCCTCATTTGCATATCCCAGTATGTAAGTCATTAGTTGCTGCACTTAGATGGACCCTTTCCCCTTGACAACCAGTGCTCCCTGGTATTGTTTACATTCTGCATGCCATTGACTATAATGGCAAAATGCAGAATTATCTTAAAATTACCTTTTCTCATTTTTTTTTTCGGCACAATCCCGTTTGCATGCTGCTGCCCTAAGCTTAAAATAAAAGAATAAACTATTATTAATGCCAATGGCCTTATATTTGGCCATTGGCATATGTGTTTTACCGTAATACATGCTTTCCATGAGCTGTCCTGCCTCTGTTTGCTCAGATGCAGAAATGTATTCAGTTACTAACTGAATACATTTCTGCTCCGACACTGTTCCTGCACGGAGTCAGGCCAGCTTTGTGGATCAGAAAATCATCTAATTTGCATGTTTTTTACCAGAAAATTAGGTGATTTGCATCCTGCACAGTTCCGTGCAGGAACAGTGTAGGGCCGCTCATGCACGTGAAAACGGCACTTTTCTGGATCACTCGGCGGCCATTTTCCATGCAGGAGCTCCTACACTGTTCCTGAATGGAAACTGGCCATTCGTGAATCCCAGGGAAAATGTGCAGCTTCATTTCCATCTCCCCCCTCTGGAGCACCATTGCACCACCCTCACAAAAGACATATGGTTCCCAGTCATCTACAGAGCTGAGTTACCCCTAGGGTCACTTCTTTTCAAGTTACTTCAGTCAAGTATCTTCTTGACCTTTGTTGCAAAACTCCATAATAAAACCATACCCTACAACCTCTGAAACTTTATTCAGTTGACTCTCTCACTCCAGAATCCCCCCAAACCAAACTGCACAGTACTGACCACTCCTTTTTCATTCTTGCAATCACACTCTGGCTATCCTAGCCCCTCACTTAAAAGAAACCATTAAAAATCTCACCGGGCACATCACCTAACTCCTCCTTCATCTACATCACTTTTACTTTCACCCTCTGTTGTTAACTGCTGCTCACCTCCCATATTTACTACTAAAATTAATCCAGATAGGTTATTTTCTTTTGTGCAATTCTTTCTCTCTGCCTGTTTAATTTTTTTCCTTGGCTAGTTTTTTCCTTCCTCCTTGCAAAGACATGCTAATTGACTAATTACATTATATACTGCAAATATCTCTGCCTGTCATACCTCTAGACCTCTGAGAACAAGAAATCTGGACAAAGCCATAAATAAAAGTTCTACATTACAATAGTAATCATCCACAGCACATAAAAAAGGCGGTCATAAAAGGACGGATGGTACGAGGAGCACGTATGGTTTCGTAAGTTCATGAATTTATTGATGAATGCACTTTCATCACGAATATGTTTTTAAATAGGGGGTATCCTAAGCAATTTGTAAAAACCATATTTGATGAGGTTTCAAATAAAAGGAAAAATGTTTTTTATATACCACTATTAAGAGATATTGTTGATCTGAATGAGCAGCAAGTAGAACAGCCGGGTTCAGAACAGCAGAAGCAATTATTTAATGCAAAAAATCAGTTTATTACTGGAAACAATACAAAGTATGTAAACAATGGAAATGCAGTTCTATTACTACTTTTACACAGGATTCTCAGTATGTTAAAAGACTGGTGATGAAAAATTGGAACATTATCAAGAGGGACCCGGACTTAGTTACATTATTGGGGGTGCAACCAATTATAGTACACAAAAGAGATAAAAATTTAAAGGATTGGTGCAATACAGTACCCAATGGGGTAAATAATATAATTGGGAAAATGAAAAAATGTAACATGTGTAGTCATTGTTCGGATATCTTGGAAGTGGAGCAAATAATTATTAATGGTATCCTGATCAAGATAAAAGGTAACTACAATTGTAATACCATGGGGGTAGTATATGCTGCAATTTGCTCATGTTGTTCGGCCTTTTATATAGGGAAGACCGAGCGAAAATTAAAGCAACGCATATATGAGCATAAATATGATATTAATAGACAATCGCATAAAAATGCCTTATATAGACATATATTACTATACCCTGAGCATAATTTTAAATTCATTATATTGGAACAAATAGCATTATCACCTAGAAAAGGTCCTTGGAAAGTTATGTTAGAGTCCAAGGAATATTGGTGGCAGGTATATTTAAATGCCACACAAATCCCTGGTATTAATGAATCCATTTCAATCACCAGTATTTTAAAATTAAAAGCAAATAATAGATAACGGGTTATTGACTTCAATAATTTCCGTTTTTTAGTTATTCAGATTATTCAATTTATTATTAATATTAATAATTGTTTTGTTTTATTTTATTTTTATATATTAATAACAGTTCTACATGAATTTTTAAATTATAGTCATAGTGTTACATATATTTGCATAAAAGTACATAGTATAAATTAATATGTGTAATTAAAATGAATTAATGCATGTACAGGCATAAATTGCAAATGGTAGGTAGTATTTGTCGCCGTTTTGGCGGTTTTATACCTTAATTGATTAATTGTTTCAAGCACACCTTATGCATAAAAGTGTTGCATTATGCAGTTGAATTTGTCTGATGAAGGCTGGATTTCACAGCCGAAAGCGCTCACCTAATAAATTCCTTTCATCATTTTTTACTGACTGTCCGCTTGATTGCTTAGTGCTTTTGGATCTATTTTTTCACCTAGTTTGTGTTGGATATTCGATTTGGCATAAATAAAAGTGGGACAAAACCCCAAAAGTAGGGACCATTTTTTAAATATTGCACTTTCAAACTTATAATGTCGATGGAATAATAGGTTTTGTGTGAACATGAATTTTCTGAGGAGTATAAAGTCTGAAACTCAAATGTCTGGCATTATATTCTAACTTCAATCTTTAATGATTTGCCACTAATTTGCCAGAAAACCACAATTTTATGAAAAAATGGACCAAAAATATGAGGCAAAAATCTGGACATTCTGCAAAAAGCTGTACAGTTGAGAGGTATGCTGCCTGTGTATGTAGTACTTCTCTTGCTATACAGAAACTATCAGACTTTATAGCCACACCATCTTTGTAAGTACTGGGCTGTCAAAACCAGGCTTATGAAGTATATTCTGAAAATGTACTACCTAAAGCTTATTCTACTGATACCTGGTGCAGAGCTGTAACAATATCAATTGTCACGCTATGTGATACCCCAACTAGCACCTCCCCTCAGCTAAAACCAAAGAGTCTTTTAGAGTTGAAGAATCAACAACAAAAATAAAAGAAAAACCTTTCATTACTTTCATAACCCATATCAAATTATTATAGAAGCCCCTGGGTACAGTTACTCAGCCACACACACACAGACACACACACACACACACACACACACACACACACACACACACACACACACACACACACACACACACACAAATACACACACAGTGCAAGCAGTCCTTTTTTGATTCCTCAACTCTAGATGACTCTTTGGTTTTAACTGAGGGGAGGTGCCACTTGGGGTATCACATTGTGTGACAACTGACATTGTTACAGCTCTGCACCAGGTATCAGCCTTGACTGAGACAGCAGCTGAGGACTCTCATCACAGGTTATAGAGAGGTTTATCTCAGATGACTGGAGAATAATAATTTTAGATTCAGTGTATAAGAATAAAGAGGATATTTACAAATATGGGTAGTACAGAGATATCAGGCTCCTGTCACTTGACTTCGCATGAAAGTGCTAGAAAGGGTGACTGATAAATGAATATGCAGAAAAGTACAAAATTAGATGCGAGATGAACAGTTCAAATCTAGATCAGGATGCAGTAGAACTGATACAATGTTTGCAGTGACACAGATAGTGAAGAAGCAACTGTAGATAAGGAGATAACAAGAGAGTCTAACTGGACATTCCCAAACCTGAAGAAACTATGTGATAAGGTTCCTAGAAAGCTGATTTTTGCAGTCCAGTAATGATTCAAAGTCCTGGAAACAATGAAAGAATTAGTGCAGGGTAAGTAGAAGGACCCAATGACACAGGTATGAACAGTGTTCACATTCACAGATGGGCTCCCAGTGGGAGTTGATGTGCATTAGGGTACACCTCTGAGTCCGCTGTTATTTATACTGGTAATAGGCTGTATCAGCAAATGAGTTTTAGGGGACAGATCAACAAAGCTGCTATATGTAGACATAGTGGCATTACAGAAAAACTTTGAACAGGACCTCCAGCAAATGATAGAAGACTGGAATAAAAAACTGAAGGCATAAGGGATGAAACTCAGTACATACAAGAAATGTGGTTAAAGCAGCAAGTAGGGGAAATAAGTAACTTAAATCTGAGATAGAAGGGAAAACAGTGGAAACATCTTCAAGTATCTGGGAGGGATGGTTGAAGAGAAGGTAAGTCTAAATGAGGTCAACGCTAGAATCAGAGATGATGCAACTAAATGGATCAAAGTAACAGGGGCAGTGTGTGACAGAAGAATGCAAAAGAAACCAAAAAGTAATGTGTAAAAAACAGTGGTACCAACAGTGTCACTGTCTGTGATATAAACCTGAGCAGACCAGTTGAGGAAGCTTGTGATGGAGATGAAATGCCTGAGGTAGGTAGTAGGATGCACACCGTGGGACAAATGAAGAAATGGGGCATCAAAGCAGAAGCCACAGTAGCCCCAATTACAGAGAAGGTGAAGGAAAACAGATTATAATAGTTCAGCCATGTTCAAGAAAACAAGATATAATTTGGTAAAGCAGATTTGAGACAGACAGGAAGAAGGCAAGAGGAGATAAGGGTGTACAGCTGAGAGATGGCTGGATCATGTGAAAGAAGACCGAGACAGGCAGGCATAAGTGCCAGTGAAGGAAAGGGAGTAGATCTGAACAGAGAACTGGTGACAGCTGACATGACACCATGACCCCAAGTAAAAATGGAAAAGGGAGGTTGATGGGAATGATGAGTACTTATGGTACTTTCAGCATTTCAGTTAGAAGACCAATCAGTACTCGCTTCCCATAAAAAAAATCATGCCACTGACTGAAAGAATGGTATTTAAGTAACAATGAAGGCAATTGTATGTGCTTAAATTATTACAGACTACTTGCAAATACTGATTGGCACTTCTGCAGAGCTGATCGCACCCTATAGCAACATGCACCCATGGCAGCTGCCCCTTCATCTCACCCTCATTATAGCTTTGACCTGATAAAACAGAAAGTAATACAGGCCCAGATGTAGTAACTCTAACTAGAATGACACAACAGGAATCAGAAAATGAAGAAAAGCACTTAAAATGCATTTCTTTAAAAGCCTGTAGTATATGCAGTAAAGTCCAAGACTTCTAAGACTTCTAAACCTGGGTCACCTAGCAAACATTATGTGTTATCACTCACAAAATATGTCTGAAGCATTTTATACAAAGTAGTGAACTACTAGTCCCACATTATTCTGTTTACAGAAAAGCCACATAGACAAGAGATCAGGTGGGGTTGTCAGTTTTGTTCACAACTCTTTCTGTTCCTGTGTCAAAGATGAACAGCCACCCATGACTACTGGAAGTGAAACCTTGTCAGTAATCATACTTATAACTCCCCATAAATCCACTGCATCAGGCTCTGCCTATATTAAAATGGTAAAAGAGCTGCTCTATTGAAGATTCACTGCTTGGTTTGAAGAGGACTGCAAAGGTTTAATGGCTGTATAGGAGATTTTAATATTCTTTGTCCAAACACTGATAAACTGGAAGGCATTAATGAAAGCGTATCACTTGGATACACAACAAATTACATTACCAACAAGGATATACAATGCAGTCAGTGCTAGCAATACTCTGAAATGAAGCTTGATAACATTTTGAGGTAACTTCATGCAAGCAGTCATACTGACCAGTCATCTAAGTGACCATCTTCCCATACCTGTACTCTAGCATAGTAACCAAATACCACATCAAACAAAGCTGAAAGTCATCAGAAGCTTGGTGTACCTAATGGAATGATTTTTTTGAGCTGTGATACAGGATCGGAATTGCCTAGTCATAGCAAGGCCTTACGAAGTTGATTTCTGGTGGCTGCCAAAAAAGCAATTACTAAAAAATTGAAATCAAAATATAAACCAACCATATTAGAAGTATTGAATATAGTAAAACAGATAAAGGAACTGGAGATGGGATGTTTAGAAAAGGATAGGGGCAAATTGCATAGAAATAAAATATGAATTTGTTTTGGAGGAGGAATGAGGTTTAATGAAAGGCGGGAACTGAATGAGTTGTCCAATGTTCAATTGACAATGACTGTATAAGAGATTATATGTGATGTACAATGTTTGCAACTGAAAATATGTCACTATGGTTTGTTTTCATTAACATAGCTGTATGACTGCATATGTCAAAAGTGATAATTCAATAAAGATATTTTTGTTAAAAAAGAAAACAAAGTCATCAGGAGCTTAGGAAGCATTTCAACAGTTCTTGTAGGTCTAGAGCTGCAGCCTTACAAATGCCTAAACTACATTATATCACTGATCTATATGAAGCAGCATGTATAATTCAGATTTTTGCTGGTAAACAACCTAGACAAGTATGCATTGTCCATACTAGTGTAGGTTACAAAAAATAAAATCCCTTGATTCAAGGATTCACCTAAGTGCATGATAACTGTCTTGAGATTTAGTTTGGAAGACCTACAAGATGAATGGAGAAGACTCCACAGAAATAAGTTCTGACATATCTTAGACAACTAGCAGTCCCAGAAAAGGCTTTTTAAACAAAGAAAGAAGTTATGTACTTACCATAATGTTCCATGTTTGTAGTCCATCTCGCCTACATTCTTGCTGGATGGGTTCGGAGCTGATATTTGGCTCCGACTCATCCGTTACTAAAGCTCAAGAGCTTTTACTGGCTCGAGGCTAGCCTCTATTCCATGGTGCCTCATGGCAATTCCCCAGATTTAGTTTGCAAGAAAGCAATAAATACCTGTCAGGTAAGACCAGTATGAGAGCTACATAAATGCAGACCAAGAGTTTGAAATATAATCCAAGCCAGGTAGACAACAAAAGAGGACCAGGTCAGGCAGCCCCAGAATAGTCCACCAGATCCCCTAGAAAACAGGAAGGGGATTGGAGGGAGGGATGCAAGAATGTAGGTGAGATGGACTACAAACATGGAACATTATGGTAAGTACATAACTTCTTTATGTTATGTAGTCCTGTCTTGCCATAATTCTTGCTGGATGGGACAGCATCCCTAGCACCTATATCCCGGGTGGCTCAGGCGAAGAGATTCTTCAGCACAGTGGACCCAAAGGAAGACCTGTCCCGGGAGGCCAAAACCAATTTATAATGAGTGACAAAAGTATGTGGTCTTGCCCAAGTAGCTGCTACACAAATAGTATCAATTGGGAGCCTAGATATAAAGGCACATGAAGTAGCTGCAGCTCTAGTAGAATGACCTTTAACTTTAATGGGTAATTGTTTGCCAGCTTGTTGATAAGCAAATGATATGCAATCCGAAAGCCATTTTGAAAGAGTAACCTTAGAAACAGGCAAGCCCTTTTTCTTGTTGGAAAAGGAAACAAAAAGTTGATCAGATTTTCTGAATTCTTTAGTCCTATGTAAATAAAACCTGAGGATTCTGTGGACATCTAACTGGTGTAGTTTATATTCAGATTTATTAGAGTGGTTTGGAAAAAACACAGGTAGCTCAATGGTAGTATTCAGATTGTGCTCTGAGTATACCTTGGGAAGAAAGCAAGGGTTTGTCCTAAGAAAGACTCTAGCCTTGTGAAAAATAATGTAAGGTAGTCGAATAGTTAGAGCTTGCAGTTCTGAGACTCTCCTAGCAGATGTTATGGCTACTAAGAATAGTGTTTTCCATGACAACAATTTTAGGACTGATGAAGAGGATGGCTCAAATGGTGCAGACATCAAAGACGAGAGGACTAAATTTAAATCCCAGGGTTCTAATGGTTGTTTGATTGGAGGCCTGAGAAGAAGAAGAACTCCTTTTAAGAAAGTTTTACACAAGGTGTGCTGCATGATTGGATTTCCAATGAAGCCAAAATGGAAATCGGAAATGGCAGCTAACTGAACTCTAACTGTAGCGGCTGCCACTCCCTCATGAAAGATTGACGCTAGGAAGGATAAGATAGATTCTATAGGAGCCATATTTGGATCTAAGCCCCGGTTCATTGCCCAAAATGAAAACCTTTTCCATTTGCTAGAATATAGTTTCTGAGTGGAAGATTTATGGGATGAAATTATAATGTGTTTGACCACAGGGGATAGGGGAATACACCTGGCTATTCATGGAACTGGAGCAGCCATGCTGTCAATTTGAGGGTGAGGATGGTGGGGTGGAACTGTCCCGATTGATAAATCAGGAGATCTGGAGATGGGTCCAGAATCCATGGTTCCTCCAAAAGGTAGGTCCACAGGAAGAGGAACCAAACTTGCTGAGGCCAGTAAGGAGCAATGAGGATCACAGAACTCAACTGTCTTGCTTTCTGTATTACCTTTGGGATGAGTGGAAAAGGAGGAAAGGCATAAAGAAGTTCCGGGGGGCCAATCGTGGACTAGAGCATCCCTGGGTGCCTCCCCGGATGGGGAATTAGGGCAAAGTAGTTGCTGCATTTGGTGTTTAGGTGAGTGGCAAATAGGTCGCAGCAAGGCTGGCCCCATCTGCAAAAGATTTCTTTCACAACCATTGAATTCAGGGACCACTCGTGGGGCATCAGAATTGCTCGGCTGAGTTTGTCTGCTAGTACGTTGGATTTCCCTGGGATATGCGTTGCTATCAGGAAGCATTCAGTATCCATCGCCCATTTCCAAACTCTTAAGCAGAGGTGCAGGAAGCTGTTGAAGACTGTGGGGGGGGGGGGCAGAGTGTGAAAGGGGCACTTAGTGCTCTAAAAAGGGCATTTTTTTTAAAACTATTTACTACCACAACATAGGTTCACCTGGAGAACAATTTAAGCTTAACCAATTTCCCTTCTGGTGCTTGAATTAACATTTTCTGGTGGTTTTACCTATCCCATTGTTGATAATTGTATATTATCCCTAGTGAGAACAAATGTGATCATACTACAGATAATTTGAGGATACCCATGTAAGTGATGCAGCATTTAGGAACTGCCTCTATCCATTAGTGGCACGAGGGGCAATTCTGGAGTACATTTTCTGTTACCCATCCTTAGATCCAGGTTGCATTTGAATATGGACAGGGATGAGCTTTGTTTTACTTGAATGGATAGTATCTTCTGGAACAGTGGTAGACTCTGTGATATATATCCATCTCTCCACAACATTCAGTTTAGATACCTGGACTGAGTATTTCTGATGCCATTTGACTTGCTGATGTTCAGTAGGTCCATCTGTATTAGGTTGGAGGATGCCTTGTATGCTGGAAATGTCACCTCTAAGCACTCTGTAGGATCCTGAGTATAGTGATAAATCTTTGAGGTAGCCCATGAAAGACCTGTTGTTTAGGACTTGTATCCCTTTAGCAAGGTATCTCTGTGGGTATTCCAATTGTTTCATGGGTCTGGACAGATACATGCCAAAGTGGGCATTATACAAAATGACTGACCTAATGAGGGATTTGTAAAGGGGGACAATAACATCTCTAGATCTAGTCACAATCAAATTGATTATAAGCTGTGCAATATAGAAAGACTTTCTCATGACTCTGGGCACATGTTGGTCAAAAGTTAGGTCACTGTACACACAAGTTCCCAAATGCCAAACAACTGGGTCAAGTTCTCATGGAGCATTGTCAATTTGGCAGTTCCCTGGATTAGATGACTTCCCAAAGGACATGATAATGTATTTCTTGGAGTTTAGTTTCAATTCATGATTTTGGCACCAGTTACTGTTTGGCACAAACATTCCTGCATGATGGCTAAGTCATTTGGGGATTCAATAACTGCTCCTAATTTGCAGTCATGTCAGACTTAGTTGGCCAAAGTCCTTTAGTATTTCCTTTTACTTTTCAGATGTATATGCCAAACAGAGAAAGTCTCAGCTCCGAACCCTGAGGAACTCCATTGGTGACTGGTCTCTTTCCCTATTTTGATCGCCTGCATCCTATGAGCAAGTATATATGTTTGCATTCTTTGATTCATCTTTCTGGCTGTATTAACCCAATTGTATTAAATTATATTCCTTGTATAATGCAGCACCACTTGTTAGAATGTGTTTTAAATATGTAGTTTGGAACAGTCTTCTAGTAAGCAATGAAACAAAATGCATGAACTAATAATGAAAAAAGTACCCATTTCAGAGAATTTCAACCATAAAAGGCCACACAAACGTCTGTCATTACAATCCACCAATATCAGTAAATATGCAAAATCTCTGCAGAAGTCATCTAAATAATTCCACATTGAAGGGTTCTGTAACTATTGAAAAGTTTGCTGCTACCAAACACTTTTATATCTCATTGTTTCGTCTACAAATAAATTGCCTGTTGCCCTTGAAGAATAAATTGCCTATGCCACATTAAAAAATAAGTTAGTAATTTTGCAATGGAGAATGGATGGCAAACTGGTGACATGTTCATAGTTACTAGGTACCTCCTCCAAAGGACAGCATTCATAGGATTGCAGAATCCACTCCCTTTAAAGTACAGCCCAGTACAGTATCAGTGATCCATCTGCATACTATGGGAGTAGCACCCACAGCCTTCTGCATCAAAAGCAAGTATACTACCTGCTGTGCTAGTAACAATGCAAACAGCTTTGCATAAGTAGCACCAAACTTCTCTTTCCCTGAAGCTCTCAGCTCCTTGTAAAAATTCACTTGGCACTCAACTAAATCTCTCAACTTTGCAGAACAAAAAATCTAGAACAAGTCAAAATGCATATGGGGGGGGGGGGCAAAGGCCCAAAAACAGGGATACATTTTAAATATTGCTTGTATAATCTTAGAAAGTTGCTAAAATAAAGTGTTTTGTGTTACCATGTGTTTCCTGAAAGATAGGAAGACTGAAACTATCATTATTTAGTGAATTCAGTTCTCACTGATTTGCCAGAAAACCACACATTTTAAGAGGAACAGACAAAAAGTATGAGCCAAATATTCTGTGAAAATCTGGACAGTTGAGATCTATGGACTCAACTCCCTGAATCACAAGTGGTGGTATGGGTAGAAAATTCAGACTCTTGTTTGAGCCTGAGTAACACTAACCACCAGGTATACCTAACTGGGGTATTTTACACACACACACACACACACACACACACACACACACACACACACACACACACACACACACACACAGGGTACAACTCTCCTTTCCGGCATGACTCTGGCTCTGGCAGCACCAATGGAACAGCGGCAGCATAATTCTTGTAACACAGAGCAATAAGAGAACAATAGCAGCAGGTTTAGTTATTTTAACTTTTGTGTGCGAATCCACATTAGCGTGAACATTCCACTTCATTAATTTTTCCTGGCAGGTCTTGCAGCTGTAAAAGTGGGGGGGGGGGCTCCCCCTCCCCCTGGTTCTATGGTTCTGGCACTCATGCTCTTAAGGCCTCTCTGCAAAGCGGGTAAGACTTGGTTCCTCCTTACGTGTTTATGTACCACACGACTGACATGTTGTCTGACTGAATAGCAATCGTCCCAGTAGGAATGGAGCTGTGAAGTGCTTGCAGCACATACAGCACCATTCTCATCTCCAGAACACTGATGTGCAAGTGGTTCTCGTGGTTCTGCCAAGTACCTTGGACCGTCATTCCCAGATAATACCCCCCCATCTGGGAAGCGGCCATGGTCAAAACTGCTTTCTCTTGGGGAGGAACAAGTTGACGACCTAGGATAAGTTGTTCTGTGTGCAACCACCATTTTAGATCCTTTTTGCATGCGTTTGTTATCAGAATCTGGTGAGACAATAGAAGGTCTTGCATCGACCATTGGGTAAATAGCAGCCATTGAAGTATCCTCATGTGAAGACAAGCAAGAGGAATTAATAGGATGGAGGAAGCCATAGTCCCTAGGACTTGAAGGACTACTCTGGCCTGAACATTTTGTTTGTTTAGTAAAGATCTGACTTGACTGCGTAGAGACTCTACTCTTTCCACTTTTAGCCTTACTGACATGGTGGTTGTGTCTATTTCTGAGCCTAAATAAACAATGTGCTGTGAGGGAGATAAGATTGGCTTTTTTAGGTTGACAGTGATTCCTAGACTGGCGCACAAGAATAGAGTCTCATCCCTGGTTCTGATGAGTTGATGCTTGGTGGTAGCAGTGAGGAGCCAGTTGTCTAGGTACGGAAACACCTGGAATCCTTGACGTCTCAGGTCAGCCGTTACCACTGTCATGCATTTGGTAAACACTCTGGGAGCGGACAGTCAGGCAACCCCTCAGGGGCGATGGAAGGGACAATCAGAGAAAGTTTCTCTGTCTCCCTGATGCTGCGGACCTCCTCTGCCACAAGGGCAGTGTCTTCCATTATATCCTCCCCCTCTGCCTTTGGGGGAGGGTTGACTTTGTGCCTGAGGGAAACCTTTTTGGGATTTACGGAACCACATTTTCCCTCCTATATTACCCTTGGGATAGGGTCTATATTGGAGAGAGAAATGGACTCCGACGGCTGATAAGGTTTTCTCTTCCTGTTCGCACCTAGTCAAAGTCTCTTTCACTTGGGTTCCAAATAGAGATGAACCATCAAAGGGGATGTTAGTGAAGGAAGACTTGAAGGACTCTGCAAAATTACAAAGACACATCTATGAATGTCTCTTTAGGGATATTCCTGTTGTGGTTGCCCTACTCGCTCCATCTGCAGCGTATGAGATCAGCCTCATGGAGGAGTTAGCGATGGAAGTAAGGGTGGAGAGCTGTGCAGAAACCTTATCC